>NC_044000.1:17638000-17964500 GCF_902150065.1 Myripristis murdjan
AAGGTCATGCTTCTCTATAAATCCAATATCACCACAGGCTGATTATGACACTTTTTAAATATTTTATTTTATTATTTTTCAAATTTAAGTTGTGATTGGGTTAGATTTAGTGAGATAGATGAGTGAAACAGATTCTCATGACCCTGTGACAGGCTATTTTTTGACCTACATATGTGTGTATAGTTTTCTTTGTCTTTCCTGTCAGGCCATACTTGTATACATTCACAGAGAAACACCTTTGATTCAGTGATTGTGTGCTTTTAGGATGTGTAGTGTAAAACAACAGGCAACAACAACAGCAATTTTAACTCTTCTTGACTCTTCTTAGCAAATAGAGGGTTGAGTGCATGGCCTGGCCAAGCTGCTTTCATCAAACAGTTTCCAAAGCACTTGATTACCCACCGACAGAGAGCAGCAGGTTATAAGTGAAGGCAGACAAACAGCGGCTCTGAACATGACTCTAACAGCTGATGTTATCAAATGGACTCGCCTTAATCAGAAATCACTGACACTGTCATTCCGTAGTGGCTTCAGAAAACAGAAAACATCGATTTATTATTGTTCTTATTGTTTATATTTGTATTTATATTTGTATTATTCTAATCATTTTTTGGTGTTTTTTGGGTCATGTTGCAGCAACCACAGAAAACCCTCAGTGGTAGTATCTCTAAACAAAAAGGCTCGCAGAACCTGCCCACGTTTGTTGTGCTCTGAAGCCCTGTCAAGATGTCTGAGGCCAGAGCTCTTGGGTAAAGCTAATGGTTTTTTCTGTTCTCCCAGCACCGACACAGGCAGATAGTCTCAGCTTTTTTTTTTTTTTTTGTTACCATCTCTCCAGATCCTGCAGAGAAGCCATTCCTATAACTTTCTTTGCTTATGTAAATATGTTCAAGTGCGTCAGACCATTCTCTTGATAAATTAAAGATGCAAAATTTTCAAACCAACTGAGCCAGGCAGAGAATGAGTTGAGTAGACATTTAAAAATCTCAGGAAAATAATGGCACCTCCATTACGGCAAAGTGAGCAAACATAGACTTTTCAGTGTTCCAGTGGACGCCTATGGGCTTGATCACACACTGATCAGTGAGTGTGTTTGTTGCTAGGCAACCACAGAATAAGGTGATAATGAGCTGTCAATCACACAGCAAGATGTGTATTTAGTGCTAGCTTGAGTGCAAATAACACCACTTGGCTAAGTTTTATAAATATTCCAAGCAATAAAAATTCACAATAAAATTTTTACAGAAATTTCAAGCGCGGCACTAATTTGCCTGCGGGTTTTCTGGTTTCTGTTGATACTGTGGCAACTCCAGTTAGTTAAGATATAAAGCTCCGGGTCATCCTCCACATTTAATGAATATAAGAATCACTGCACAAGTCTTTCTGTATTGATCAAATTGGACAGCAGAGAAAAAATGCCAGTGACATAGCATGCCTCTCAGCTGTAAAGGGAACTTTTTTTCAATTTGGGGCATTGAAGGAAAAACACAAAGCACCCAGAAACACAAAAGCAGCCAGCAAAAAGCTTTACCCACATTGAAACCAACAAGAAAACACCACTTTTTGCAGCTAAAATGCATCCTGTGTGACTGGGCTGTAAGGTTGTAGGACAGAAAGAAGTAGAACTAGAAAGTTCAATAACTGAAAAATTTTCTGGATAAATAATTAGCTTTTCAAAGTTGGAGGGAAGTCTCTTACTTCAACTATGTAAAAAAAATCTGTGTGATAATATACAGCTAGCCCACATTAATAGCTGCAGCGCCATAATTTCAATTAAATTCAAATTTTGTCATATTCAAAACTCATTATGATGACACAAAGTGCGCTGCTGTTTTCATGACTACTTGCAGTGAATATTCTGGGTACTGTACATGATTTTCCTAGCACTGAGAAGTTGCCCCACTGCTGTCCGTAAAACTTTTAGAATATCTCCTTAGATTTAGTCATCATTATCAGCTGCAAAATAAGAAAGCGTATCCCCACTGCGACTTGAGAACAAATAGAGTGTGTCTTGTTAGGTGAGCCTCAGAACCAGCTTGTGAACTTCTTGCAAAATTCAACTGAGACGGAGATGAAAGACAGATAGGGAAAGCAAGTTGTCATGTTCAAGCCTAAACTATGAAAAGTACCCAGAGACTGTATAAGTAAGGACAGACGGAAGCTTAAGCTCTGCTGGAAGTTTCTGTTCTGAGTGGTTTCTGACTGTGTTAATGCTTGATGTGCCTGGACCCCCTGCCTCTTTCTCAGCCCACCAGTAAGTATCGTCAAGAGAGGAGAGGAGCCATCATCTACCCCCACTGAGACAGGTTACAAGATAGGATCAAATAGATCTCCCTCGACAAACAGACAATCCCTCCACATCAACTTGCAGACCACTGGCTTGACTTGTCATATGACTTGATACTGATTATTTATAAAATGCCACTGCCAACATCAATCAGGCCTGACAAAAGTGCGGGGCGGCATTACAGAATGGACAGGAATCTATTTGCAATACATTTTATATGGCATGGGGAGAAAAGCAATCAAAAAGGCCACAATTTATTTTCTGTGAAGTCATGGTCAAGAGAGAAATAATCTCTTATCTGAAATGACATGTCACATTTTTAAAAAATTCCGTCATTATCAAATGTACTTAGCTCCACTTTGGTCTTAAATGTCACTTAATAATTCATTTTTCTCTGTGCTCTGATTAAGGTTTATGGCAACTCTGTATGAATGCAGAATAGTGCCTCCACCTTTCTTCACACAGCCTGAGCTATGAATATACAATGGGTTTCAAAATAAGAACAGATGAAACCAATAGCACTTTACTACCCCAACTAATACCATCAGTGTCATTTCATGTGGCACACTGCATTCATTTTCTTGTATAAAAATAAAAATGGCAGCGTGTTTCATTCTACAGCAGAGACTGACTAGAGAAGATACCGACAATACAGAATATCAGTAAGGCTCTATGTTAATTTGTAATCAGCTAATTGGAAACATGTTATAGCCGTGCACATTTTAGTGCAATATCATATTAACTGCTTCATTTTCCAAGTCTCAGGTGGCATTCCCTAATGCAGTCCTTCCTTGATGAGCACTACTTCAATGGAAACAGAGCACTACCTTGGTGGAGCATCTGCAGCTGTGTTCCTGTCGAATACATTGCTGTCTTACTGCATTTAAACATTAACATTTTTCTTACAGAATGAGAACTCAGACAGGGTCCGAAGATAATCGGATAAACCTTTGTGAGCCTTCCATCACTTCAGCCAAAGGGAAGCAGAATCAGTGTTCGCTTAATGGTCTGGAATAAGCGCAGGCTTTGTTTGTGAGGAGATGGAGGCTCCAAACATGTGTCCGTGCTTCCTCAGAGCTCCTGGTGTTGTGTTGTGTCTCCTAAGCTGTGAAAAGACATGATGTACTACAGCGAGACTACTGTAATTCAATAAACACCCTGGCAGCAATAAGCATGGATGTCACATCTCACAGGGGCTCTGCCATAGACACCTCTCACCGGGTGTCTTATTCCATTATGCTTATACCCAATCCCCGATGATGAGTTTAAACCCTGGGGATCAAAGGGCTGCAGCCCCAGACACATGACCTGTGTCTCGGGTCCCTCTGAAATGTCAGAGGTGAGTCTAGGACATGCAGGATAACGTGGAGCCGAGAGTGTGACTTACTTAACGCGTACTAACAACACATCCTGGGCGGCTGCTCATAAACTAACCTCACCACCGCTACTGGAAATGGGGCACCTGATACACACAGAGAGTGCAGGGAACATGCTTAAAAAAGTTCAAAGAGTTCACAGTGGTAGGAAACCAGAGCTGGATGACCAGGAAATGGAGATGGCACTTATTATAGAGAATAACACTTCACAGTCATTTGGAGACTATTTTATTTTTTGATTATTGAGGATCCACTCTCTCTTTATAAGCTTCAGTTTATACACAATATAGCAGATCTATTTATAATAGTGATGATAGTCCCGTTTAACAGATATCTATACAGCGGGGAAGGGAAACCAGGGAGGCTAGGGAATTGCTGTTAAGGGTTTATCTAGATTCCTCGCAACCTTAGAAGAAGACATCGAGAAACAGCCCTGCTGTTGTTGAGTGTGACTAACTCCAAGCCTTAGACTGGTGCTTTTCCTTTAATCTTACTTTGTACATGATCAAAACTACACACACTCCCAGGGCACTATGATATAGTGCAGAAGCTGCATTAAGATTACATCACATCAAACAGAATACTAAGGCCACAGCATGATTATAAGGCCACAGCATGATTAATGGCTTCTGTATACTGGGTTAACAAATATTACGTGATAGAGATACAAACACTGATGGCAGATTTTTCTTTTTTTTTTCTATGTTTGTGTTTCCCCTTTCATTGTCTGGGTATTCCTCCTGGGCCATCCACATATCCGTCACGATTGTTTACTAGACAGCACCTACAGCATAAGACCAACCTCGAGCCCGATTGCCTGCAGACATGCACCAGGAGAAGAGAGAATATCAGGCAGGAACTTGTTTATGGTGAACAAGAATGTAAACCTACAGCAGAAAGACTAATCGAGATCCTGGGTTTGTTGAAAATAATTTTGGATATTATTTAGTTTCTCATCTGACTCGTGTGCTGAATATTTTCCAACAGTAGCTGCAAGTAAAATGACAGGGGTTTGTTTTGGGGTCTGTAATATTGGACAGAAACAAGGAACTAATATGTGGTGCCTCCTCAGTTCAGAATTTAATAATATTTGGTCCAATTAGACTCTATTAGCTGGTCAATTTGATTTTTAATGAACAGAAGAGCAATTTTACCTTAGACACTCTGTGAGCCACCTCCCGGCCAACAGAAAGCCCTTGGACAAACGTGCGTGCAGCGATGAATGCCCGGGTAACCTGAGCCTTGAGCTTCCTGGGCACATCTCCAAAAGGCTTGAGCTGGTCGGTGTACTTACTGATACACTCCAGATAGTCCTCAGTGATGATGTACTGGGAGTTGAGCAGCGTGAACATACGCTCCAGCAGCCGCGACCAAAAGTCATTGAGCATTTCCTCCAGGTTAACATTCCCTCCTGTGTAATAGCGCTTCAGCTCGGCAAAGAGGTTCTGAAAGACTTCCGAGTTCTGCATGTAAGGCTTGCCGTAAGTCCTGACAAACATCTCATTCAGGGACCTCTCCGTGTTCTCCAGCAACTCCAGGAAGAATTCTGCGTTATGGAAAGAAAAAAAATGAAACTTATTTTGTGTTTACTTGTTTTGTGCCTGTGTTAGTACAATATGAGCACTGTATCTGCAACTATGTCATGATAATCAGATAAAGTGGGAGCCTTATTAATGCCAACCTCAGCTTTCTGAACCAGGTGGTCTGCTAAATAGTTGTGATCAAACTAAGAATGTGGCGAGATTGCGTGAGCCTGATTGCTAAATGGAGCTATGTTTAAAAAGGAAGGCTCCTTGATTGCAGCACTAAAAGCAAATATGCTCACAAACAAAAAATACCAAAATAGCAGAACAATTAGAGCTGTGATGTTGATTTCATTTTGAAGAGACTTCTTGGCTTTGTTTGTTTTAGCTCCAGTAAACTACTTTTGAAATTGCAATGGGAACCCTCCTTATATATTCCTGGAAAGCAATAAGGCCTGTATTTGCCGTGCAGCAGTGTCTGTATTTGTCCAAACTTCACCTGCAAACTCAAAACACATTCATGTACTTTGATAGAAAAGACCGATATAGCACAAGTACTTCCTATATACAGATTCTGTGGAGTATTGCTCCATATGTAGGAAGCGTAAGGCTGTCAGTTAGAAAGCAATAAATTATTTTTACCATATATATCATACTATAATATATTATGTCTATGGGCTTTCATTCTGTCCGCCTGCTTTCTCCGTACTAGGCAGCACTTATTGTTTACTGCATAACCTCTATGGCTCACCAGAAATTGGTATGAGGTGATAATATTTTTCACCATCTGCTATCCAAGATGACAGTCTTGGCTTTCAAGGATTCAGAATGAATTTAAATAGGCCTCAAAACTCTGCACCATTAGCAGTACAGAGTGCAATAGTTCAAGACTAATCAGTGGAGACTTTCATGGATTCTGTGCTAAAAAATATGCTGGAGATGCATTAAGTCTATTTCTATACCTCAGTTTCTATCCTGCTTTTACTGAGCACCATGCGCAGTCCAAAAGATTGAGAGCATTTCCTGTGCTATTGACAGTAACTGTCGTGCTAGCCCACACACCCTGCTTTTATTGAATTAGCATCTCTGCAGTGGTTCATGGCAGGTGACATCACACACTCAGACCGCAGCAGCACAGCCACTACGAGACCCCTCCTGCTTCCGAGAGCTTTGCACATTTCAGTCACTCATCAGAGAGACCTTGATAAAACTGTAATGGATTTGAAGTGGTCATTAGAGCTCAGCAATGCAGGTGAAATTACAAATTGCACCATGCAAAAGAAAAAAAGGGTCTCTGCACAATGCCCTGCCAAATGATATCTGAACAGCTGTATCAAGGTCTGTGCTCACTACATTCCAACAGGACATTAATATGAATAATACGCCTAATCTGCAGTGTAGCACAAAACAGGAGATACTATTTAATATGCAATGACTTTACAATACATATAAAAACAAAGATACTATTTGTAATGACAGCGATTGAGGTTCCTCTATCATTTCTAACCACCATCAATTATCCTTCATCCAGCAGCATCTTGCTTGCCATTCATTAACATGCCTTCACAAATTCCATGATCGTGTTGATTATAAAGCTTATTCCTCTGGGTATCTTTGTAAATTAGCTTTGCATCCACAGTATACCTTGTTCACAGCTGACTTATGAGCGACATGACAGATGCAGCTAAAGCTACGGAGAAAGGATCACTGCTGATCAACATCATGCACACATTTGAGAACACCATCTGCAAATTAAAATTTAACGATTAGTACTAATTAATTTAATGTTAACCACACTGAATAACCTCAAAATCTCTCTCCCCTCCCCTCCTCCCCCCTCATCCACCCGCCCACGTACACAAGTTGGGATACAACTGGATATCTGTTTAAATCCCAGCTTCATTTAGTTATCTAGCTTTATTTTTGCTTTTCATAATGATGGTGCTGTTGTTGGATGCAACTGCCATGTTTGCCTCTTTGGGATATAAATGGAGTTAATTATCATGCCTTTTAATCCATCACCAATGGGATACTTTGAGAAATATTAATGGGAACGTGTATGCCTTTTTTTTCCCCCCATTTAGTACATTTGCAGTTCCATACCAAACAACTCTCAAGTTGGCAAAAGTATGGGTATTCTTCAGTACTCTGGAGACTATTCAAAGTAAATGTAAGACTACAGTGAGCAGTAATTTAATTATGCAAAGTTTCAAGCATGACTTGTCCTTCAACAACTTTACTTCATTAATGAACACAGTCTGTGGTGCCGAGTGATATGTGCACTGATTAATGACAGCTTTGAATTTAATTTCATTAAGAATGTGCATTTAAGGGAAAAAAAAAATCTCTGCACACAGTCAAGTCCTTTACCCTTTGTTTTCACTGGGATATTAATTGAACATAATCAACATAATTAAGGCAAAATTTACTGTTAATGCGGTCAGAATTCTTGATATAATTCTGAGCTCTGTTTCAGGGTGATTACGATGAATAATTAACACGCATTATGGATGACATCATTGTAATTCGGTGAATAAAACATTTAGTTAAAAAAAGACAACTTAATATAATTAGTGAAAATCCCTGAGTGGGATCATATTTTACAATGGCGTATTAGGGGGAAATGTCAGAAACTGCAAATTATTAGGAAAGCTCACATAAATCCTTGAACCATCTTAGTAATTAAGAGGTCTGTCCAAATGAATAGCTGCAAGAGCTGCAAACAGAGGATAATGATCCTGAAATGTTGGACAGGGGTGATTCTAATACTCCTAACTTGCAGAGAGTTCATTACATTTCACTGATAAAGCTCACTACGGCTCCCATTTCTCAGTGTGTGTACAGAGCTGAGCAGGGCTAAACGGAGCCATTCTGTCTTTGATAAAGGAAAAGCCTCTGCTTCTGGGAAGCACAGCTGCTTGCGCTCACAGAAACCTTCTGATGGTTGCTCTCCTAGATGTCAGACATGTCAGCTGTGTCTGTACTTCAGCAATCTTGAAACGGAGCAGTCGTATTTTAAAACTTTTTAGGCTGTGATGACAATAAACTAACAACAACAACAACAACAAAAAAAACTTTCTGCTTTTATTTACAAGCAAACCACAGGTTTTGGAGATAATAGAGGTGATGGAGTCAACTTGATTTGGCCCTCAGCACATAACCGACAGAGATAGCTGTGGATGGGATGACATCCACTGTGTGCCTTTATTAAAGGACCACAGTGGGAAGTGGCCTGCAGACAGTAGTTAATTACGCAAAGTCCCCTGAACTGTGACCAGGCGTGGCATACACTCTATATGGGTTCTGTAAAACGGTCCAACGTCCCAGTAATTGGAAGGAATACAGACTATGGTAAACATCAACATGACAGATGTTTAAAGGATATGACCAGCAAAACATTTTGCTCTGGTTTCAAGGGATGCTTCAAAGTGTCAGCTCCAATGATACAGACAATCCTGCAGCAAATCGCAATGTTACCGGGGACAGAAATTAAAAATAGAGCAAAGCCTCATTCATAGTAATGTGCAAGATAACAATTAAAATATTTAGGCCACATAAATCATGTAATATGCAGTGAAAATAGCGACACACTGACCTTTATGGGCCTCATTTATAACCCCTAAACAATGCAAACAATGCAGCAACCTCAATATTGCTCTAACACGGTTAACATTTGGCACTACGTCTGGAATAATGTTTGGGAATGGCAACAGTTTCCAAACAGCTCACTTTGAGTGCTTTTTTTTTTTTTTGTTATCTGGGGCACATACCACTGAAAAGGTATCACACGTGTCAAAAAGAAATGTGATATTTTGACCAATCGGTGTGAAATTTTCAAGGCATCATTTTCATGTGCACTCCAGGCAGAACGTTTATGGTCAAATTCAATGCCAGAAGCTTTCCCTAATAATTTGTAAAATCTTCCTTCATGCAACACAGAAAACCTATCTCCAAACTATCAGTAAAGTTACCTTGGGCAAACAGCAGAAATGACATGGTGTGTTGGCCCTCATGCAGGAGAGTAAACAGCCTGTTATCTCCAACACAGGCACTCAGGGCCTTCTCCTACAGGACTACAGCCAATCAGAGGGGAGGCCATCTCTCACCCCGTTTATTGGAACTGCATGATATAAGCCACACGGCTTGATGTCTATGCCTCCTCCTCCATCTTTCATGCTTCTGCATGAAACCAGCACTTTCCCTGCCAGTCGGAGAGTTTCCAATTCCACATGTCAATCATAAGGTAGGTCATTGATTGGTTTGACAGGGAGTGCCTGTCTGGAGAGGACTGTTCTGAGTGCTGTGCTACTGTAGACGACATGACAGACTGACCTTTTATTTCTTCACTGCCTTGTGATAATTCCTCTGGGTTGGCAATTGTGAGTCACACACTGGCAGTTAAAAGCAGAGGCAAAAGACGTCAATCAGCTGCTAAAATGAGGGAAGGCAAGTGACTCAGTTTCTTCATACCTAGAAAATTACCGTATCTAACTAACTATAATGAGGAAAACGAACAGTGTAATAGTGAGCTGGCTTATTAATTCATGAGGAGTGGGATGCAAAATACTGTCTTCTCACATACAAATAAAATATCCAGAAGGTATTAAAAAAAACATTAAAATCTCATCCCTGACTATCATACTGGAAATTATAAGTTTCTAAATAAAACAAATCAAAAGTGATTATGATATCGACAGTAACTTGTGGAAGTTACCCTGAGTGTATTTATTTATTTATTCATTGTGTGATGTGTGGTATCTGAGACAGTGCTATTTACAGCCAGCCTTGGGACGTTTTGGCTTGTTGGTGGTCCTGTGGTGAGCCGATCAGTTTAATTTTGTAGATACCGAATACAAATATAAAAATACATCACTCCCCAAATGTTCATTAAGTGTGGCCCTGCAGTGTCTGAGACAGAGTGTGAAACTTAGGGCTGGCTATGGCAATGTGGTGGGCAAATCAGTTTAATATTCAAAATGCCAGACTTCAGTGTCAAAATTCATCATTTCCCCAGGCTTCATCTACAACAAGCCAGCAGAGGCTCAGAAATCACACGGTGCAGACGGTCAAATCAGTCAAATCAACTATGTGATCACTGATCAAATGCCTTGTTGCTGTTACTAAGCTGGAGTATATGTACAGTTTATGTATATTTTGCATGAAAGTGTTTTATATGTGATGTGCTTTTTTGGTAAAGTTTGTTAATTGTTGTTTTCAGATATAAATGATCTACTTAGCTAACTTTGGCTCGACTACTGTGTTGTGCATAGTGCCTGCCAAATAAACCAATGAACTACACTAAACTAAACTAATGGACAGAGCCCAGTCCAAATTCACTTCCCTGATCTTGGGCATGGGGGACAAAAATACAAGATTTTAGACGGGTACATTAATATTACTGCATCCCTACCTGAATCTCACACACGCTGCCAGTCCTCATCTGGACTATCTCACAGTTTATCTGGCGAAAGGTTTTGCTGATCAAGCATGCCCTTTTCAGCGCCTCCCTACTTCACATTCATGTAGTCACACACATTCACACCTGGTAGCAAGCCAGCACAATGGCCATCTACTGTCGGCAGCTCCACTGGGGTAATTTGGGGTTAAAAGCCTTGCTCAAGGGCACCTTGACTGTGGTTGTTGAAACACGGCGAGACTGCTACTCATTCATTTCTTTTATGTAGATATTCCAAGCTGGTCTCAGGATACAAACTATCAACTGTCCCATCACAAACATGTTTCTGAAGCTGTTTTCAAAATGAAATGAATTTGATTTTTTTTCTTTCTTTCTTTTTTTTTTTTTTTTTTTGCATTTTAGATCAAGTTCCAAATCCTTTTCTTAACAGATTACTTGGGGACTTTTTCCACCAGAAATAGGCATGTGAGAGAGAATCACGAAGTCCATGTAAGATCAATTGTGGGAGGTGGACTACATTAATATTCTGTTTGGCTCCACAGCCCCGTGGTGTTGGTGGTCAGTGGAGGGGCCGACAATTGATTAGTAATTAAGACCCCTGACTTAAGTCTTTAATGAGGTAGGTAGGAGAGAATTCTCTGTGCCAGCTATTTGTCTTATTTCTTCGTGTAGAGATATCGCTTCCTGGGGATTTGGGATATGTGCTAGTGCAAAAACACTGGGAATATATCCTCTATGTATGCATAAATTAGCAAAGAGAAGAAAATTATAATAAATTGCAGCAAAGGTGGTTGCATTATCAGCATTGATTGTTCCGATGATGTTCTCTCTCTCTCTCTCTCTCTCACTCTCTCTCTCTCTCTCTCGCTCTCTCCCTCTCTCTCTCTCTCTCTCTCTCTCACTCTCTCTCTCTCTCTCTCTCTTAGCTTGGTGCAGCTGCTTGACTGTAGAGTCATGGGTTGTTGCGGGATATTTCTGTATTTCTGCTTGGATGGTGTTGGCATAGTGGAGCCTGTGCCCTCTCATTGTGACACATAGGCTGTGGTGTCAGGTATGCGTGGGCTGGCCTGTTACTGTCAGCTACAGTAAAGCTCATAGCAAACTCCGCATAAAGAGAAGAAAATACACAAACACTGACTCTGTGTGGGTGGGACTCTTATAACCAGGTGCTAAATACATGGTAAAGAACATCTAAATGAATTAATGTCATGGAAAATTGTTTTGATATTTAGCCATGTTTTCCGGGGTCAGTATACAGGCCAACATAATTACCTTATCGATGTATGTTCAACACCAGAAAATACTGCTTGTTTTAAGTTCACCTTAAACGATCATACCACACAATTTCCCCATATTTTGTTATGCAACTAAACATTTTGCATCATACTGAAGATACTCAAGTACTGAAGATGTATGACAGGGAATCAAAATTATTATTTTTGGTTGAAACACCTTATACTGTTCTGCCTCAGTGGCTAATAGGGATGGACAAGAATCTAATTTTCTAAGAGTTCAGCTTTAGATAATTCATCTTCTCAATCTGGGTTGAATCACACTTTAACCCCACACTAATATACTAATATATAACAACTTGCATAGCGGATGGAAACACACCAAAAGAATAGACAATAACAGTGAATGACAGAAATAATATAAAACCATGCTTAAACTTAATGACACAAAGACCACACGATAAATAACAAAAATACAAACTGGGTTCAGTAAATGTCTGTTGTCCAAAAGCATGCTGGGAAACTCCACTGACTGGAGTTCACTTAGAATTGGTCGCAGAAAGAGAGAAGGCCCCGACATTCTTTCACACCTAGATTTCTTTTCATAAGCAGAATGCATAGCAATTAGAGTGGGTCTCCTAAACCTATATAGTTTTAATAAAACTGAGTTAAGTCATTTAATATTTCTTTGTGGTTAAAAATCAAACGATTAAAACTACACCCATTTTTTTCCCCAAATCTGAATCAGTTTGCCCCCAATACAAATACAAATAGTGGTGCCTCTGCACATCCCTAGCAGCTATCAAAGTCATCATCATTCTTAAACCATTGAATTAATAATTTGCTGCTTATATTCATGTCCAAGTCAAGTCATCAAAACACAACATAGTGCTGCTGCTTGTAGGAGAACTAATGTAAAGGACTTTATCACCATGATGGAATACTGGTGTGAAGAAAGTTTGAAATCTCTGAAAGCTCATTTTTTATATCAAAGTGGAATGAATGGAAACCGATGGCAGGATAAAAGGTAAGAAAAATGACATCGAAGTTCTGAAATACAGCTGTTTGCTTTGGGAAATGATTGGCAGGAGCATGAAGTTTATATATTTTGTAGATATTGTGCTAAAAATGCAAAATTGCTGGTATGGTCCTTTAAATAAAATACATAGAGTTGTTGCATAGAGAAATGCTGAATAAATTATGGTCGAAACAATTTCTGCACAGGCTTTTCTTCTAATACCTGCTGGCAAATCTGCTGCTGTAAACTCATAACATTCTGATTGAATTTTGCATTAATTCAATTAAGATAAAGGTGAAATCCAAAACGAGCAAACAAGATCTCATATTTCCTGTGCTGGTGGTCAGTAGAGACCCTCTGCAGACACAAAGTCTCCTGACAGCACAAGGCTACCGAGCTGAAACCTGCATATGGCATCTGTTTTGACGCTGATGAAATTATGGAGAGTGGCAGCAAACCCCAGGAGGAAGAGGGGTGCCTAGAGTCATGCATCTAAGTGCTGCTGGTCAAACCCCATTTCCTCCCTCGCTGGAGTCCTCCTCATGACATTCACTGGCCTGACAGCAGCTGATCAAAATAACACTTATTTATTTATGCATGCTTCCAGGAATCACATGTGTGCTGAAGAAGAGTATATTCCTGGAAAAAAAGACAGACATCTCCCAGGCATCGTGACATTGAGTTTCTGGGCAATGTGCAATCGTTTGAGAGTTGCACGCTGTAACTCAATAGCATTTGTTTCATATAATATGTTGAACAGTTTGAAAAGAGAGGCCGTAGAAAGACATCGCATTGACTACTGAGCTTTAAATTACACCATTAATCACTCAAACATTATTTAGCTGTTACCATGTGATATGAAGAAAAGAGCCCACTGTGAAAATTGAAACGTCTGTCTCCTGCATTTGGATGAACAACCTCAAATTATTTTCCACACAGGATGCTCTGAAGTGAAGGCTCTCTATGCTGAGATCTAAGAAAAGGTGATATTTAGGAAGACACTGAAGATAAGCCGTAAAATAGTTTCTGTTATTGAAGTGTGCTTATGTTAACAGACCACAAAACAAGCTCTGCATTCTCAAAAGGGGAAAAGACTTCTGAAATAAAATACACACAGTGGGGACCAAAAATCCACTACCAAGAACTCTTCTGTTTCATCTTTTGCCACAAACTAATACACATTTTTGTCAAACGATATTTCTCAAGCAAGAACAAAAAAGTTTCTTAGTATTTACTGAAAGTCAGAATGTCTCATTATTTGGTAAGTCTACACTATTGCCTTAATCACAGCTTGCATCATATCTAGTGTCATTTCTTCTAGCTTTTGCATAACTTGAAAACCCGCATTATTCCAGCTCTCTTCAGGAGACCCCCATAGAGTGCTTCTTTTTTGCATTTTCCCTTTTCAAATCTTTCCAAAGATGCAGGAAAAGCCATGCAAGTCAGCACTCCTTGCGCTCCCTTGGACTGGTATAGCTGTGATGCATGATCAGGGTCACTGACCTGCTGGAAAATGAATCCTCTTCCACATAACCATAAGCCAGAGGGAATGACATGCCTTTGCTGAATAGACTGGCACTTCTCTTTGGTGAATCTGCAGTTGATGCTATGCAAGTCAACAACTCCGGAACAGGCGAAATATCCCCACATCTGAATATTTCTGCCGTGGTGTTTTATTGTAGGTTTTATGCGCTGCTGCATTAACGTCTCATAAGGCTGTCTCTTCACATGAGCTGTCCCATCCCAACTTTAAAATCCAAACTTTGATTCATCTGTAAACAAGACTTTCTTCCAGTCTCCAGCAGAGAAAATTTGGCATTGATTGGCCAACGCTAAACATTTAGACTTGTTATGTTGTCAAAGAAGTGGTTTGGAAACTGCAGCTCTCTCAATAAGGCCACAGCTTGCCCATCGCCATTTGTCTGTACTTGTAATAGCTGGAGAGGGGCACTCTTAGTTCACTTGCCTTTGTATCTTGGATGCACTGTTCTATCTTGTAAAGTCTTCAGATGGTTTGGTCACTTTTGAAGGTCTGCCTGATCCAATGCATTGCAGATATCAAATATTGGATGGCTACAATTTGTTTAGAACTACATGAGGACAAAACAGAGATTTTTTTTTTTTTTTAGTAGGGCCCAAGGCTTTGAGGCCAGATTCACTCTTTGTTAACTTCTCTGTGAGTGGGGAAAAAAAAAAAAAAAAAGTTGTTGATGGTCCCCATTCTGTAGCAGCTCAGATCAAGTGCAGTGGCCTTGTGCAGCCAAAATGGTAATTTCTTCCCACCTGTGCCTGCTCAGTAAATCTGTAGCTCGCCATGACATCACTGCCGCCAAAATGGGCAGAGAAGCACAAAAGAGGCGAGTAGTGTCAATACAAGCCGGGTGTCATGGAACAAGTTCAGTATCAAAAACATGCCTCTGCCTACTCATACTACACCTAAGCACAGACAATGGTGTTGTGTGCTATTTTTATTGCTTCACTGACAAAGGTGCACAGACAGAGACCTCTCCAAAATCACATAAGCCCTCACTATTTATGACAGGACAGAAAATGATGCCACTTCAAAATCCTGGAATATTTTGTATTACTGACATGCATGCTATGCCTACTGAAAAGCATCTGTACTTGTCTGTATTTCTTTGCCTATAATGCAATACTTCCATGTTCCTAACAAGTAGACAGAGGCATTCCTCTTGCTGGGTTGAGGCTCCTCCTTTGTGCAAGAGTGATGTATTGTGGTTGCTATTCTACAATAGGAGCTTTAAGCAGGCTAAAGTCTGTATGAACAGGTAATATTTTTTGGAAAACTTAATATAGTGAGATATGAACCTTGTCATTTCTTGTGATTACTTCTACACATTATTTGGCCAACAAAGATAACACGCTTGCCATAGTTTTTCTCCCCCTCTCTCTCTTTCTCTGTGTCTCTCAGACGAAATGTGGCACGCAGCCAACACTGACCAGACTTTTGATAAGTTAAAGATTTTCCTCACAAACTTGTTGGGTCGCCAAGCTCCTCCATTTTTCATGGGAAGATTGATTGTTGTTTTGCAATTTAAATCCCATAGATGACACGCAAGCTAATGGGTTTTAGGCTACAGCGAGACCAGAAAAAAAAAAAAGCCGGCAGAAGTGCAGTGGGGAGACACTTGATTTGCTAATGGTACTCAATGTTAATTATATCTTTTCTAATTAAAATCAGCTCTTAGTGATGCTGTTGATGTGTACGTGTTTACTGGATTCCTGCATGAATTGTGCACTTACAGTGTTTACATGACATGCTCATGGAAGCTTAAACTAGACAATAACCGTATAAAGCATGATCTTATCAGTGCTACAATGGGCTTTCAGGAATAAATTTTAATGATTATTTCTATCATGGGTATCAAGTTACAGCTTACGGAAATCTTTAACAAATCTATTCATTCTCAACTTCAACCGAATAAGACAGTAATCACAAAGATGTTTGCTGACATCACCAGCTGATACCATAGTTTCAGCAAAGTAAATAATGCATTGGATTGCTCTAACGGTTGTTACCCTAATGTTATTGCTACAAATTTCTGGTTATTCCTTTGGTATGTTTGCCAAGTGCATCACACAGCATGAAAAATGACTCTGCTAGCTGCAAATGTCTGCAGGATTTAACATATGCTGTGCTCTGCTCTGCACTGGATTAATATGTGGCCTCCTGAAAGAAAGGTTTTTCAGCCCCAATCCCAAAATACTGTAGAGGTATTCACTCCACTAGGTGTGTGTGTTTTCCCTCAAAGACATGATTCCGTGTTTCCACTTCAGGACCCAGTACAATTTAGCTGTGCAAAATCACATTTTGAATATTATTGCAATCTTTTATGCTTTGCTAAGTGCTGTTGAATTTTTTGTAAAGGACTACTAGGTAAAAGATGAGGAGGTGCACTGACTGAGCTAAAGTATGCTTGAGATAGAGAGAGAGAGGGAGGGAGAGAGAGAGAGAGAGAGAGAGAGAGAGAGAGAGAGAAACAAGCAAACAGAAACATAGAGATAGACGGGGGAGAGTGAGGCTTATTGTTCTACAAGAACATTGCTAATCTGAGTGCACCCAGTTCCTTGTGCATCGCTGAATCAAGGTCACTACTTGGCTCACTCAAAATTAAAAATCTCTCTGAATTCTGTTAGTTTACAGAGAGACGAGCGAAGCAAATCCATCCCCAAAATAAGGTCAGCACAGTGGCAAGGGAAAGTATATGAATCCTGAGCTAATCTTGAGTTATCTTTAAGCAGCATATGCAGGATGGTGGATAATATGACAGGACAAATAACATGAACTGGAACTGTAATTTTCTCAGCAATAAAGAACAGCGAATATGTTATTTAATTACATGAAAACCCATGTTAAACCCTTTGTTAAAGCTTTTTTTTTTTTTTTTAGACCAGCGGCCTTTCAAAATCACTGGCTGTACCATCGCAACCACTGCCCTACTGAATATGCCATGTTATATTACTGATGCATTTACATTTATTCAACAAAAACCTTTGTGCAGTGTCTTCACATAGTGACAACCACAGCCACAAACTAATTGGTTCCACTGGCATCACCGGCATCCATGTCATTTTTAAAGAAAAAACCTACTCTAATAAAGAGGAGTAAACTGCCTCACCACATGGCTCCTGTTAATGCTTTTACTTTCAAGAGTTTTATATTTTGAAACATAAATGTGGGTAAAACCTGCCATAAACATTAGTGGCATTAAGGTGCTAATTTAACCTTCCTCCCTGCCTCAGAGTGCTCACTTTCAGACTGCGGTGTATTACTAGAAATGTTGGACTTGCTGGTCTGCAGCAGCTTAGCCTTTCCCCTAATGAAATCACAGCACATTTATCAACAAAGCATCATCATATTACTGCAAAATAAAAAAAAAAAAAAAAAAAAACTGTATCTGTTTAGGATTTTGAAATGTACCAGCCCGACTGGCCACTTGAAAGATTAATCTACTGGTGTGGAGGTCTGGAAATATGCCTTCGGGCCAGCAGATAAATGGCAATTTCACTTCATGTACTCCAATATGAACTACGTAATACACGGCTGATTCAATGACTGGCCTGATGTCCAGGTCAGGAGCAAGAGCAGCAGCCCAAAGCCGTCGTCTTAACACTGTTCTTTATGCTGATAGTGGTCATCAGCGCTTGTTAATAGTTGAAATGAACAATTTCAGTGAAAAAAATTAAAATCTGGTGTTCATACACAGCCCTGGCTCTATAAACTGGAAGCAAACAAAGTGGCTTGGACCGGGCCAGACAACACGATTCCATCCAATTAGCAACAGGGGGCGTTGGTGCTCGTGCACAGGACAGGGGGAAGGGGAGGAGGAGGAGAGATGGGGAAAGAAGGCAGTGTGAGCTGGAGTGATGGTAAATCTGGCTGTTGCTTTCAAATATCAACAATCTTCCTCCAGAATTGCTGACTGCACCTTTAATTAGAAGCCTAATTTTCCACCAGATCAATGATAAAAAATTAACCTATTAAAGAGGCACTGATAAATTATACATTATTCCAAGCATGACTGCCATAGGGTGATGGTTATGGACGGTTCTGCTTTTTCCTATCATGACTAGATAGCACTGAACTAAACATGAATTAGCCACACCCTTCATGCTCTGCTGGAATCATGGGAAACAAAATGCGGCCCCGCTGTGGTTTTAAAAATTGGGGTTTGGTTTTAAGAATGTGAGCTGAGGGTTAGATGATGAATGAGTGGTGGAGTGACTTCTTGCTATTATTTTCACATCACTGTTGACTCCTCTGTATTAAGACATTCTTTTACTATAAAAAAAAGAGACAAAGAGACATATTAGGACATGTTCTCCTTTTCCATTGTAAGTTTTCCCATAACAGAAACATTTAGATAAAACCACTTGGGCGAGAAAGGCAGCTGAGATATTATACTGAGAGCATCTCTATGATAAGTCATTAAAATATTTTATACTGGATTCCTTTATACATCTGACAATGGTGACAGGTGGTTATAATGTTTGACATAATTTTCACCTCCACCATCATCTCCCTGCACCATTGTTCATGGTGATAAGCGGCGGCTTCCCACACAGCAGAGCCTACTGTTTGGAGCTTGAGGGATTATTATTGCTCATTAAACTGTAACTAGAAAGAGTCGACTCTGTGGAGTAGGATACCAAGAGGGAGACGTCGGGAGGTGGAGGGAGGTTTGGTTCAGTAATGAGTAGATCCCGTTTCATAAGCAGAAACCCAGTGGACGTGAGGCGGTCAAGAGAGTCACTGTGGGGCTAAGACAGGATCATACACAGCACAAGACCAGCAAACACCCTTAATAATGCAGACTGGTGCTCCCTGCTCCTGCTCACGCTGTCAATCTGCTGTGCAAGGAGCCATGTTTGCCTAATCCAACCAAGTGGGTTCTCCACTCCAAGGCATATTAATGGGATTTTCAAGTCCTGTTTCCTCTTAAGGGCGGAGAACTACAGAGTTACAAACAAAGGAACCGCCTCTAATTATCATTCAGTCTTCTTTGCAGGATGTTGTTCTCTAACGATTTGGTTGTGAAAAAAAAAAAAGTCCATAGTTAAATTAACTTGCACAGGTTATTTAGCAAAAATGACTTACCGTCAAACTTTTTATGTCTGGAGACAAAGGTGCTTCGCAATTCATGACTCGTTTCATCCACCAGATTCTCAAAGTCCTGTTTACTCTGCTGGCCGAAGCTGTCCTCCATCTCTTGGGTGCAACATGTGTTTCCCTGAGGGCATACACGAAGATGGTCACCTGCAAAAGAGAAAAAAAGGTTCTTGTTATTTTTTTTTATTTATTTATTTTTTTTATATATACACACCCTCAATATAAATAAATAAATTAATAAATTAATCATTACTGGTACATAAAATGTATAGAATATCTCTAGAGATTACAGATGCAGTCATAAAAAACTCATTATTTTCATTTTCATGCCTTGGTCCTGCTTATTCTAGCTGTGTGTGTGTGTGTGTGTGTGTGTGTGTGTGTGTTTGCATTAGTAATATTTGCAGAGTGGTGGTTAATGCTACTACATATTTACAGGAAATGACTGAACACCAAAAATCCAAAGCGCTCACCATTTCAAGAGGCTAGGTGCTAAAAATGACTGAATGACTTAACAGCTCTCATTCTGAGCTGCTACGCATGCCAAATTAAGTGTATTTATAGTGTTTGCAATTGAGTAACTCTCAATAACTACCGACTCAATATGTAAAGTTGTAAAAGGCAGGCATATATTATGTATACATTGATAAATCAGTGTACTGTTTTACTGCAGTGTAAATTATGTATGAGATATTGCATGTTTCAGTTTTCACTGAAACTTGAGATTTTTATTTGCAGTTTGAACCGTATACTGAAATAGCGTTAAACCAAACCGTTCCTAGGAGAGACACACACCGGTAGATGTAAAATGGTGCCAAATGAAAGCAAATAGCACGTTGACCTCGCCTTGCCAGTGTGATCACAGGTGTGCTATAAGTATTACTGCACGCCGGCACATAAAACTGATGACAAACAAAGTAGCTAGACCTGGATATACTGCAAGTCTGGAAATAGTGAACTTATGCATCAGTTTAGCGGAGAAACCTTCCTCTGGGTTGACAGAAACAGAAAAAAAGTGAGACAGAGAGAGAGGGAGAGAGATACACCAAGGAAAATGCTACTAACATAAGTTATTCATATTCCACACAATCCCTGGGTTCTCACAACTACCTGCCAGCTCCTTATGAATCTGTAACTCACAAAGCAACTGACATTTAACGTGCCAGCCGTCCAAGATGAAATCCATGTCTGGCACCATTTATCGCCGCATGAACATAGACATGCACTTTCACCGCTGTTTGCAGTAGTTTTCTCCTCACAGGGAATGTGTCACAGAATCGGCCATATTACAAAATAAAAAATGTGGCATGTATGGTTTCGATTCATGCCTTTGTGCGGGGGACACATTTGTGTCTCATATGTACCGTTTCTTAATCAGTTCTTGAATCAAACCACATCGATATTACCCTCCTAAATCTTGCCATTTTTGGTCTTGAGATGAAAGAGCTATCGTTGACTGTGGGTCATCGAAGTCAAATCAGAGGGGAGAACAGATAGGAATGTGTCTCTTTAAAATATCATTCTCATTCTCCCGCATTACATAATTGATGACATTGGGGAAATACTGAAGTGAATCAAAAGTTAATGATCTACATCATTCCATTTTCCCAAGCAGCCATTTATAAGAGCCACAGATAATGCTGACTCAGCCTAAAAGCATTCATCTCTTCATTTCACAGTCTAAAACACAATATAACTGTGAGTGGGTGAGCATAACAAATGAAACAGATATAGGATGCCATGATCAAATGATCAAAACCAGCCATTGATTCTTGACATAAGAAATAGGCTAATGCTCAAAACTGAGAGTGAGACTGAAGACATTCGCTGGATTTTAATCTTCTGCAACCAGCAGCTGAGGCCATATGACTTCCACTGGTCTCAAGATAGATCAAAACGTCATCTGTAACACTTTCAGTTGCCTCATAAGAAAAGGGGAGGGTTTTGTGCGGTGTGTGTGTGTGAGTGTGTGGGGACTGTAGTTGCAAGAAATTTCTGCAAGACGCCAAGGCTCCCTTTACACGTGGCATTAACATGCGTCTCGGATCTGGATTGTGTCCTGATATGACTTAGCTGGATGACATTTACACTTGACATTAACATGCATCTCCAGCATATACACTGAAAAGATTTCTGTTTCCACTGGCAAAACACACATTGCCATGCATGTCACCTCCTTCACCTAATTCATAATTAACAGTAAACACCTTGGCTGAGGTGTTTATTATGAATGTTTATTTCTGTTTACATAGCTGCTACATTTGACATTTACACTTTTTTCTTATTTTTGCCCTTCTTTTTTTTCTTGCCTTCTTTTTTTTTTTTCAAAATTAAACACATCTCTAAGCACCTCCAGAGACAGGGTTTGGATAAGGTCTACAATGTCTTCAGTGCAACTATACCACAGGTCTTAAAGGTTTCTGCTCTATCTGGAAAACAACTAATCACCCAGGATATATGCCAAAAATAAATGGGGAACTAATTCACTCAAAATAACCAACTAATCCAAATTTCCATGGGTTGAGCTGTTGAATTGTTGTTTCTTGAGAGGTAATGTGCAACAGAGACATAATTCAGTCAGATCAGCTCATATACTGGGATTGCAACTTTTGGTTGCAGTAGTGTAACAGATCTGCTTTTATGTACTTCCTTCACACTGTGCATCAGCTACCAAACAGAGTACAGAGGTCCCTCAGTATATAAAAGGAGACCTTAGCAGGTGTCAGGTGGGGTGGAGATGGGTCAGAAAAGCATGAAAATTCTGACAGCATGAAGCGTCAGACAGCATCCTGCACTAAACATCTTTGGTATGGCCCAGTTACAGCTAAGCAGGCATAGCAGCAGAACTTGCTCTGGCCCCAGGAAGTGCCATTCTCTCGATGGAGACACGATCATTGCCAGCAGCCTTTAAAAAAAAAAGCATTTTCATCATAAAATTTTCCTTTTGACCTTAGGGCTGGGTTCTGTTAACCGGTTCTGTTTTGGAACCGATTCCAAGTTAGCAAAATACTCGGATTTGTTAATCCCCAAGTTGAACAAATCCTCTTATCAAATCCCCCGTCCCCCCAATAATTTCACATGCTTGCGTTCCTAGTCCCCACTAGGGTTTGGGTTCAAAAGCTTTTTATTGAATCTGAATCCAGAATTGAATCTGCATATCAAATCTGAATCCTTTCAAATCCGTCATTGAAGCTTTTTATAAAAATTTTGTGAAGGAAAAACAGGCAAAGAAGGTATCTTACAAAGAAACCTCACTTCAACTGAACTGAAGTGAACCCCTGATAAAGCGAAGGTGTGAGTCATGCGATGTTTGGCCCTTGCATATGGAATAACAAGTGTTTAACTCTAAAAATATATTGAAGTGAAGTATGTTTTAGATGTAAGGTTTCTCTTTAAGATTTGGGGCTGTTTTTGAATTCTGCAGCAGCAATAAGTTCTTCACTGAGCTTCATATTCTTATTCACTGCATACCTCTGTGTTCTTTCTCAGGAATGCTCTGCTTTACATGCACAAATTAAATAAAATATTGAGCATGAATTTGAATATAACTTACCACCAAAAACTCAAGTGTTGGTGGGAGACTGAGCAGGAGGTACAATTGCCTAAGAGGCTGAAATGAATATAATATAGAGGTAATAAAACCACTAGTTTATTATTTAGTCACTTCAATAAAATAAATGTCTATACATAACATACTGTTAGAAATCAAAGCAAGCCAGCAGGGTCACTGGATCAAAATGTATTCAGCTCTTGAGCAAAAAGTGGTCAAGACAGGTCTGTGTTGAGTCAGCAACAAGATCCTATATTACCAAGAGACAACAGCAATTTCTGCTTTATACAATTTTTTGGTGAGTTATGAAGCTTCAGAATACATAAAGGCACTTTTGTCTAATTCAGTTCTTGGGACAGAGGGAAAAAAAATCCTAACTTCATTAAACAGTAGTTTCCACCATTTCTTAGAGGTATAAAAGTACAAACAGTGGCAGTATAAACCAGAGGCAGACCCCAAATGGCTTTATAGATAAAAATGTACCAGTGAATAAGTCTACAAGTGGGCACAGCAGGCCAGTCAACCAGAGCAGACAGGGTGCAATGAGGGAAAGCTTTACAGTCTGTAATAAACTTCAGTGCTCCATGATACACTGTACTTAAGGCATAGAGCCTTTGGGAAGAGGCATGTGAATGTAAATCATCACCATCATCAGGTGAATACATACAGGGGAAAAGCTTTTTTTTGTAGATGCAAAAAGAAAATTACTTTTTCTAAAATTAAGTTAGACTTTATTTTCTCAGCAAGTTGATAAATATGTAGGCTAACGAAAAAGAGGATCAATTCAGTTTAGACCAACAAAACGCTATCAGTGACTCCAGGTTGTGCAAAAGAAAAGAAAAAAAAACTATATGCTATAATATAATTTATATATACTGTGTGTGTGTGTGTGTGTGTGTGTGTGTGTGTGTGTGTGTGTGTGTGTGTGTGTGTGTAAAATCCAGCAAAAAGTGGTGGAAGATGTTCTTGACCTATTTTCCAACTTTTTCTAACATTAATTCTGTTTCCTCAGCACTGAGAACACATTTCATATAATACCGGGCAGTTTGTGAAAAGCATCCCTGAGTGTTTCAAAAGCTTCAGCGAGGTTAGCAGCTGTAAATGACTGCATCATCGGCATCTGGTTCAAGACTGGCATTTGACATATTTGACCTACATTAACAAACATTAAGTCCCGCAGCAGTCATAGGGGGGCCGATAACATGTTTGAAATGAAAAGTCTCGTGTTGTATATAAAAGCTTTTCATACCCTTCTATTTACAAGATTTTCTTTTCGTAGCTGATAATTGAGAAAATTTGAAACTCACTCAGCTGATAACCTGCACTCAAAGGTAAAAAACTACTCCGACTAATGGAGTCTCATCTTCTATCTTTTCTCATCAGAGTCCAGAGGCCCAGTGTTTAGATGAAGTGGAAAATCAGAGCAATGATTCATCAGCTAAAGAAACAACAGCCACTAACCCCAATCCGAGGCTTTGTCCTTCTTACAGAGTAGAAAAGCCTGTCCCCAATTACTGTAGAAAAAGAGGCTAATAAGACCCACCCACTGTCCTCTCATTGGTCTCTCTAGTTGTCCATCTAAATTCAAACAGGAAAACACTATTTGTTTAAGGTCCCAATAAACAAATTGAGCTCCATATTTTCCCGACCACTCATTATTTGCCGTTTCTCCTTGGGAAAACATATTCTGCAGGGCCAGTGGACACAGAAACAAAGACCTGTTTCATAAAAACAGAAGGCCAGGGACACGGGGCTGCTCCGCTGATGTTACTACCTACACAAAACAGTCTGTTCTTTACCATGGAGGCTGGAGCATACATTTCAAAAGCTGGATTTCAATTAGATTTTTTTGCTCTACACTGCACAAGGGTTGCACAAGGCCAACTGTGCAAAAAATGTAAATTACATCACCTGTAAAAAATATGACTGAGTATCACATATAGTTTAAAAAGCAATCTTTGTTTAAGAATACAACGATCAACAAATGCATTCATTTTACTTTATCTGCTTATTGCTGAATGTACACATTTGGTCAAACATTTACTCGAGACCTTTTACAGTTTGTTAAGAGCCAGTCTGACACAGATGCAGTGCACCTGTCAGCACCTAAGTCGATAAACTTTCACGTTTTTAGAATTGGTCCAGCTGGGATTCCTACAATCTTCACAGAGCTAAAAAAAAATATTCAACAATCATAGAATGTAATGAGAATTGTCTTCAGTCTTGATAGTTTGGATTTGGATGTTCAGGGAGCGCAGCAGTGTATTATATGTCCTGCGCAATTGTAACAGCGAGAGACAGTGACAGATTGCCTTGCTGATGTTGCTTAAAGAAACATCAGCTGCTATAAAATGATAAAGCGGTAACTTACAAATTCTCACTTCTTCCCTTAATTTGAATATGTAAACTTTTTTTTTTTTTGAGACTTATGGAAAAAAAGTGGTAAAAACAGGAAAAGGCAAGGGTCCATGTGTAGAAATATGCACGGTAAAGCAGAGGCTGAGACAGATGGAGGGCTAGGGGGCTCTTGATAATCTCTCTACATGTCATAAAATATGACATGTGGCATTTAAAAGATTTCACCGTCTTCACCACGGGTGCCTTTTTCCTTTCTGACACTAATGGACTTGTACTGATTCACCATGGACATCAGATTCTTCCCCTATAGACATAATGTCCAGCAAGAAATGGGTACTGCCGAATATGGAGGCACTACCACAGCTCGTAAGCTTGCTGAAAAAAAAAAAAATGGCTGAGCATAAGGCAAGGGACACTAAAGCAATTCTATCAAACTACAATTATATACAGTTTGAGTCACTCTTGTCATTTCCGACCAAAAATACTGATTCTCAATGACATGTCGACTAGTTGAAAATAATATTTAAAACAAAAGTTTCTTCAATAGGCATTGCAACCTAATCCTCCAAATCCAAAGCCCAAGTCATTGCATTTCAAAGTACATCCAGTGAGTGTAGACATTTTTATTGATAAGCAGATTTTCCTTCACTAGTAATTACAGATTTCAGATGATTGATCAAAGCTTTCATGCCCCAAAGTATTCCAAGTTCTGGCTGCACTTGGTATTGGCATCTCCAGCTTAAACACCACTTGTCAGACAACTTAGAGGCTAAGAAGAACCGCTCTAATTAACAAACCAGCAAACAGAGGATGATGAAAGCATAATAAGTGCAAACTGAGTTAGTGTCAACGATGGGAGTTACATAAAACATGTGTTTGTGTGTGTGTGTCTACATATAAGATCAACTATAAAAAAAACACCCCTTTCATGTTACAAATCCATGGCAAGCTTTTATACTGTCTGAATTAAAATCATCGCAGTAGATGATAAATAGAATTTCAGTACATTTGCTGTATTTCAAATGTTTCATTTGCGCAGATATTTTCCATCTCTGGAGGATTCTGATAAACACAACTGTGCTTGTGAAGTGTCTTGGAAATAAGAACAGAAACTGTAGATAATGTCAAAATAAGGAGACATTAATACCCAGGATTTCATGTTCCATGTGCCATAATCTAGGATATGTGCTTATGCCAAGAAATGTGCTTTGATCTTGAAGGAAAGGGGGACTCCAGAGCAGATATGTCATTGGGGTTATCAAGTGGGCACCTCCCATCACAGATGTTTTGTTGTATTAGGCCCATGACACCTCCAGGAAGATTAAAATAATATTCTAGCGGCACAGACCCACTCTCTCTATACCCAGGCTTTTTTCACTGATCGGAGCTAAACTCGCTTGCAGAGAGGCAGGTGCAAGTCGGTATGCTTTTCTGCTCCTTTATTAAAAAAGAAAAAAAAAAAATACACAAGCGAGCAATAATTTCGGAATTTCATTAACATCATGCATTATCTGAGAAAAGAACGGGTTAAGTGAAAAAAAAATCTAGTAGGACAAAGGTCACTAGGAAGTCCCTTTGGCTGCAGATTTTAAGAGCTGCCCCTCCATCAGATGTGTCACCGAGAGAAGAAGAAAAAATATCCGCACCGACACAACAGCCCCTCTGTGTGTTCAAGCAGTCTCAACAGAGCAAAACATCACTTAAAAGGACCCTGTCGCACATCAGCATATGGGAAGAGGCTTTCAGGGGACCTCACCACTCAGCCAAGGTGCCATGCCCTTCCTAGCCAAGGTTAAAACAGCACTGTGGCTGCAGAGCTCATCCATCTACTGGAGCAGAAGGACCACACTTGCAAAAGACAGGAGAGAGAATGAATCAGACAGTTCATTTTAAAAGAAGAGAGAAATATATCCATTACAAAAAAAAAAAAAAAAAAAAAAAAAAAAGAAAGCTTACAATAAATGAATAACTCTATTAAATCTTACCATTAGCCTTGGGCCAAAAATTAATAATATTGCATATCACAATATTTATGGTAATGTATTTCTTGCTATATAAATACATTACATTCTGACAGGACAATGTTGTATTACCCAAGTTTGGATATCACTCAAGCCTAATTAATATACCGAAATCTTTCAATGTACAATTCATCAAAAGCATGTGTACAAAACTATTATAGTCTAAATACTAGAATTATGAATCACACTGGCTATTACCAACAGCTAGGAAAAATTGTTTTAAATAGTTTTAAATATGATAGATCAGTATATGTTCATTACATGTGCAGCCCATGACTGTGCATATATATTTATGTTGTCCCACAGACAATGGCAAAAAAATCAGCTTCGTTATTTTAAACAAAGGAGCGTCCTACACACACAAAACATTAAAATAGGCATTAAGCAAACTGCAAATGTGGAGTGCAAATTAACACGTCAAATTCATCTGTTTATTCATTTTCCTGTCATACCATGACAAGGCTGGTCTTACCTTAAATAGGAAAAAGAAGCACAATTGTACGAGTGAGAATCACGCAAGTTGCACAGGGTTTTTGGGACCAACCATGCACGGAAAAAAAAGTGTTCTTCAAGAGACTGTAATACACTCTTAGCACTGCTTTGGGATACCCATCCTTGTCCTCCATTCCTTGGATCTGCTCTGAACCAAGCCTTATGCAGATGAGGTTTTTGTTTGCTTTTGGCTGGCATGTTAGGGAGTATGAGTTTCACCTGAAGCTGTCTGTGATCCTGAGCAAGCCATACTTTAGCGGCTGAGGGGGAATTATTTGCCGCTAATAGCCTTGTATCAAAGCTGGCCTCTGGCGAGCCATTCAGTATTAAGAGGGCTGTGAGGGTGGAATAAAGAGACTTGTCCCTGCATAACCTTGCTATACCAACCCAATCCCCGTCCTCTCTTTTGTCAGAACTGTCAGTGCCAACAGCAGGATGCATAACTTCCGTTTCAATCAAGCGATGGCAGAGCATATTTTTCACATGCATGCAAAGAAGCAGTACCTCCTCCTATGCCATTTTGGTTAATTTAATAATGTTACTGAATATAATTATCATGATTAGCACATTGGTGAAGCAGCAATGAGTATTTTTTCAAAAACAGCTGCCGTATACGTGATAAACTGGTTTGTTTCTTCTAAAAAGGAAAAATGTGTGGATACTTGTCATGGCACAGCATGGGGGAAAAAAATGTGCCAATGTGGAGTGGAGGTATAATGAGATAGGTTTATGCATGCATTCATTGTTTTATCAACACCTATATGAGCTGCCTTCATAAGTTGCAATTACCTCTTGTCACTCTAGCGTCTGCAATCAAGTAGAGTGCCAGTCAGATCAGCTACCTTATTATCACTGCTGATGAGGCTCTTCCATGAGCCTAATAGACAAAGCCATTTATATTCCACACACTTCCTCCCAAGATGTGCTTATATTTTACTTTGCAGTCTTGCCATTTAATAATAGGCTTTCTGTGTTTTCTCAGCCTTTCTTCATTTGTATGGGCCAGTGGCAGTTGTCTTTTAGACACAATGGACACCTCCATAGGTTCTTATTTCAAGTGACCCTTTTGTTAGCCCCACTTTATTGAGTTATAGCTGTTTGGTTTGGTGTTAATATCATATCTGCAAAGGTCTTTCTGCAGGCTTTCTCTGCAGAAGTATCTCTTTTCTCAGTGACATTACAATTAAATTAGCAATCAAGTAAGAAGACTACAGCTGCCAATCCAAAAATATGCTGTTTCTTTTGTCATCGCCCTCTCTAAATATCAGACTAGAATGGAGTTCCCCTGGAAGTATAATTACCCTCATCGTGCTATTCAATTTTGTCATATTTAGCTGTCTTATGCTTTTTCACTTGACGCTGACATGCGCCTGAGCTAGCCTAGCTTCAGTGAGCGCAACCTTGATTAAAACAAAGGCATGAAATTTAAGTTTCTCTGAGTGGAAGTATTCCCATTAATTTGATTCTACTGAGCAAGAGGATGACAAAAACATCGGGCATAATTTATTATCATGACTTCTGAAAGGAAGACAGCTTTTGAAGAGAGTGCAATCACCAATTCCAGGGGTGTAAAGGAAACGGAATATAATGAGTAGTTTGCTATATAGGAATGCCAGGGAGTAATAAGAAGCCAATTCTCTCTCTTTTTTTTAAAGTAATGGTCCAAGAAGTGTTTGTCAGCAGCATAAAAGTCTAACCTATCACACCCAGAACTGACACTGACAAGGGTTATTTCAGTCTAAATGAAGACATTATGGCCAACACTTCCATCACAATTCATTATGCCAGCACTCCATTTATGAGTCAGCTTTGAGGATAAAAAGTGCCCGAGTTCAACCGCATACCAGAAAAGGTAGGCCAACTCTCAGAAGTATTCATCAGTGTACCTGGCCAAAGAGACCCGCAGCATATGTGCTCTGCCATCTGCTGTGTCCCACGGTCCCCTCTGACAAACTTTTTATGGCCTCACACTTGAAGGCACACTCAATCCTAATGAGCTCAACCAGTACATGCCTGCTATCCGCGTGTGGATGCTTGTCATTCAGTGAGCCACATGACCAAACGGAGCTTAATCTGCAAAAAATACACTTTCAAAATATTTATACACATTTTTACAAGTGAAAAGGCTGTTCATACTGTGAAATAATGTCACTTGTTTCCCCTGCAAATCAACTCATTTCAAGAAATTCATTCAATCAAGTGGCAATATCTTAATAGTTGTGAATTTACCGGCCTTATTTCACTGTCATTTTCACTTGTTAAAACATTCTTTCAACCAAAACAAGATTTTGAGACATTATATAGGATTTGTTACAACTCTGTTTTTTCCAGTACTATTTTTGGCATGAAGGAATTATATGCATCAACGTGGCATACAGGGAGTCTATCTGTATGTCTAACCCTAAGCACCAATTGAATTAGTTCAGTCTTTTCACCTCCTTATTGAATTTCAAACCTTGCCCAGATGTTACATCACAAGCTCTATGAAACATTGATACTATTCAGTGAGGGACTCTTGCTCTCGGACATCCAAGGCAACGACAGTGATTGAAGGAAGTTGTAAGTGTTCACTTTTTAATTTTACCCCTCTCTCTGAGCCACACTGAAACATGCCCTCTGACTAATACTTTGCCGCCAAACTTCTTTAAGAAAACTATATTTATTAAGTGTTAAAATTAGATCACATCTTCCAGAACTGCATGGGAATGAATTCAAATGCATGTACGAACGTCAGCCCAGATCTAGACATATGTGTATTCCAGACAGTACCTCCTTCACACTTTTAATAATGTCTCTTGAGGATTTTGTGTACAGAATAGCCAAGTTTCTTGCTGAAGACAGAACTTGCATCAATCAAAACTGAATGACACTATTCCTATCACATATTGGGTCATGTCAGAAGTCATAATGAAAGACATGCCTGTGTTTTAAATAACTCGGGGATGCTGATACAGAGGAGTCTGTGTCCTTGTGTGAATGAGGACAGGTTCAAGAGAGAATGAATTCTCACTGACATAAAACAGTCTACAATAAAAGAAGCACAGTACAATGGTGTGATGGTATTCTACATCCTCGGGAGAGTCAGTGTGAAGGGAAAAAGGACAGGAATAAAGATGTTGAAGCAGTTTCATACTCCCAGCAAATATGTCATATTTTCTGAATACGTCAAGGCATTCCACGGCAACACACCATGTATAATGGAGCGTAAATTATAAAAGAGCCAAATGTTGACTCTAAAGTATGATTCATATTGAAAAATTTCTAAGAGTAGTTTTTAAAAGGAAAAAAAAACTGTTTGAGGGGAGAAAAAAAACAAATACCTTCTCTCTGTGAGTAGCTGCAGAGGATATATTTCACGACTTACGGGCATTTTCTCTCTTTTCTCTCGTTTAAAGGCTTTCGGGCGGAAAAAATGTGGAGAAATAGGTTTTGTGGACAGTTTAATTTGGTTTCAGAGTAAAACGGAACTAAACTATGACACTCAAGCATTCCACTGTCTCTGAAACTCATATTACCTGAGCAGAACATCAGGTCAGATCACTTGATTGTCCTTTGGTGTTACGTTAGGCTGAACGATAAATAGGTATTCTAGCATTGTGGAGAGCACCTTATGAATTAATTAGAGGTGATTGCAAGGTAGTGCACTACTTACTGAGCCACTACTCTCAATGTGACAAATTACAGAATTATCCCTGAGAAGAATCTTTGCCAGTAAGATATACACCCCCAAAAATGTTTGACCTGCAGGGTAATACACATGGAATATTCATGTGACATATCCTGCACGGTGCACCAATATCATTACAGCTGAGATTAATGTATGGATTTCCCTAACACCATGTGAGGCACATTTCGGAATGACAAGCACCGCATAATCAGCATGCATAGCACTATGTCTGGCTTTGATATTTATTGAGGAGCATGTAATAAAAAGCCTGGTGGAGGAATGAGAAGACCGCTGTGGATATTTGATATACATGGGCAGCAGGCCTGGAAGCCCCTGAGAACGACTGAGAGTGAGCTAGCAAGCAACTCTCCTCTGTGTCAACTTGCTAACTGGAGCATGGCAGAGGACTACACTACAGGTAGCAGCTGGTGGCTGTGTGGAGACTTGGAGGGCCCTGAGACCTGCACTGATCATTACCTTTCACTCAGCATTTACAGCTTAGTTTAGCGACACCGGCCATTATTAGCCCTGATACCTTGTTACAGTGCAGGTGTCCCCTGCCTGGCTCACTGCAGGGCTGAGAGGGAGCGGACACAACTCAGGGGCACAATAAACACCTCCCGATGGCCTCTTGCTACAACACAACCAGCTAAACCTTTCCCGAGAGCGGTGTAAAGGCAAACATCCTCTCCAGTTGCACATCACGTCGAGTCAGATGTTGTCAGCAAGACAGGAATGGCAGACGTGTGGCTAAAGATAGATGCAACAACAAGAATGAGGCAGTTGAGGGGGGCTTTGTTTCACGATGGCTCGGTTTTGACAGGGAGATCAGGCAGAGGGAAACATACCAGCTATGTCACCGCTGGAAAAAAAAAAGAAAAAAACAAGTTGGATTCTCGTGTCGGCAAGGAAACAAACATTGATCTTGAGCGCTGGAAGTCACTGATGATCGCTGGAGTTCTTGAAAAGATACCCTGCAATTTTGGCAACTACTTTATATAGAGAAACTAGAATCAATATTCTTTATTAAACCAGCCACAGTAACCTGATGTCAAATAGGAGATACATGTACAAAAAAACTTAATTCAATAGAGGTACTCATTTGATAATAATCTCAGAAAAATATTAGGGTATTATTAAGTTGTTTTTTTTTTTAATTTTTTTAATTTTATTATTATCATTTTGGTTGCAGGAACAAGAAGTTAAAATATATGACAATTTATCCAGGACATCACCTTTAAACTTCCTCTGTTATGTAGCTTTGATTTTAAGAATTGAATTAATACATGCTGAACCCCATCTCTCCTGTCTCCACTCTGCCTGTCTAATAAAGCAGAAATGCCCACAAAATAACCTTAAAAAAAAAAGAAAAAAAAAGAACTGGAAGAGTGTACTCAGAGTGCAGATCTCAACATGCGCATCTCCCATCCTCCAGTGCTCAGAGTCAGGCGAAAAGCCAGGCGGTAGTACTGAAGAGTTGGCACTCAGTTGCAGTATAAAACTGGTTTTTCAAAGGTTCTGAGTCACAGCAACCTCAAGAGGTCCTTTAGTTGTTGGAGTTGTTACTCAAAAAAAGAAAGTAATGCATTACAAACGGCTTGTTACTTGTTGAAAAGGCAATGCAGTACTTCCTGTAAAATACTAGTTACACTACTTTTTACATTACTTTTGCATTACTCTGCAACATAGCCTGAGATGAATAATGATATAACAGTTAACAATTGTACTTTAGGAATGGGCAACATTTCCTTTACAATGTGCTCATCACTGCTTTTGTTAACTGTGGAAAATCAAGCTTTGGCTGCTTGGTTGGGGTCGGCACACACTCAGCTGGAGCATCACACTGGGTCCGGGCATTTTTCACTACTACCTTTGTGTTAGCATGCTGCCTTTGCAGGTGCTTGGAGAGATTTGATATTGTGCTCACAGCAGACGATACTTGTTTCTGGCCTGAACACAGTTTGCACTTTGCCGAGACATTCTTGTCCTTCCGCGCAACAAATTGGAAGTAATGTGCATATCTCATCCAACTCTCGAAAGTTGCTCTGCTGTTTTTGTCCTATCTCCTGCACAAACTCTAGCCAAAGTCTCGAGGGGTCAGGTGATTGTTGCGCATGTGTGCATGAAAGACATGTCTGATGATTTTTTTTCTATCCTCAGCTTATGCATATAAGTAGAACTTATATATGTAATATGTAATAGAACTTATGTCATGCAAATAACAACATCATTGCTTAATTAGTAGCAGTAACGTGATTACTAAATTAAGGAACAGTAATGTGTTATATTACTGCGGCACAGATAAATGTAATGTGATTACACAAACTCAAGTGACACCTCAGCATCACACTTGTGAGACAATATTCACATGACACTAAAGCGTCAGGACAAAAAAATAAACGACATAAAAATTAAGATTATAATAACGACAAATCCTCAAATATAGAGCAAATTATAGTCATGAAGTTTAGAATAACAAATAATCTAGTGTACGTGATTTAAGTGAGTTGCCTTTCAGTGAAATGCTCTTAGTGAATTTAAGTTCCCCCTTGTAAGCAGTTATGCAGTGCATATGTCTAGGGCTTTTATTGTGAAAGGAAAATGAAAGTATTTGATCTGTAATGCGATGCCATGAACATTGTTGGATGAATAATTATAGGCACTGCCCACACACACACACAATATATGTATGTATATATATATGAAGCTGATAGGCCCAGTAGTATGTGAGATTAGCTGTGGACAGATGCAGAAACGGACACACATCCAAATGATCCCCTCCAGGCTACCAACTGGAAGAGATCAAGAGGAAAAAAAATATATAACCCCATTCCTGCTCCATAGCTAATAAACAAAACAAAAAAAAACAAAACAAAGTTAAACAAAAAACGATCAATTACTTATAGCGGTGTGTTTAAGCCAGCCTCTAAACTCTCTAAAAATAAAAAAGCACTTTCCATGTCTCCAGGTTAGAATTTAATTGGACAGTTGTCGACAGATGCTAATAGATCAAAATAACACCTATTCAGTCTCTTGTTGACAACAGGAACTCTTATTGTTTCACATTTCAAATGTTTCCTGAACCATTAAACAGCTATTGCCATGCCGTCTCAAGAGAATCACTTCAATCCATCTCCTCGTTTCTCACAGTAGATTTATCCTAGATGAGTTTGACAAACATTAATTCTTCATGGTTGCGTTCACAGCATCTATCCTTCAGTAACCCATGTGACAACAGCTGCTTATCAACTGTATGAACAAAGCATGCCAAGTTTGAAGTATTTGGCCAAGCCGGTCCTTATATAACCCTGCGTCAGTGTGTTTTTTCATTCTGAATGAAAGCAGAAATCAAATTTTGCAACCAAAAACTACAATAGCATCATTCCAACCTCTGACGGGACGCCAGACTTGTTGTTACTTGAGAAAAAACGAAACTTGAGACAATATCTGAGCACTGACTGACTAATTAAGACACACTGACATTACTGTAAATTAACGGAACAAACAATATTGTTAATCAGTGCCCACTGTTCCCCCAAAAACCCTTCTGGCTGGAAAATGTCTAGACAGTATTAAAATTTCAGTAACCTGAGTTATGAGCAGCAGGAAGTCAGACATAAACCCTGCTGAAGGCCACAAGTAGAGGGAATAAACTGAAAGCTTGGGTCACAGACAGGATTAGGGCTTTGAAATATTATCAAGAAAGTATTTTTAGTGTTAAAAAAAAAAAAAAAAAAAAAAAAAAAAACACTAACCTTAAAGGCATAAGTCTCCCTCCTTCCCCCACAACAAACCAAAATGACTTATGTGTGCAATTGATTTAGCATCAAAATTCACATCTGAGGATATCTTCCTTTTGGAACCTGAAACATAGTATTATAAGATCCACACTCCCAGATGGTAAAACAACGCGTACTCATATGACTTGCCAAAGCTAATTACATAGTTTTATAGGGGTGAAGAAAGGAGAAAACATCACTTTTTTTCTCTTCTTTCTTTTTTTTTTTTTTTTTTTACTTAAATCAGACAGGATTATAACCAGACATCAACAGACATCAATATATTAATCCGTAAAATCGGACATAAATATTTATGAATATCCCACAGAAGAATTTACTCATGTCTGTACTTGATGCAAAACTTGGGCTGACTTTGTACAGCAAAGCAAACGGAATCTTCCTGTCAATTTAATTTCTCTGGACCAGAATAAATAAATAAATAAATAAATAATTTGTCTCCCAGCTTGAGCTTTTGACAAGCTTTGAGGGAACACTGTTGTGCTGTTCTGTTTCCCTGAACCACTTGTTTGCAGGACACAATGTTTCCTACGGCTCGTAAGAGGGGACACCCGTCGAGAAAAGCCCATCATGAGGCCATTTTGCCATTCATGAGCATGATTGATGACACAGAAATGGAAGGAGTATTTGAGAAATTCCCTTTGCCACGGAAAAAACGATGATTGTTTGGATTCTGCCTCTGTGATGGTGCCCCTTCTGTGTCGCAGTAGGGCACATTCACATTACATTACATAGCAGAGTACAGCCTTGCTACCAGTGCTGCCATCCAGAACTCCTAACAATGACTGTCAGTCCCAACCGTCCAATTAAGTACACTCTTGCAAACATTGTCATGTTTGCACACTGAAATGGACATGCATACGCACACAATCAAGACATGCGATCCATCCCAGGATTTCGCTCCTAGATCCATCACCACACGTGTGTCTGACAGGAAGGTCATAATAATCTGACTATGCGTCCTAGCAATAGTGGCGTGTGCTGTGGGGGGCTAACATAGTCACCTGGCCATTCTCTCTGCAGGCACTCCCATTTAGCCCTTTTTAATCCCCTCCATCGCATTACATGACAGCAGAGGACCTGTGCACATTACACGCTTGAGCAGAGATCATTTGGCTGGTTGTGCAGGCAGCCAAGGATCACATAAAATATCAGCACCGTTATTTCTGTCCCATCTCCATCTCATGGCCGGGAATTAGCAGCCGGAGCTGGACGTCAAATGATAGGGTAGAACTGTGATATCCAAGGAAGCTCCAAAGAGTCTAGCAGTCTATGACTCACTTTCCAAATCTCCCCATCTTATCTCAGACATTGGCTAATTCACTGAGTGGAAACCGAGACAGCAGGGGTGAGACCGTGTGCAGGTCTGGTCTTTTACCAGGGCAGTGAAGGATTTAGATTTAGAAGGCTGAAATGTAATAAACTTGCTGATGTTGGTTTAAATACGTGCAACTAAGGCTGTTGTGAGAAGACTGAACGAAAGGCTCAAGCCATTTTTAGATGTGCAAACACTCCCAAAGACTTCGAGCAACCCACAAGTTCATGCTCCCGTGGCTTAGTGGGCCTATACAGTGTAGCTGCTGACAGCCTGAAGCCTGGCCTCTTCAGAGCACAGAAGCCAGAGACAGAGCTTGTGGAATTACTATACCAACTGAGCCCTTAGGCTTTGGATCATAGCAACAATTCTGTCAATAACCCTGACTCCATTGCTGCCATTCCATCTGACCTGGCTCATTTTGTCTGGCCTAACACACAGGCTAAAACCAGACCTTCTTAGCCTTCAACTTTTACAACTATAAAAAATAGTTGTGGTTGAGAACTGCAACTGGTGGTGTACAAAATTCTCCAGCAGTAATGTTCTGCAGTTAGTTCTCTATTAGATGTGCAATAGGCTGATAAAATATCTTACACGGGCATAAAAAAATGTAGCCATAATTAATAAGGCATAAATTAATTTTTATCAAGGTAAAAAAAATCCTATAAAATATGCTAAAGGGAAATCACTCTAATTGAGCCAAAACATCATTTGCATGGGTGCTAATAAGTGAAGGTATTGAAATGTAGTCTAGTGGGCGCAATAAAAAAAACAACTAAAAATACAGAGTTTGAGTCAGAATCAGTCTGTGGTATATATGTCATCTATTGATAAGAGAATCTCAGTGTGTTGAGTCTAATTTGATGTCTAATATGGCAAGTCTCAGAAGCAACATCAAAGGCAGTGTTAGGACACACTTCCTCTATCACTGCAATTTGATGTTGATGGCTCTCCTTATCACAATATGACAGACTTCAAGTGATAACACGGCACAGAGTAGTCACTGTAATATGTTTTTACACAAGGGTAGTGAAAGACTCATGTTTAGAGGTGCACCAGTAACAGACAGGTTAACAGTTCAAACCATGAACACTGTGAGTGAAGAGAATGGGCTGGCAGCTGGAAGGCTGACTCAAACAATAGGCTACATGGGGAAACTTCATCAAGTCTATGAAGTGAGTCAACATCTGCTCTGTGCTGTGTCCCAGAAGGACCAACTAATCTAGAAGTGCTGGAGTATTAACTGGAAACTAATGTCATCACTGAAGATGCTACACTTCTGGCATATTGAAGTGAGCACTTAGGCTCCATCAGCTCCAGTGACAAATCCTATACAGCTGATATTATGAGCCCACCTACATGCCATGCACATTTAGACAATATAAAGCATGTGCTGTAAATGTGCAGTATGGTAATCTGTCAGATCCCCAGTGGCTACTGCACTTTGCATTATTGATTTTTTTTGGATTCATCGACACTGCACATGCATGCAGTTGCTAAGATTAGTCTTGAATAGTGAACCTGAGTACACTTGAAGTATTCTTCCCTTGCTTACGTATTAGTCACTAAGTAAGTAAAGTAACTAGCTTACGACTTTTACTACCACATATTTCAATTTTCAGGCGGTAAATCCTTTTTTTCAGCGACTATTAACAACTGCATTTCAAAATAACAGTCTGGTTTTCCTGTGTGTGTGTGTGTGTGTGGGGTGGGGGGGGGGGGGGGACCAATTAAATGCATGCACTTCTATTTTGCTTTGATGAAAATTGTTTTGAAACCAAACTGTTATTTCATTCAACTTTGCAATTTTAAATCAGCGCCGTGAGGTCACTAAAAGCCTAACCAGACTAGTGAATACCTTCACATTTTACAAACAGACCTTTTCACTTCATTATACTGTTCAGAGTAAGACATAATAATTTTGACAGGTTATTTTATAAATTTATTTATTTTTTTAAACATGTATTCCTATGTTTATTTAAGCAGAGGACTGGCTTTCGGATCTGAGGGTTTTTTTTTTGCATGAGTGAGAGGCAATAACGTTAAGTCACAAGCATGAAGGACATGCTCATCATTGTGTAAATTTGCTGAGGTGTTGATAATGCATTGTCTCTCTGACAGGCATGTAAGGTTATGACTCATTCATAGAGGAGATCAAAAGACCTTTATGCAGGGCAACATCATTCAGAGATGAGAGAGATTGAATTTTTCACTCATTTCAGAGATTAGATGTGATGTCAGGGACATAGATCTAGAGGATTTAATCAGTTAGCTATTCAAGCCATCTATGAGCAAGTGTGCCTGTTATCAAATGTGCAGCCTTTTACAGATTTCCTGCCTTATCGGGTGGATCACAGGCCTTGGAGCATGACTATGACGACCTGAATAGACAAACTGTTCACCTGAGGTAATATGAAAGAGCAGCTCAGTCCCAAATCGCTTCTCTTGACTGACACTTCTGTTCATGCATATTCATACATATCAGTACATCTTGATGAAATCACAAACTTGAACTCAAGTTGGCAACACTTGAAACACTTGATAATTCAATTACTAGTGTACAAAATATTACTGCACGACTACACAGCCTATTGGTTTGACACTTTGACTCTGGAGCCATATGATATTTAGCCAGTGTATTATTATTTCTAGAACATATGCCTTTTGCTGTCTCAAGCTCCTGACACATAGATGAACCACTTATAATTTTATCACATTTAGTAGGTAGACTAGTTCAGATAATTGCTCCAGTGGGTGATTGCTCAAATGGTGTGGAATCAGTGGAATACTTATGGTTACAGATGGACTCCTGATGAACCTCTGCAAGCCTGCATTTCCCACCTCGAATTATCACTTAATTTTCACAGCACGGGAGTTAATCTGCTGAGTTGACTATTCATTATCCCTGGCGCAGGTTGGCAAACTCGGAGACCTCTGCTGGACACACACAAGCCCGGCAAAAGCTTGGACATACACCCCATCACATTCAAAATTGATAGGGACTTATTGGCTGTATGAGTATTTAATCGTTAATACCTTACATAAGCGGATAGGTCTGGCGTTACATTTCAGCGGTTTCCCTGTTATTCTGCAGGCCTGTCGCTTTGCTCTCCATTGATTTAAAGACGCAATGCCAGCTACTTCAGCGTTTGGGATCCATGCAGTGCTCCAGCTATTGCTTAAAATTCAGTCATGTCGATTATTCTGGGGGGATCCAGCGTGTGTGCTATAAAACTTGAAGCAATTGTTAGACTCACGCCAACTTTGTGGGTGACAGGTGGTTGGCGTGCTGCAGGTTAAACGGTTTAGCCTGATATGTTTCATCTGTAATCATCAGGAGACACCCGCAGCGCTCCAGCAGCAATTAAAATCGCCTTTACGCTTCACAGACCTGTGCGTTTTTCAAGTTGGAGAGGGGATATCACCACTGTCAACTTTTCCTTTCAGAACACACTGTCTTGCCTAAATATGTAGTCCAGGCATATTTATTGCACAGAAGCCCATGCTGGTCTCCTCTATAGGTTATTTATGGCGCTGGGTTTGACAGGTCGTGAGCAGACTAATTGACAGGGCGCACTAACTTACCTGGTATCTCCTGAAGGGGAACATGTGCAAACCTGAAGCCCTTCGCAATGCAAGCGTCTCTAACCTCGCTGCAATTCCGTGCCTTGAAATCTGCTCTTGCTGCAACAGAGAGCACAGAAAAAGTGCAAATGATGGTCTCTATTCTGAGCATTGTTCACTTCTTTGCAAATCCTTGTTTTTTTCTTTCTTTCTTTTTTTTTTTTTTTTTTTCTTAAAGGTCCTCTGCAGTATCCCGCTTGCTGGAAAAAACTCCCCTGCAGCAGATCCGCAGGTACTTAATGATCGGGCGTTTAGGGGCTGCCACTTCTCACAACTATCAATGTCTACAAGCACATTTCCTAAAGCGGAAAGGGTTTATACTGCAACGGAGAATGATTAAAAGTCCCCCGGCGCCGCGGAAAAGAGGAGTGAGAGAATGGAGGTGCCACATGAATCCAGAAAATCCGTTCCCCGACGTGTTGACTCAACTTCAGTCAGCAGACGACATCGCCTAACAGGATGAGCCTGGTCGCTGTGTTAAAGTAGAAATGCTGTGTTGAGGGGAGCGCTCTGAGCTCAGATCAGATGCGCTGGTAAGGCGAAGCGGTACACAAAATACGGAGTGGAATCCAGACTCATCCTGCTGCTGTGGGATGGCCACCTATCACTGATGTGCTGGGGACTCCAGATCTGGATGAACCATGACCACACCGTTTAGTGATCATCATAAAAAAGCACCAGAATGAGCAAAAGTAGCTGAATTTACTTCACATTTTTAGAGACACATAAATGCATGCATTTTTCCTTAAAGCCCCCTTTCCTCATAGAAGTTGCATCAGTGTAATGCAGCCTACTTTGCATTTCTGTCAAAAATTATATCAGCGTCAAAAGCTGGGTTAAATATTATGCTAAATCACTAAATCACCTGTGCTATAATTTGATGAAAAATAATTATCAGGAAAACAAATCACATTAAAAATGTATCCAATATAAATATTTTGGAATATTATGGTGATTCCATATCCATCCAGACCATCACTCACTGTGTTTAAAATCTCAAGCTTACTTAAATTTCTCTCCGGTACTGTTGTCATGACTTAAGGAGCATTTTTGATTTGGTGTAATTTCAAACTTTCATGGACATTATTTGGTTAGTTCCTCTTTAACTTCATGTATTGTGTGCTGTAGTCAACATCACTGTGAATTAACTCCTTTTAGGATTTTGTCTCAGCATTCATTCTGCTTGTTTTAGGGTAATATCTATGATAAGCGTTTGCATGTTTTGTACAGTCACTCTCCAAGGACTACAAGGACATCTAAGGACTGCATGGTGATATTGAATTCATAACGCGGAAATATTTAGCTGTTTATACCTGACACTCAAATGAAATACCAGCAGTAGCATAATATCAAATTGAATTAACTGGAGGATGTAAAGTATGCTATGGAGATGTGCCAGGCTTGTAGGGCTTTATTGATTTTGGAGCAGTTTGATCCCAGGGTAGATCAACAGTGGATTAACATGGCTGCCATCACAGTGCAAAGTATTCCTGTTGGTATGGCATGCAGCTTTTCGCTAGAACTTTAATAAGGTGCTTGATACTGACAGTGACTTAGTTTTTGAAGGGATGATGCCTTCTAAAATTTTGCCCAAACACACAATTTTTTCTCTAAGGTTGTTTTTTTCTTTCTTTTGATAGGGAAGAATAATTCCACTTTTATGAGCTGTCATATCTACTTAGTCTCAGCAAAGAGAACTCTAATTATTGTTTATTTGTCCAAACTGGGAGTAGGACCAATGGATTTGATGTGTGGAGGGTAGCTCATGACAACAGATCTATGTCCTCTTCAAAGACAAAAGTAAATTAACCTGACACCCCTGACCTGAGACTAGTGATGCATCAATCCAGTAGTGAGTGTCCGTATCAGAGCCCATCTGGGTGAATTCTGAGGTCTTTCCATCAACTAGGTTGTTCAATTAACATCTGATCCATTTATAAATGTATCTATTAATTGCCCCCTCCAGTCCATTAATGCAAATTGATAAAAAAAGACTACTTGCTGTTAACAAACCATTGTGACAGTCCAGTACACTGTTTGTCAGCAGCTGGGTAGTGGTCATGTCTGCAATCAGGAATTACTTTAAATGGAGAGCGAATCAGCAGCCGAGGTGATTACATTGCTATTAATGAAATGGGGTATTTGACGAAACCCCAAGGAAGGAAGAGTTCTCTTTAGGTGAGTGTGTCTTTGGCTTAACCGAGATCCAGTATGACTGACAACTCACTAGCTGGCAATTTGATTTAAAAACAGTGGTGCTTTTTTGTAACAATGCAATTAAATTCAGTTGGCTTTGGGTCAACAGTTTGATTCAGTCCTAGTAATCATGATTTTATATCCAATAAATAAGTTGGCGCAACAATTTAAGAGTACCCTTTTCTCTCTAAGAATTTCATATTATGAAAAGTGAAAATGAGCTTAAAACCACTTGTAAGATTGCCACTTTGGTTTCCATACTGACCGGTAAACTATGGCCAAGTCAAATTGTTTATTGCAGTGCACTATAAATGGCACGCTGCAGGAAGATGCACACAGTATTACATATGGAGGTCAAGGGTGGCCACCAGCATGACCTCAAACAGGAGTACAGCCTTGCAGGGTAGGCAAAATGGGCAAGCAAGAGTTATAGCTGAAGCTAGTGTGTGTATACCACAGATTTGGACTGTGTGCTATAGAGGGCTCAGAGGAGGCAAGTTTTCATCCTAGCTATACTGCACCAGGTGATTTCACTAAAACCTGCCCACACCTGGTCTTCCATGGCACATGGTTGAATTCCTCTGTCATAAACTGTAAAAATATACGTGGGAATTTGGCTGCTGCACATACAGTTCAGTTCAGAAAACTTAGATAAGAGAAGTACACAACATAAATAAGAGATATTGTTGAAAAGAGCTAAGAGGGAGACAACAGCTAGTAATAAGTGATCCTACTACAAAATCAATTTTGCCTTATGTCAGTGAAGTCTGGCACCCCTTATTAAAGTTCAACTACAAAGCCTGAGATAAACCCCCAACAGGAGAGCTGCATCCTGATTTCTGCAAGTTCGTAAGAAGTTGATCTGTGTGCAGGTGCTACAGTTTGTGCAGGCAGCTGAGCCAGGCCGCAGGTGGGATGATTGACAGTGATGATGAGACTGTTGTGCTCTTTCGCTTCTTTGCATTAGGAGGGTGAATGCAAACAAGTTTGAAAAAAAAAGGAACTTTTAAAGGACATGTCCAGAGAGAGCAACGTATGACTGCTGATATTTTCAAGCCCATTTCAATTCCAATGTTGTTTATTTAAAATGTATCAGAAATGGTGTAACCTTTGTTATTTTTGTTGTGACTCTGCGTTGTGTTGTGTTTCAGGGACAATGACGACAACCAGGGATGCTTTGTGTAACTTTACTGCTGTTGGCTTGTTGGACCTGTTGAACATAAATGGAGACCGATTGGTCGGGTAGTGTCACACAGCAGTCGGCACAGCTCACAGGCAGCATGGGCGCAATCCATATATTACTGGCCATTACATAAATTATCAAAGTAAACCAAAAATATATTTACAAAAATAGGTACCTGTTGAACATAAATGGAGACCGATTGGTCGGGTAGTGTCACACAGCAGTCGGCACAGCTCACAGGCAGCTACAGCAAAGCGGTAGCAAGAGTTAGCATAAACTAGCCTAGGCTAACTACCACGGCTAATGACAAATACTGACTAGATATAACAGTTAGGCACCGTTAAGATAGCGCAATAAGATCACACCCACCTATCATCTAATCCTGCATAATATAATACAGCTGTGTCATAGAATTTACATGTTTATTACAATTTTCTTATGCTGCCGTGTGCTGAGCAACCTACCATGGGCGCAATCCATATATTACTGGCACAGAGCGGAAGCAGGAAGCGGAGTCTATGTGCCACGGAAAGGCCCACTAACCAATCAGAATCCACCACATGTTTACAATGCAAATATGACTGGCAATAACTTACAAATATGACAGGACCTGCAAGTGGAATGAACCATTTAACTCCTGTTACACTCCCCCCTGCTGAATTCCACTTGCTCACAACCCATCCACAAAAAAAATACACACATGCGGACCAGCCAAAGCAAAGAAAGAAAATCCAGGTACCAAACAAGCAAATACTGTCCAGAACAATACCATCATCAACACCATATAAACAGACAAAACCAGGAAGAAGAAAGAAAAAGAAAAAAAATAAACAATAATAACAATAAAGTACAGAGGACACAGACACAGTGAAGTCACATGCCATCCAGTCAAGAGACTATTCTCAAAGAGAATTAGAAGAGAAAGAGGCTGGCCAAACCCCTTCAACTATCTCAGGTAAACATGCCTGTCACATGTCTAAAACACAATGCGACTCACACAAATCCTCCATCATAAATCAACATCCAGGGACCCAATCACTAGCAACCCGTCCCACTCAAGCACCACTTGTGCACAAGCTCCCTCACATAAAAGAGAAAAAAAAAATATAGATATTTAAATAAATAAAAAAACACAAAAATAACTAGTCTGTATCGTGTATATAATAACACATTCATTATCAATAAACAAAAGCACATTCCCCTGCCTACCATACACATTCCATACAAACAAGCAAAAACACATAAAATGAACGCTGAAAAACAATTTGCAGCATTAAGACACTTCACTTGAACTCATTCATCAGGTCATTTCTATCCATTGGTCCATCATTTCAATCAGCCTAGTCACAGGCCTCAACAACCTCCCTGCTCTGGACCGAACACATGGTGAAGGCACCACTGGTGGGAGAGGAGCATTACAATCCCGAAGTGTGGGAAAATGTTCATTTGACCCTGCAGCCGCAGCTACACAATTTAACTCTGGGGTCAATTGAGGAGGGTCCCGAGATAGGAAACCTCCAGAGACAGGTGAAAGGATTGGATCACCTTCATCATCAGGCAGATCAGAACCACAAGCCTGTGGCTCATCAAGGGGCAGCTGAGAATAAGGAGCTTCCTTAGCTTCCTCATGCTGACCGTCAACCTCCATACTCAAGTTATTTGATCCATCAGATGGTAACTGAGAAACCCAGACTCTGGTTCTATATTCTGCAGCATCCGTCGATTCAACGTCATCCATCACAGCTGCATCCAACTCCGTGTGCGGTTCCACTGAATCAGAGGAAGTGGACAATTCCCAACCATCCATAGAAGCATCCTTGGGGAGAGGAAGAAAGTTGACCGGCGTTATCAGGTTGCGGTGGACCGTTTTCACATCACCAGTGGCGCCATGCTGGATTTTGAAGGTGTGACTGTCAGCATTCACGCCAATGACCAGGTAAGTGCAATCTTCCCAACGGTCAGCGAGCTTGCGCTTGCCACGCTCCCCTTTGTTGGCCAACAACACTCGATCCCCAACTTCAACTGGAGCTCCCCGGACTTTCCGATCATACAGCTCAGCGTGCCTCTTTAACTGCTTGGACGCCGTTGCTTGTGCAATCTCCATTGCTTCCTTGAGACTCCTCCGTAGATGCTGAACATACTCATCGTAACAGATGACCTCGGGAGTATCCAGGACAGTGCTGAAAGCCATGTCAATGGGCAGTCTCGGTACTCTGCCAAACATCAGAAGAAACGGTGCATACCCCGTGGTCTCATGGATGGTGCAGTTATAGGCGAAGGTCAGGGATTTCAGTGCCTGAGGCCACCTGTGCTTCGCCCTTGGGGGTAGAGCCCGAATCATATTGCCCAGTGTCCGGTTCATCCTCTCACATGAACCATTGCCCATCGGGTGATATGGTGTCGTATGGGACTTCTCAATACCGGCGACACTGAACAATTCCGCAATCAGGGCACTTTCAAAATTGGCTCCTCTGTCCGAGTGAATACGCCTTGGAAATCCATAAAGACAGAAGTAGTTATGCCAGAGTTGGTGGGCCACGGCTTTGGCAGACTGGTTCGGACATAGAAAGGCACTCGCCATCTTTGTGAATAGGTCTGTGACAACAAGCACGTCCAGTGATCGGTTCTTAGAGTCCTCCGCGCACCAGAAGTCTATGCACACAACCTCCAAAGGCTCTGTTGTTATAATGTGCTCCAGTGGTGCTCTAGCCTCTGGTTCTGGGGTTTTACTCACGATACAGCGCCTGCAGCGTTTCACGTGCTCTCTCACATCCTTTTCCAGCCCTGCCCAATAAAACCGTTGCCGAACAAGGTACAGGGTCCTTTGCTGGCCCTGGTGACCAGCTTCATCATGGACACCTGTCAACACAACCGCCTTCAGGGAAGCGGGCACAATATACAGGAAAGACTTCTTCTTTGTAACAGGGTTCTTCGACACACGATAGAGCACACCTTCCCTCACAATCAGCTTGCCCCAACACTTCAGCAGACGGACAACATCAGCCGGTTCCAGAGCACGCTCTCTCCGTGAAGGTCGTCGCCCCCTTTCCACAAAGAAGAACACCCTGCTCAGCACTGTGTCGGTTCTCTGCTTCTCCATGAGCTGGTCATGAGACAGCACCTCGGTTCCAGCCTCTTCTACCGGCAAGATCGCTTGGGGCAACTGTGGCAGCAACAGCGCGTGAGGCGTCACTGCACGTTCCTGCAGCCCGTGTGAATGAAGAACAGCCTCCACTTCCTGTCTTGACAAAGTCCCAGGCCGAACAACCGCAGCGCACTGGCAGGTGACAGAAGACTCCACACCGGCTCTCTTCTCCAGTGGGTGAGTAGTCTGACGAAACGCGTCCTGAACCTCCTCTGTGTCCACAGCCTCAGCTTCAGCCAACAGCTTGTCGTATGCCACTCTCGTCAAGCGGTGAAGTGCACTTGGACGAACAAAGGGCTCTCTGCTAAGGGCATCTGCGACAATGTTTTTGGGGCCTGGGATGTATTTGACATCAAACTGGTAAGGAGCCAGCTTGGCGACCCATCTCTGTTCGCACGCATCCAGTTTGGCTTTGGACAAGATGTAGGTCAATGGATTGTTATCCGTCCAAACTGTAAATGGGTGCATCCTCAGCCAATGATGGAACTTGTCGCAGATGGCCCATTTCATGGCGAAAAACTCAAGTCTGTGTGCTGGGTATTTTGACTGTGCATAGGAAAGTGACTTACTGGCGAAAGCGATCGGTCTCGCTACTACACCCCCTTCTGGCACCTGAGACAAAACGGCTCCAAGGCCGTTATTGGAGGCATCCACTGAGAGGAGGAAGGGTTCACTGAAGTTCGGATGGGCCAACACAACCTCATCCAGCAAAGCCTGTTTCAGCCGTGAGAATGCCAGTCTACACTCCTCTGTCCAGTCAGCGGCTGTCAATGTCCGCGGAGTTGGGCGGCACCTCCTACCCTTCCGACAAGGTGCTTTGCGGCCAGACGTCAGCGCGAACAGCGGCTTGGCCATTGATGAACAACACTCAATGAACTGCTGGTAAAACACCACCATTCCCAGAAAAGATCGCAGTTTCTTTTGGGATGGGATATCCGTACCATCTTCCATAAGATCAGCCTCAGTGACATCAGTGATGGCCCGGATTTTCTCCGGGTCCGTGGCGATGCCCTCTGCACTGATTACATGCCCAAGGAACCTCACTGACCTCCGCAAGAAATGACATTTCTTTGGAGCCAATTTCAAGTTGTGGTTCTGCAGACGCTCAAAGACCATTGCCAGGCGCTCCAATGCCAGCTCCTCAGTAGGGGCGAACACCAAGACATCGTCCAGGTAGCAGAGGAGGCTAAGGAAATTTTGGTCACCGAAGATGTTAAGCATCATCCGCATGAAGGTCGCTGGGCTGTTGCACAGGCCTTGAGGCAAGCGGTTGTACTCATACAACCCAAATGGCGATGTGAAGGCCGTGTACTTTCGGTCGTCCTCATGGACCTCCACATTGTAGTAGCCTGATGTGAGGTCCATTGTCGAGAAAAAGGCATTGCCGCCCAAGGCTGCCAGTGCATCAGCCTGATGTGGTAGCGGGTGAGCGTCCTTGATGGTGCGGGCATTGATCCAACGGAAGTCGGTACAGAGTCGAAGGTCCCCTGACTTTTTCCAAACGAGAACCAAGGGTGACGCAAAGTCACTGCTGGACTTCTGTATGATCTCTCGTTCCTCCATCTCATCCAGCACTTGCCTGAGTTTCTCATACTGATTTGGTGCGACACGTCGGTACGGCAACCGGAAAGGTCTGTCGTCGCTGAGTCGTATCCGGTGAACAAAGCCTGTAGCTTTTCCACAATCCAACTTGTGCCTGGAAAAGATGGACTGGTACTGAGCTATCAATTTGACAAGTTTCTCTTTGCAAGCTGGCGACACGTCACAGGCGCCAAGGTCAATGTCAGCCAGCCCCAGGTCATGCAAAATTGAGTTTGGACTGCCTTGATGCCCATTGCATCCTCTCTCTCTATCCCGAACATCTGGGAAACTTGTGTCATCAGATGTAACGTGGGACTCGCCCCCATTGTCAGAGACAGCATCACTCGACTTCTGCACCTGCTGATGAAGAAGAGCCTCGGTGTCATCGCATACATCAGAACACTCCAAGTCTTCCAACTCCATGCAGGGATAGACATCTGCGAGCTTTGCGTTGCGTTTCAGTGTCACAGGTTTAACAGAGGGGTTGATCACTTTAAGTGGTAGCCAACCATCACCACGAAGCAATGCCACGGTCCTCCCAACTAAAACTGACTTGGGGCGTGACCTAGCAGTGGTTGGCTCCATAATAACAGCGCTGCCCACCGAGATTTCACCAACACTCTGCAGTCGTCCCCACACCAGGTGCTCACTCAGGGGATCAAGAGTCACTGCTTTCTTCAGTCTCACTGTCCCCACCTTGTCAGGAACATCACTGCCTTCCCATACCTCCACATTAGCCAACAAGCTCAGCAGTTTATTTTGTACAGTCTCACTGCTCTCAGACGCAGGCTTGTGACACAAAACCTTTCTTGAAATTTTCAACCATTTAATCAGGTACTTCAGAAGGTTACTTCCAACAATGAGCTCGTCGCTCTGTTTAGCAACCACCAGCGTTGGGACTACCACTGAGCAGCCAAACAACTCCATCTTCAGATCACATACACCCAAGGGTTTAGTCTTCAATCCACCACAACCAACCAACACTACATCCGTAGGGGTAAGGTGAGTGCTTTCCATCACACCTTCCTGCAGCAGCTGCTGCAGAACGTCAGAACTCAAACTGCATGCCATTGAGCCACTATCCAGCATTGAATTCAGCTCCACTTTGTCATTGATCACCACCTTAGCATGAAACAGTCCATCATAAGGAGCAATTCTCTGTGTGTTTTGAAATATAACTTTACCCTCAGACTGCAGTTCCTCACACACACTCCTATAGACAGATTCCAGATCGTCATTATCTGTTGCACTTGGGGGATCAACCTTCGGCCCAACACTTACCCCCCCTAAATGTTGGCCTGTTCGTTTCCCTTATGCTGAGTGGCTGGGTCATTGAAGGCAGCAGCACCCTTCGGGTTTGACATGGCAGACTTTGGACAATCGGCACTTCTGTGGCCGGAGGCATAACAGAGATAGCACAGGTGGTTGGCCCTGCAATGGAAGCGAGTATTGTGCTCCCTGTCACCACACACTTCACATGGCAGCGAGGCACGCACTCTGTTCCTATGCCCTCCTGGTGACTGATGCTCTGGCCTGCAATAGTGTTGATCCTGCTGGGGTCCCTGCTCCAGAAGACGTTCCAACATACCGATAATACGGTCTAACGACTCAGCAGACCCCTGTGATGGTTGGCACAAAGCTGGGCTTGGGGTAGAATGAGTGGTTTTCTCACCAGATGGTACAGGAGATGGGTTGGCAGGACGGACTTCTTGTTGCAACATAGTGACAGCAGCAGCACTCCTAGGCTGAGATGACTGTCTCTTTTCACGTCCGTGTTCCACCAGTTTCTCATGCACATCAGCGGCGGTCCACTGCTGCAGAGGTTTGCACTTGAAAATCAGGGAGAGTTCGGAGTCAGGGCAATGTCTGATAAACATGGTAGTGAGTTCACGTGACGGGTCATCAACTGTCTTATTCTGTCTCTTTAGGCAGTCCTCAGTCACTTCCATAGCCCTGTTCAGTCTGAGCCAGTACTCAAAAGGATCCTCATCAGAAAACGGCAAAGTAGTATAAAAGTCAGCCATGGGCATAACAGATGAGACGGTGTCACTAAAATGCTGTTTTAAAATATGAAAGATGGGACCCGGGCCATCAGACAGAACAAGGGATGGATTGCTACGTATGCCAACTTTAACAACCTCCCTAGCTTTCCCCATGAGTCTGCTCATGACTTCCTCAGCCTGTTCATTCACTGGTATGGCTCGTTTTCTGAGATACATCATGACCACTGTTTCCCATTCATGTATTGTGTAGGCATCCAAGCCGTCTCCTTTGAAGAACACTGGCTCTTTAACTTTAGCTCTTGCAACCAGGTTCACTAGGGAAGTATCTACTCCGTCAGATCTGTTAGTGTCAGCTGTAGAATTTGAATTGGCCCCACTACCAAGCTTAGCATCGATGCTAGCGGCAATACTCTCCCCAATAGACATCCCAATTTCTTTGGCAATGCCTGCGATTATATGTACAGGAACATTTCCCTTATCTGTACTGGGTGAGCCAAGTCCAACACAGCTAATTTGTGGCTGAGTAGAACATTCATCATTATCATCAGCTGGGTTATTGTCAAGAATGGGCATAGGGGTCGATGTGACAGGTCCAGTCATCAACAGTGCCCTGCCCCTACCAACAGGTGTCTTGGGAGGATACACAAATGTTCCTCTCCCCCTCCCAAAACTATACTCCATTGCAGTTTTATCAATCAATAAACAGCAGTAGGGAAAGAAAAATACCCAGTTATACACTAATATCACAGTCAAGAGTAAAGCAATCAAGGGCAGCAATAACAGGGACACAATCACTGGAAATATTAACCCAGGCTCACAAAGACTCAACCCAAAATAAAATATCAGCGTAGAAAGAAATATTAATCACTATCACATATACATTACCCACATCCCCAAAAACAAGGAATGACAAATAATTTCAGCTACCTCACAACACATTTTCCCTCACCTATTCCACTTTTCATTTATTTATTTAGTCTTTTTTTATTATTTTTATTATCCTTTCTTGGTATAAAATCATTTATTTATATACCTCATTAATGACATTATTCTTGTCACTAATACCCCTCAAAAGAAAATCTAGTTGTCAATACCCTGCTGGGGTCACCACTACAACAGATGAAAAACAAACAAAACAACAATATATATATATATATATAGGCAAACAAGCCACACACTTCTTTCAAATGTAGCAAAGATATCTATTCAGTAGGCAACATGGAAAGCATTGACCAGGCTTATCCAATTTATTTTGACATTTACTAGAGCAACCACGTAGCGCTCCTGCCACCCGGTGGCGAAAATAGGAACTGCTCCGAAGCGCACCAACCGCTGAGCAAACCACGGTTCTTCTCCATAGGTAAAGACGAGGCACCTCCCGTCTGAAGAATCCCGGAGTACGGTCACGGCACCATTGTAACCTTTGTTATTTTTGTTGTGACTCTGCGTTGTGTTGTGTTTCAGGGACAATGACGACAACCAGGGATGCTTTGTGTAACTTTACTGCTGTTGGCTTGTTGGACCTGTTGAACATAAATGGAGACCGATTGGTCGGGTAGTGTCACACAGCAGTCGGCACAGCTCACAGGCAGCATGGGCGCAATCCATATATTACTGGCCATTACATAAATTATCAAAGTAAACCAAAATATATTTACAAAAATAGGTACCTGTTGAACATAAATGGAGACCGATTGGTCGGGTAGTGTCACACAGCAGTCGGCACAGCTCACAGGCAGCTACAGCAAAGCGGTAGCAAGAGTTAGCATAAACTAGCCTAGGCTAACTACCACGGCTAATGACAAATACTGACTAGATATAACAGTTAGGCACCGTTAAGATAGCGCAATAAGATCACACCCACCTATCATCTAATCCTGCATAATATAATACAGCTGTGTCATAGAATTTACATGTTTATTACAATTTTCTTATGCTGCCGTGTGCTGAGCAACCTACCATGGGCGCAATCCATATATTACTGGCACAGAGCGGAAGCAGGAAGCGGAGTCTATGTGCCACGGAAAGGCCCACTAACCAATCAGAATCCACCACATGTTTACAATGCAAATATGACTGGCAATAACTTACAAATATGACAGGACCTGCAAGTGGAATGAACCATTTAACTCCTGTTACAATGGCATCCATAGAACATGGCTCACTCATCAAAATGGAATATGGAGCCATCTGTAGGTTGGTTGGCAGCTATGTTTACATCTTTACAACCACTGACAGCTGAGATTTGCATGTGAACAAGAACATAGTATGCAGGCATTGTAATCGGATATTCTGATTGTCAGTAAATAAACCAATATTGTTACTCAGTACAACAGGCTTACTATACACTGAAGGCGGACACTAAAGGTTTTTTTTTTTTTTTTTTTTTTTTAAAGAAAATCTCAGGTCAATACGACCAATTCTAATTAGAGCTACCAAGTCATGCTTAGCCCTGCCTTTGGCTTATCTCCCTGCAGAGAGCCTATGATGGCCAGCTGAGACGAAGAAAAAAAAAATAGCCTCTTCACAGCCTTAGCTGCTAGAGTTAAAATAACCGAACAGACAATGAAATAAAATAAAATAAAAATGAAATAAATGTGTTCAGAGTGGGATGCTTTGCAAGTGGGCTCAAGTATTTCACTGCTTTTCATTTTTTCTGGGCTCCGATTAGTAAATTGACAGCCACTTTGCTTTGCTTGCTGAAAAAAGGGATAAAAAAAAATAGTGTACTCGAAACTTGAGTGAGACTAATTCCTTCCCCTCTCAACCAGCCAAGAACACTAAGCCCTGTGCTACAATCCAAATCAAGACTCGTCCATTGACAGCCAATTGTAATCTATGCTGGCCACCACTGATGGACAGCATTCCATGACAGCCAAGCATGGGAGGGGACACTTTGTCCCAAAAAAGGCACTGCATTCCTGGTCAATGAGCATCCACTGAGGTGCACTCCATTCTAAGACATAGGACTATATTTAATTTACAGCACAGGATGAGCAACCCTTCGTAATGATGGAAATGTGGGATGTGGCCATTTTATGGAGCACTCAGAGTGACTCAGACCCTGCACGTAGATTGTTTGAAAGAGCTCCATTAATTTCAGTGCAGTCATTTGGAGTTTTGATGTCTGTCACATGTCACTGCTGAGTTTGACTGCATACCAGATTGACTTGAGCTTCACTTTACAGTGTGTGGAGTTGAAACATAAACATTTCAACTGATTACAAATTTTCTGGATCACTACAGGGTGTTTTCAGATACCCAAAATCCAATAACCTGGATCAGGGACAAGGCAACTGGATCTGAGCATACCAAGAAGACATGCACTGTAGGAAGGTAGCTGCTTGACCCCATAGCTGAATATCAACTTGATGAGGATTAACTTGGAGGTGCTGCATTACACTCAGCTGCAAATCACACTAGGGAACAGATCACAGCATGATGAAGGTAAAAAAAAACAACATCATCTGCAAACAACAGATATGCCTCACTAATTTAGTTGAATCCAGTACTTTCCAGACTTTGGCTTCATTTTGACATCCTGTCTATGAATATTACAAATAGGAGAAGGGGCGAGGCACATCCATGCTAGAGCCTGATGCCTACCTTGAACAAGGTTAATAATACCAAGAATGCGAGCACAGTCCTCACTCCAAGGATACAGGGACGAAATGGCTTGCAGCAGCAACCCTGACACCTCATAAATCCTGCTAAACCTACCACCAGATACCTTGGGAAACAACTTTGTTTTCCAAATCCACAAACTACATGTAGGCAGGGTTAGCAAATTCCTATGACCCCTTGATTATCTGTGACAGGGTAAAAAGCTGCTCCACTTCTCTGCAACCAGGACGGAATCCACAAATGCAAGGTTCAACCAGATTAGCCAAGTTTCCTTTGCATCCCCATGGCATTCACACTGAGGCTGAGCAGTGTGACTCCTCCATAGTTTTTGAAAAATGGTAGACCACCACCCTTCCCTGCAATCCAATGCAATCTAATCCAGGTACTGTCCTTGAAATCACTGCAACACTGAAGATGCATGAAACCACTACAACCCAAAAACATCCATAGCCGGTTCAGATAAGGGAGGGGATTCCTCCCAAACACACCACTCAAGGTGTTCCATTTATTGTAAATGCTCTGTGCTACTTGCATAATGGTTCTGGCAGCACTGGATATAAAACTATGTTTTAGTTTTAGTTTTATTAAATGCTGCCACTGTGCAGTTACTGTAAACTCTATGTGCTTCACATGCAATTGCTTTGTTACATGCCTGTGGTTGGTAAGATAAGTTTTTTTTAGAATTTGCCGCAATGCAGTGTGTACATTCTGTGTGCTTTATAGGTAGTAATTAGAAGAAGAAGAAGAAGAAGAAGAAGAAGAAGAAGAAGGAGAAGAAGGAGAAGAAGAAGAAGAATTTTAAATTTAATAATGGCTGGATTACTGCTGTAATCGAAGCTGAATACATCATAGAATAATTCTTGTGTTCTTTGTTTTTTATTTGTCCTGGTGGCTCATAGCAGGACTTTTAATTCATTTGGGGCATATTTGGAGTCAGAGAAAGCTGTGTCCTTTGTGGTTCTCCCATGTTTAGGTTTGTCTCTTGGTGGACTCTTGGTGTGACATTTTGGCATTTGTATCATTTGTGCTATATTGAAAGTGTGTAATGGCATTTGTGATTTCAGCAGCAGTAACTTTATTTAATATCCCATTTGACATGCCTACATTCCTGGGTGCAGTGGTACTTGCTTATGTATGAGGTTCTCTTGATTTCATTGGCAAGTTTCGCCAAGTTTGATTGATTGAATGTCTAACAACAGGTGTTACTTACTCATACTCTCCTTTAGCCCTGACCACGACCATCATGCTACACATCACGATTTGTAGTAAGATGTTTTTTTGTTGTTGTTGTTGTTTTTTTGTTTTGTTTTGTTTTTTTTTTGGTGTGAAATGAAGTTCAAGTTGAGGCTTTAAATGGATGTGCAGCATATATAGAAAACAATACCCAAATGTTGTATAATAACAATATGACAATATTTTAGTTAAATAAAAATCACATACATGCACACACATCTTGGCAGCAGTCAGTGCTCTAAACACCTTCTCTCTGTAATCAAAGTAATAGACCTAATAGGCTTGCTGGCACACATACAGATGAAAAATGTAATAGGTGATCATTGTACACCTTCACACCTTTCAAACACACATGTCAAACTGTTTTCGTTGAAAATTTTTGGTGTAACAATTATTTGCTGCGTGCAATACACTTGCAATTTAACATACATTAACGACTTTCTATAGCACACCTTCCTAAATCTGTCGCATGTTGCTGTGAAATTGAAACTTGCATTGAACTACAACCCTACAGGGGGTGGGGAATGAAGTTGAGATCCTGAATTTCACATCAGCAGGTGAAGGAGAGACTAAATGCCCTTGCTAGGTCTCCACACTCACTATGTGTTGCAGTCTAAGGATACAGGAGGGCTGAGCACCAAAGCAGCTGGTGGTCCTGGAAGGCGGCAGTATAACATTAGGGCTTAGCCAGCAGCCAGGCAGCTGCCGCTGGGGCTGCCGGACTACCAGCCAGGTGGCAACAGGCTGAAGAACGTTAAGCAGTCTCCTGTCCATTTTTTTCAGTAGGTTTATGTGGGTTGTTTTTGTTGGCCTGTTGCTAACCAAAATTAGTATCCGAATGCCAATTAAGACACCTTGCACGTCAACAGCATTAGGCATACAGCATTGATGCTGATCCATGGCACCACCATTTAATGTATTAAGAAAGTCGTGGTCATTTCAGGTATTTCTGTGCAATAAAGTTGCCTTGGTAGACTGCGGGGGAAAAAAGCTAGAAACTGCTTTTTTAAAATCTTTTAGAAGCAATATTAACATTAATCAATAACAAATTAAAATAAATGTGATCTTGTAATTAGACTAAGGTTACATCAAAAATAACTAACTTTGACAACTATTAGCTAGCTAGACTCATGCAGAGTAAAGTGATTGCATGACTTAGATTTTGTTCACATGTATCATTTTTTAATTTAAGGAAAACTGACCAGAGTTTTTGGATGAAACAACCCATAAAATATTCAGACGACTAACTGCCCTGCTGCAATAATGAGAGCTATTTTACTTGTGCCATCTATTGGACTAACATATTAATTTCCATTCAGGCTTTCCTGTCAGCGCTTGCTTTAAGCATGAGACACTATCGTGAGACACAGCACTTTTAAAGTCACATGGGATTATTACTCCTCCAGTTTATCTTCAAGGGGAAAAGGATTAAAGGATTCTCAGCTGTTGGTAACTGTAATGACAGGTATCTTTATTAAGGTACATTAACAGGAGAAAGGCATGTGATGTGCTGTGACAGTAATAAATGATACATTATTCAGTTCAGTTCTTGCTCAAAGCTGGCTGATATCAGTGTAAACAGGATTCTTGGAAGGGAATATCAGTTTTGCTTTCAACAGACTTGTAAAATTGGAAAACTAAACACCTTGTCGGTATTAGTGTGCACAGCCTTTTCTAATTGGGGATTGTAATTGTGCTTAGAATGAAGTAATCACATTCCAAACCATGCACAAAGCTAATTTGCCTTCACCTGAAGTAAAGGGTTTCTAATTAAATCATTTTTATTTCCCTCAAGGTATCTGTGTTTACTGTATGTTGCTGTGCAGATGGGTAATAAGGCACTGACATTATGTGCTAACATGATCTGAGATCTTATGGTTGAAAACTTGAGATTAGGAGTGATATGGAATTTTTTAAAAACCTAAATTACACCATGAAACAAAATGAAAATGACCACTAGTAAGTGGAGGAAATATGACAGCACCAGTTTTTATACATATTTGATTTTACTTGGTAAAGCACACTGTGACGCTGTGTGGAAGAAATGCACTGTACAAATAAACTGTGATGTGACTGGCTTGATTAAAGCAGCGGCACTACTGTACTGTCGAGTGTGGCCAGTCCATACATATATCAACCGTTCTGTGTATGCTCCACATTTCTGGGCTGTGAGGTAAAGTGGCAGACAGAAGCCACTTTTCATTCAGTTCCATCCTGATTATGCAAGAAGACACAGTCAGTCTCCTAAAATGATGTGGGGAAAATGTGTTTTATTCTGATAAAACCAAGGTAGAACTTTTGTTCTTAATTCCAAGAGATATATTTGGCAGAGAGCCAGCGCTGCCCATCACCCAAAGAGCCGGCTAAGCATGGTGGCAGCAGCATCAGAAGCACCATGCTGCATGTTGCTTTACTTTTCCATAATTAGTGCATTTTCAAAAATGCATACCTTTTTGTCTTAGGTGAAATGAAACATGCATACCATCTTAATTTTAAGTTTACTGACATTACTGTATTTTCATCTTTGACCTCTTCTAGTGCTAAAAAGAGATATCTGACATCTAAGTTCAATGAACTCTGTAAATCAGTAATAATATTAATACTGCAGTAATGCAGCTCAGTTAGATCTCTGTACTCCCCAAGACCTTGTACTTTTATGTTTATATTTATGCATATTGTGGATGCATAAAACTTTAAAAATAAATAAATTACAAACCTGACTGTAGGGCATGAAGACTTAATACAATCTGTTAAGAGAATGTTACTGCTGAAGTGTAAACAGGTAGATAAATGAATGCAATACCAATTGTTTTGACTTGTTACGATACCTTCAACCTAACAGCAATACAGTACATTTAAATAAGTGTCAAATTCAAGGTTTGTGTGATTTGTTATTTTCTTTCTTTGACAACTTCAGCTGTTCTTTCCTGCAGTGGTTCTCCAATAAAGCAGCTGAAAAAGGATGGTCAGAAAGGTCCTACACATTCTACACAAGCCCGAGGCAAGGGAAGACTCTGAATATATTTTCATTGCTCAGTCCTCATCACTTCAGCAATTGTTCATTGTATTAGAAACAAACATGTCTGTGGGGTATTTCTTAGGCTGACTATGAGAAATGAATCCATTACATAATGAGAAATGATCAAGAGTTACAGTATGCAAATACAGCAAGCAACAAAACTAATTTTCTCCTTGACAAACTCTGTCTGTGCTTTATTCTGTTTGACTACAGCACAATTCTATTCAGAAGGTGGTAGCATGACAACGAAGATGTAGTTTTCTATGATCACAAAAGGGAAGAGGAAACGTTTGGAATTGAGATCTTTTACAACTTTCAAGGCTTTAAATTGTTATCCTGCCTGATCTTGCACAAAGCAAAGCCCAAGCTCTTTCCTCCCTGGGGCCTGCCGACTTAGAGACCTAATTAGCATTCTCTTTACATTAGATTGCAGACTAATCTGAATGTGGACCACCCTGAGCAAGGAATCCTACCTGACAGAGCCCGCGAACACTCGCAAACAGCCAGGGTAAAGCAATAAAACTGGGTAGATGAGCACATAAAGATAAGTGTGCTGTCATTAGACCTGACCATTTCGATGATTTATTGCTTCTCTGTTGGCCTTGGCTACCCCAGTCTAGTCAGTTATGGCAGTGGCATTTAAAGACTACAGTTTGTTTCAAGTGCAAAGTCTTAGCTGGCCATTATTATAAGCTTTCCATAATATTGCTGCTGATTTTGCTTATATCAAAACAGTGAGGTCTAAGAATGTGCTTTTTCTTGCTTTCTGTGCTCTTTTTCGGTCTTTATTCATTCTGTTGCAGTGACAAAAGAAATCAATTTAATTCAAGGCTTCATCTATAGAATTGAGTGACTCTATTATGTGAATGTAATTTTAATTCAACTTAATGACGAGTAAATATATCAGTTTCCTGTAATTATTATTACAGGCAAAACTCTGAGTCAGTAGTTTGCGGGTGCATCTATGCAAGTGTTACGTTGGCATTGCTGCAGTGTTTCAAAACACCTTATGAATCATCCAGACACTGCAGAGGGTCATGTGCAGGTGCTGGTGGAAGACATCGGAGGCAACGCAACAACAACACGACAGCATCAAAAACATCCATTCATACTGTGAGCGACATTACACTGACCTGCTTTCTCACCTCCCGGTTCCATGCCTGTAATTTGCCCTACCTTCCATCTCCCAGCTTTGCATATAAGTTAAGAGGCATCAGCTTTCAACCACCGACTTGTTATTTTTTATCTGTGTTTAGATCTTCATAGGATTTTTTCATTCTACTGATGTTCAGCAAGACAGATTTAATATGCTGCGCAATCCTTCAAGCTTTGCCCCTTCCCTCCTCCCAGGGCATCTAACGCAGCATAATGAATCAGTGGCAGATAGTCTTAGCTGAAGCCTGCGTGCCTGTGTCAATGGTATGGATGATATGAAACTTTCATAAATGATCCTCCACATGCCATGCATTTGTATACCGCTGAAGCACTTGTTCTAAATGTCAGCTGAATTTACAAAGACGTGCACTGAGCTGACTAATTGCATAATGTCAATTGCTCAGAGCAACTAAAATAAATGCCACACAGCATTTCTAAAAATGATGGTGGTGTAATGCTATAATCATACACAAATGTCAGTATAATAAACATAGCATTTTGTAAAATCAATAGGCTTTAGGGCAAGATTAGCTTTATCCTTCTTTTCTCCTTCACACTCATCCTTCATCTATTTGTATTGGTTTCTACAGTAAGTATTTTACATTCTGAAGAGCATATTCAAAATGGTGTAATTTACTCTCACAAAGAGATAAGCTTAACCCCTCCACCCCCGCCTGTGTGTTAAAGGAGAAATCCACTCAAACAAAACTAAATAGCCTAGTTATATGACTGCCTATTTTGTTTTTTGTTTTTGTTTTTTTTTTATTGAGGCATAAATGCGATTCCATATTGCTGTGTGGCACTGTAGCATCCTCAATGCTGAATGAGTTAAAGTAAAACAACAGAAAGGCTGAGTTATGATGTGGGCGTGTTAGTATAAATTATTTAGTATTGACAAATGGTCCATTCCTTGACCCTGCCAAGACTTCCCACAGTCGAGTTCATTCCCTCATTTAAATACCTTGCATGAGGACAACACACTGGCTGATGATCATTATAAAATGTAGTGAGTTTAACCTATTTGACTGTTTGCTTAGTTATGATCAGGAAATATTTTAATGCACAGTTAAAGTGCCACCTCAGTAAAATAAAGTTTGCTTAGCTGCAGAGGCTCATGGACACATTTTATGAGAACAATTAAACATTTCATTGTATTTTGTGTCACTGAAATAGTGTAATGACATTTACTACTTTCCAGTACTACAGTGAAACAACTAATGGTAAACTGAACAAAATATATAAAAATATACAGACCAACCATACATATCTTATTTAAGTATCTTTAAGTAGACTTTTTTTTTTTTTACTTGAATCAAAACCACAAAGTTATACATTGTGTAATAAGCAGTAAAACATGATGCACTCACTCTCTCTCTCTCTTTTTGTTTTGAAATATCTTGTAATTTCCTCTGGGTGGCATCTTTAGTTTTATCACTCACTAGTAATAGAAAAACTTTGAGGTAAACATTGTGGTGATGCATCTATTTTTTTTCATCATGGTGTTAGGAGGGAATCAGCAAAATGATATTGGACCCAGGATTGATTTAAAACCTGCTGCCCGCAACCGTCATCCAAAAGTTTCAGAGTTGACTGATTATGATGGCTTTCTTCTGATGGCTTGCTTAAGTTTTCATACTTTCTGAAACGCGCCGGACCTGGCTCCACACATTACCGGGACACCCTACTTGAGCTCAAGGCAACATTCATCTGGCTCCTCCAGTTTTTCATTCAGACCAGCAGACTGACATTCATCATGACTGCTCAGTCATGAGCCGCAGCAGGATGGATCAATACAACCCAATTAGAACCACAGTATCACTCAAATCAAAGGCCTACTCTCATCCTAAGAATCTGACTAGAAGACAATACGTTAATATAGCACCCAGTTGTTCTACTGACAGCGGTATCCCATCGTGTGACACCCTTCCCCTCTGTTGCCAGAATACCAACAGCTTTTCATTGTTATAGCCCTTATGCAATCAATTCCAATCTAAGGCTAGTGGTCAATCACTCTCCAATGGTGGACACACAGAGTGTGCTGATGAGTGTGAGGGGAGATAGGCTTCACAAAGCCCCTGGTGTCCAACTCTTCTCTGCTGTCTGCTCTCTGTTGTGCTGGGCTGAGCAGACTGGCACTGGGGGTTGTAAACAACACAGCTGGGACAAACAAACCAAATCCTGACACTCCTTGGCTCCTCTCTGGCTTAATCCTTCGCTAGCTCTGTATCTGCCAGACACCATAATGACTTGGACTATTCTGGGAGCCTGGAAGATGTTCTGAAAATATATTGCAAGTCAAATTACCAGAGGGAATCTGTAAGACACCACACACCTGATGGCTTATGAACACTGATAAGGCAAGATGGATGGTACAGAGAAAGACTGCTGAGATCCAAACAGCACTGTTTCCAAAATGTCCAAGTTAGTAACACATTGATAGCTTGTGTTTCTTTTGTATTTTTGTGAGCACACCATGTTTTTTTTTTCTTTCTTTCTTTTTTTTTTTGTTGGCAAATGTGCAAAATGGATTGAGCATAGAAATGCTGGCATGTGAACATGTTAATATTTGTGTGTGTGTGTGTGTGTGTGTGTGTGTGTGCGTGCACGCGTGTGTGTGCCATTCCAAAGCAGAAATCACTTCAACACACATATTGGCAAGTGCACACTCCACACTAGAACACCGACAATCAAGGTTCGCCTATGGAGTGGTACAGTTTTTAGTCCTAAAACCCACAAGTGAGCTGGCATTTTTGAACAATGGATTCCCCAGCCAGATTTCCAATGATTTTTTTTTTTTTTCCCCACAGTTTTTGTGCAGAAAATAAGGTCCGTGCTTATCTTAAGACAGTTTGACATTTTGCGCCACAACATAAATTACACCCATTTATATCTCAACCGGAAACTTTTAAGTTGTTATGTGCTTTAAAAAAATAAGCTGCCAACAAGTCACTATAGTGAGACCACAACAGCTGTCAACAATTACTCATCATTACGTCAAGCAGGTTAACTCATTCTAGCTGTGCTCCATGCGCTCTGTTCTATAGCTCGTGTCTGTTGGCGCTTCTGTCAGACTTTCCCACTGTATGTACATGAATTCCAAGTATTTACCAGCTAGCGAGGTAATTGAGCGCAAAAGGAGTGTGGTGGGGGCTGGTGGCTGTGAGCATCAGTCAGTTTCCTTTGACTAATGCTACCTTCAATTATAATGCACAACTCAGGAACCCCAACCCTCCACTATACTTTGGATGTCCAATCAATACATAGTCAGTTTTCAGTGCCCGTACTACCCTATCTCATGGGAGTTTGTGCTAGAGTCAAGAGATTCAAGCTACAGGTTTGTGTCCATGGACATGAGCTGTCCATTTATTTGTCCATATGGACTCAAATTAAATTTTGTCCTTGAGCACAAATTTTCCTAACTGGAAGGGGCTAAATTTCAGTCGCTTTAGGCAGCAAAAAATGTATATCCGGCTGTGAAAAATTAGGCTTATGCACCAAACCCAGAAACTGGACACAGTCATGAAAACGAACAGTGATCTCGCCTCGGACTCGACTCTGCATCATCTCAGTGAAAGTCGCGTTGACAGACACATCCACTGCCCCGCCTTCCGTCTTTATACTACCTCATGATACATGGCACAGGCCCAAAATACACTTCCAATTGAAATATATTACTTGTAAAGTCAAGCTGTCACGAAAAAAAGGACAATTTGTGCACATGGACATGTATAATCTATTTTTCTGTTTTTTAATATTTTTTTTTAATCTATTTTCTCTTTTTTTTTTTTTTTACTTGAGCCAATTGAAGGTGACCTGGCGACAAACTGCATAACACATCACAGTTGCAACTCAGCAGGTGCACTCACTGTGTCCAAAATGCTCACAAATTTTTAATCCATGATTCAGAAGTACATCACAAAAACACCGATGTTTCAACCCTGCGGGTCTTCATCGGAATGCACATACTGAGGTGCATCACAAAAACATCGATAAAATCATCTACCACGGGTCTTCATTAGGATGTGTTTTTAAATTATAGAGTAAAATTTTGGGAACATTTTGGATGCGCTGTGCATGTTGTGTTTAAATTATTCATGGCAACTCAATTAGTGCCTTTTCAGCCAGTAAACCAGATCTTTTTCCAGCAATGTTGGGACACAATGATGCTTGATTTGGTGTTAAATTTGTATGAAAACAAAAACGATCTCACAATTTCTTATGTTAATAATGCCATCATTTCCAGTGAGATAACAGCATGATATATGGTATTAAATTAAAATTCAGTTCCGAGGATATATTTACATTTTCAGAGCCTTCTCGCAGGAGGTATTCTCACAGTATTGTCTCAGATGACAGCTTCTCCCTTTCCTTTGCACAAAATGCCAGAAAAATATCACTGTCTACCTTTCTGTGCGTCAACAAAGGCCTCCACTGAAAACTTGAGTGCATATTTCACAGACGCATCAACAAGAGAATTTTGTATGTGCTGCTGTGCCCCAGGTACTGCACCCCACTGTACTGCTCTACCTCTCAAAGCTAACGCCATCAAAATGTCTCTTTCAAAGCAGAAGCCATCCAATGACAAAGTTCTGAGGAACACCTTGGATTTATTTAAATTTCTGAGAGTTTTGTTGTTCCCACTATATTAGCCGAAAAAAAAAAAAAAAAAAAAAGTTGTTGTAGCTGTATCAGTTGCAACCATTTCCCAGCGCAGCATGCAAATGCTGAGCACACACACTCAGCAATGGTACTCTTGCTGGCATTGTAATTACCCCCAGCAGAAAAATCCACTTTACTTTTGTGTACCAGCTATAAAGTAACAAAGGTACATGGGTGCACAGTGGGTTATTATAGTTTGGGATTTTTACTACTTTCAGGTTTTTATTTCAGTTTCATTTTCTTGGTTGTCTTTCAGTGTGGATTGATAGTGTCAATTCCTCATTATTTTCATTGTTATAATCATTATTATTATTAATTAGCAGTAGTAGTAGTAATAGTAGTGGTAGTAGTAGTAGTGGTAGTAGTATTTATTAATGTTTACATTTATTCTAGTTTTTATTAGTTTCAGTCTGCTTTTTAGTATTGCTGGTATGGTTGGTATTTTTAGTATACTGATAAAAATTCAGCACTTTGCAATACAAGCAATAAAACATTAAATTCTGCTGAAAGCATATTTGAAGCCGTCTTTCAATACATCCTCATCTGACTTAGAGTTGGAACAACTTGGTTTCATGCGGCATAAATGACTCAGCAGCACTCTGAATTCAGAGCATTCAGCTCAAATTAAACCCAGACAGGACTCTGGCAACTCTGGCACTGGCTCTGAGAGCAGAAGGTGCTCATGAGGGTCTGACAGGTCAGTCAACACGATATCACCATCCAGTTGCATAGTTAGTGTTTAATAAAATTGGCAAAAAAAAAAAAAAAAAAAATCCGAGGCAAAATGTATTCTCTATTTCCCCCCTGTGCATAAGTAGTAACACGCACAAAAAAAAAACTAAAAACATTGTAGTATGTTATGTGTATTTGAATTTTATGTTTGTTTGTTTTGTAAATAGCCATGTTATGTAGATACATTTTTAAGGAGCAACCACCAAAAATTTTGCACTTACTTTTACATCCATGTATACTTTAAAGTGACCAGTAAACATGATTTTATAGTTTAGTTCAGCTTTATTATTTTGAAAGTTTAGTTTTAACTTTTATTTCACAGTTTTTTTCACCCTTTTTTTAAATCTAGGATTGTATTTTGGTGAATCAAGGTGACGGCGGAGGCGCTAGCTCATGGTACAAACCCGCTTGAGCGTGACCAAGAGATTTTTGGTAATTTCGCACCCTGAAGCGAAGGTGCAGCAGATTTTTGGACACTGAAATTGCACTGCGCCTGTAGATTTATATCCTCTGCTATGCTCCGGGCCCATTTCGGTGCAATATGTCCTGGAGAGGTACGGCATTACCAAACCGGTGCGGGCAGAATTTTGCCCACCCACACCAAATGAAATTACCACTTCACCTGCGCTCAGCTACTGTGCTTGAGCTGCACCAGCACCAAAACAGAGACCCGAGTTTTCACCTGAGTTTTAGTTTAATAACTTTAATCAATACTCACACTCCTACATATGTATATTCACCATTTGCATTAACAAAGGTTATTTCTATTTCACCCCTGAACCCGTGGCATGTTGGCGATATGTTTTCCCGAAGATATCCTGGAAAAACACAAGACACACAGCTTTTTTTGCATCTGTCTTTGCATTCCCCTGCGCTCACCTGTACCACATTCCTAACTCAACAGTGTCACTGGGTTTAACTGATCAGTTTAAATATTTGTAAGTGTCACTCTTAAAACTGCACCACTTGGTGCACCCCCAAAAACAAATCAAAAGGATGTGAACAAGTGCAAGGGGCCTATGTATCTTCCTCTGATTAAAGTGAATTCCCATCAAGGAAGTGACACGCTCTAAGAATGCTATGCCGCTAGTATGCAAGGGTCCAGGCACCTCAGGGACCCCAAGTCTAATTTGCCTCAAACCTAAAGGCAGATAATAGTGCTGATTTGACAGCCAGCCAATTCCCAGCTTCCCTCATCAAGAACACATTCAATTTCAAACATCAGACTGCTTGCAACATAAATGAAAAACCCTTTGAATGAAAGAAAGTCGGATATGGGGGGAAAACCTCAAGGAATCCTTGATTCACTTTGACAAGTTTGAGACACTATCTGCCCCCGTGTTCTGAGCTTATGTATGGCCCAACATTTTAATTGGATGAAAAACCTAGACCATATTTCTTTATGTCTGTCGAAAATGAATAAAATAGTATAATGTTTTATTCAAAAATCAGAAACTTATTCAGGCCTGGACAACAAAGTAATACGCAAATAATCAGATTTATACATATTTATTCAAACATGGAACTGAGATCAAAGTCTTACTGTTTTTATGTGCCCTGGTACTTTGGAACAGATTTCTCTGTCTTTGGCTAAACCCCCTTAAATCTTATTGTTATTTGTTTATCCAATCCAAATGTTCAAGTGCAAATTTAAGCTTGTCTATCTTGAAAAATATACATTCATTTAAGTGTTTTGTATTTTCAGCATATCTCTGACTAAACAAAAATTGTAACAGTTCCTTTTAACAAGTTTGTCCCCAAATAGAGTCTGATCATCACAAGTTCTAACGCTACGGAAGAGAACTTTTATCTGAACACAAACAAATATTTGGATGCTTCTCCTCTTAGCTATTCCTCTCATTATTTTTCAATAGAAATACAGCTAATTATGAGGCATCAGTGTTTTTTGTGTAGAATACTGAACACAGACTTGACTATAGTGCCATACAAAGGTGAAATCATTGTTTGTTTGTGCACTTAAATAAATAAAATGTTGCAGCTCAAGGGAAAGAAGATGAAAGAAACAGTCATGTTCTGTCGGTGGAAAACAGCACGGTATCTCCCCGAAATGACCCGGAATTGGCTTGATAGGGGCACTAGAGGAAAGGTCATGTGGTCATGAAAAGTCAAGCCAAGTGTAGCTTTATCGCCATCCCAACAGTGTACAGTACAGCAGAGAAGAAATGCCATTCTCCTAGGACCATATGGTACAACACAGGCAACAGCATAACAAACAACAGCACATTCAGTCATACGGTGTGAATGGGGTGAATAGGAGGGCAAATATACAGTATACACTATGTTGAAGTAGAGGACTGTGTTAAAAACACTGAAAAACACTATGCTAAAAAGGGCTATGCAGGGAAACATTGGGAGGGCACAGTGCAATGAATATAAATATCAATATGAGCTATGCATATAGATATAAATGTAATATAAATAACATAGCATGTTTTATGTATGTATGTATGTGTATGTGTATGTGTGTGAGTGTGTGTGTGTGTATGTATATTAGAGAGAGAGAGAGAGAGAGAGATACAGTTAAGATATAGTGTGATGATATAGAGCTAGTGTAAACACTGTAGACAGTATGTAAACAATAATGATAGGCAAAAAGTGTCTGAGATTCGCTTTTAATTGTCCAAATTGTCCAATAAAGTGGCTGTGCATGTGGGGAGGTGTGTGGGAATTGGTCCAGGAGGGCGTCAGCATAAATCCAGAACGGGAGGTTAGAAGGGGGTTGGCATGAAAGATGTCCATGGTGGTGGTGCTCAGAGATTGATAGATTGTGTGGGCGTGTGTGTGTGTGTGTGTGTGTGTATGTGTGTCTGACTTAGCTATACTTTTGGGGACACATTTCAGACTGAAAAACAGCTAAATGGTGATAGCTTGTTCACCTGGGGACAGAAGTCATGTCCCCAGTTGGGAAAAAGCTGATTTTTGAGTCAGTGGTTGAGGTTAAGATTAGGTTAAGGTTAGGGTTAAATTAAGGTAAGGCATGTAGTCATGATAATTAAGGTTAGGGTAAGTCTCCAGGAAGTGAATAGAAGTCTATGTAAAGTTCCCAAAAGTGACCTAAGTCAACGTGTGTGTGTGTGTGTGTATGTGTGTGTGTGTGTGTGTGTGTGTGTGTAAATGGACTGCATTTCTAGTCTACTGACCACTCAAAGCGCTTTACAATGTCTGCCTCATATTCACCCATTCACACAAAGTGCCAAGCTGCCCATCAGGAGCAGTTAGGGGGCTCAGTGTCTTGCTCAAGGACACTTAAACACACTCTTTGGAGGAGCTGGGGATGGACTAAGGGACCTTCTGATTACCGATCATGTGTGTGTGTGTGTGTGTGTGTGTGCATGTATGTTGTATGTGTATGTTGTGTGTGCCTTTGGGGGAGGGGGGTCAAAACAGGGTTTACAAAAGAAAGTCCAGGGAGGATGGTGTTCAGGAGCGAGACTGCCTAGGAGAAGAAGCTATTGCACAATCTGGCAGACCTGCTAATAGTCAGATTTTTTGAGTAAGCAATCTAATTAGAGCAGATATTTATCAGAAACATCTAGTGAAGAAGATTCATGATGCAAGTATTCATATATATTTTTTATTATTTTTATTTGACCTTTATTTAACCTGTAGAGTCCTACTGAGATTAAGAACCTCTTTTTCAAGGGAGACCTGGCCAAGACAGGCAGTGGCATAAATAAAAACACATAGTTAGAAATAGAAATCACACAAGGAGACAAACACAAAAACTACACAGGGAACTCACTTGTGTAAAATTATTATGATAGCTAGCTAAAAATACAATATAATAAGATGCTCGGTCATTTGCTTTTCTGGCTTGAGAACAAAATGACTTTGCTCGCTCAAAGAACTGTCCTCCATCATAGGACATGAAATAGGTGTGTGTGCTTCTCCTCTAAAATTGACACTATGAGCCATCTAATACTTTGGGACATGAAAAATCTTTCTTATTGCATCCTTAATGGATTTGTACAATCCATATCAGACACTGTGGTGGAGGTTTGGAAGAGCGATACGACTGGCACAAAATAAATCCGTTACCAGGTATACTAAATTACTGCAGAGACTCGGATATGACTGTTATTTTGTGGCTTAAAACTGTTGGTTGGGTGATGCGTACTTTATCAGTCCATGCTTCATTTCCAGGATGATGGAGCTATGGAGGCCACACCACATTAATTCAGTGCCTGTATTAGTGGTGCTGTGATAATAGAGGTTAAGTCAGAGGCCTCTCATTTACAGAACAACAAATGGGCCTCCTCGGGAGGTTAAGAGATACACCCTTGAGGTAGGTTCTGTATTTGTGTGAGATTACTCTGATAAGCATCTAAATGTACAGTATAGAACATGGAATGTCTTTCTCACTCAGAAAATGAATTTGTTTGTTTAGCAACAAACAATTAAATATGCAGTTAGGTAGCCTATGATATAAAATACAGTCCACCTACTAACACATCAATAACAGCCTCAAGCTCCCTGTTTTGATATAATCCTACATATTTCTGACAGGCTGTATGTATGCTTAAAGTGTAGCAGTGAGTGTTTTTTTTTTTTTTTTTTTTTTTGCATGATTTCCTCATGTGGGAACCCTAGAGTAAATATAGCAGTATATTCTGGTATGTGGTGCAAATAAAGGACGGTGAGAGGAGCTTTGTCCCGGCACAGGAGCGGGGCGTTATGAACTTCACAGCAGCCTTCACAGTGTCTGGCCCAATGCACTGTGATGGCTGCCTCTCTGGTAGACCAGTCACTTAAGTCCTTTCAGAATTCAACCTGACAGCATTGCCAAGTTCCTTGTCAAAACTGTCTAAGAACAGTAGGTCTGGCCTCACACCCTTTGAGCACTTTTTGGATTACATGAGCAGAAACGCCATCTCTCGCATTGCTTTGCATTTATCTCATCTGTGACAAAGCGCATGCAAAAGTCACAGCTGCGTGATGTATTGCATAAAGCCTTTTCCGTCTAGCATAACATCACTGTCGGGTAAAAACCTTGCAACTCCAATTTTAGATTTGAATTGGATTTTTTTCCCTATGTTTTCCCTTCAGCTGACAGATTATTTGGCGCTGTGTGGGCTGAGAAAAATTTTACTACCTCTCTGGCTTATGGAAGCCTTATGAAACCCATGGTATCAACTCGAAAATGCATTGTCATCGAGCTAAAAACAAAGATGTTTTTCTTTGTTCCTGAAAAGCTGACATCTTGGAGACAGCAAGGATAAATTCAACATTGTCTTGCAGCAATTATGAATGTACTGGAATAGAGAGCTGTCGCTGGAAGGAAATATTAGTTTATTTCTGTCAAATGCTACATCTGTAACAGTAGTCAGTGATGTGTGTCTGGTAGGGTTAGCCCCAGCTGTCTTGTTTGACATTGCCTGCAGGAGTACCCGTGTCAGTGTGTTCTTCAGACATTTAGGGTCAAACCGTCAAATCCCTTGACTCAAGATGGTGACAGATAATTGCTTGCAGCTTTACTTGGTAAACTTTCAGAGGCTGGGGCCGAAGTTTGATATGCTAATTCAGGCCATGTAATTAGGAGACATTGTATTCTATGTAATAGTATCTCAGAGGGGAATCACTCTCTGATGGCAAATTATATGATTCATTCGCTACAGAGCAACTGTAAATGTATCATCTGACTGGGAGTGAGGTAGGATGAATATTACCACTGTTTCCACATGTTCTATTCTAGCAATGCGCCACTGGCATGAATATCTTAGCCATTTATGGATCACAGTCACAGTTTGTTGGTTAGTTGATTCCAACAAGTTATATGGGGCAAAATGATTGTTACTAGCTGGGATCATGCCCTTTAGATTTAGCGGCAAAACGCAGAAGCCTGCAGGATACTGAAATTTTACTGGACCATTAATGTGACTAAATTAAATCACTATACTAAAGGGTAAAAATGGCCTGAGCACTGCCCCGAAGTCTCAGTGTTGCTTTATAATTAGTAATGCTCACTGTAGGCAAAACGCAAGTGATAAGAATTGCCCACTTGTCTTATATAAATCACTGAACTGTGGACACCAGTTCTGCTTCTCGCCCACAGTGCCTTCTATAGTCAGTACATCAGACATAGTGTTGCAATACCACTTCCTCACCCCCTTGAGACAATTTATTAATTAATGAGAAGCTGCTAAGAGGGCTATGTCTTTCTTCCTCTCAGTGGGTTTCCTAGCAGAAAATCAATTTGTGTCATTTCAGCTGTCAATAAACTCTCTCACCACAAGGTTTTATTTCCCAGAGTCCTCTGTGTCAGACCTTTCATACAATGTGCAGAGAGACAGAGCGGATGAAACTGTCAGGAGATTAGACAATGCTTCTTGCCACTGCTCGATGTTTACATCCCTAAAGGTGAGATGGTTTTAGATCAGTGAACATGTGTCAATAAAAGGCACTGCCACCGCTGCTTACACTCCTTAATGGATGTACTGTCACTGTAACACTGGCACAAATAGACTGTTGCCTGCCATTAGAGAACTGCGAGGATTCACTGAATGAGTTTTTTGTCAAGAAGACCTATATGTTGGGAGAGACAAAGGCCCTACATATTCGAGGAGGGGATGATTTATGCTCAGAACGGGAGAAAAGAAAGCTTTGCCTCCCTTTGATTGAACATAACTGTAGTGGTGAAACGCCTTACGTGAGATAAGGCTAAGCCAATGTTTCATGTCACTATTATATAAAATAAGAATGGACTGAAACGACTTAGCTACAATCTTTTCTATTCTATTTCTGTGGGAAAACAAAAACACACTTTAGCAAAAATTGTCTTTTATATATCTCGGTACACATCTCTTTGCCATTTGTCGAACAATTCAGTGCATATTTTGATGCTGGCCTTGACTGGTAGCATAACTGAGGATAGAGAGTAAAGATTCTGTGAGTGATGGCAAAACAATGTGTTAACCTATATGCTATTTCTGCAAGAGTGTGAATATGGTCTCAGTCAGCTTCCATTATGTATAAATAAAGGGTGGTAGACTGAGGTAGGAGGGTGTTAGTAATACTCATATATACAGCCTAGGGGCTTGATATTGTGCTGTGTTGGGGTGGGGGTGGGGGTGGGGGTGGGGGGGGGGGGCATCAGTCCATCACCAGGGGTTCTCAAAATAAACCTGTATGGCAATGGTGCTCAGGTGCTGTAAACATTTGAATAAACAAAAGCATGAAGTCTGTTCAGATTCAGAAACATTTTCCACAACCCTGCCTGGAAATTATGACCTTTAATTAGAAGTTGAGGACCCGTCTGTGCAAATATTAAGCATAGTTTCCAATTATGGGCTGCTCAATGTATTACAAAATCAGATCCAATTCACAAATGTTGAAGAGATGACGCAATGTAAAATATTGGATTTTTTAAAGCAGTATTTTAATAATTGAACTGCATTTCATTTCATGTTCTTGTTTAAAGTGCAGCATTTGTAGATATCAGATATCAGCGTATCATTGCTAAATTAATTGTGATAACATAGTATAATGTGAATGTGAGCTCTCTGTTTGTCTCTCTGTCTGTGTCGTGCCCTGTGATGGACTGGCAACCTGCCTAGGGTGTTTCCCTGCCTGCTGCCCAACACATGTTTTTGCCCAGCCAGGGATACACATCAGAAAGAAATGAACCAATGAATGAAGCTTTTTGTTATTATCAAACAAAACCATGTCAAGATGAATTATAGCCCCTATCTTTGCATTCCTCAAATCACATCTCCAAGAAACCCTATTGTTTCTAGTCTGAACAAGTATCTTTGCTTCTTGAGTTTTCTCTCTCACTTTACTAAGGAGGATAAACATGTTGGATGTGATTTTCCCAGAGACCTTTCCACCATCTGTCACTGTGAGAAACTCTGAAAGCTTTAGCTCTGTTTGCTCAGGAAGAACAGCAGCTCTCTTCCTGTTTTGTGCTGGAAAGCAATGTGACATATTTCCCCCACAAAACCCAAGCTGTTGGCATCCTAAAATCTATAGTGTAAAACGCTGTGTGTTGGTAGGAGAGGTAACAACCATTACCTACATAAAAGGTATGGCAAAATAGTGAATTTAGTTATTCTCTCAAGGCTCTTACACTGAGTGGTGAGGTGTTAGTTGAATTTCACAGTAATGGCTGTGCCCTCTGGCTGTTGATGCACCAGCTGTGCTGTCCTCTGGCTCTGTCGGCTGCTCGGTCGCTCTGAATGAACAATGAAACTGAGGAACCTTACAAACTTCACTATTGGTTAAATTCAACCAACATGAAAAATATCGGAAGATATGGATTTTTGCCTCATTTGTAACTTGTAACTAATGCAAATACATTCTACTTTTTCATATACATTGTGGTTCAGTTATTAGCGGAGACGGAGTGGTAGTCCGAGTTAAAGATGCAGCAGTGTTGCTGAGCTCAAATGAATTTCAAAAATGTTGCCCTAACAAATAAGCCTCATGTATTTTTATTGGTAAAAGACAAGAAAATGTTCAACTCAGTTCCGCACTGAGGTTTGCTTTTTTCAGAATTGTTGATGGAGGTGGCAAGTAAAGGCTCTGAGTAAACATTTTGGTGCAAAGCTGTCTTCTGTGTCGCATATGAAAGGGATTGGGATTCCCAATAACAATGCACAATGTGTTAAAAAAAACAATGCCTGTTATTGAATTTATATAAAGTAACAGAGTAATACCCAGAGTAGGACAGCTAACATTAGTTTTGTACATGAGGTCTGTTATGGCCTGCAGCTACCTAATTTGTTGAAGACATTGCTTCTCATTCATTTTGACTTGAATTATACCTCTCCCTTTCCCATGAATCCTCTTTGCCCTGATAGGTCAGGCCAACCTGACTTGAGACATATTGAATAAGCGATATGTTATTCCCTGACCAGGCAAAGGCCGAGGTCATTATTTTCGATGTAAGACCATCTCATAGTGGATTATCCCACTTATTACATGCCTTTAAATACAAAAAAATGGATACCTATGTCATTTTTAGATATAAATTATCAATTATACTGGGAAGTTAACATCTGTAACATCTTTTTAACACTAGGGACTTCTTTCTGTTCATGTAGCTTGCTAACATTAGGCAACAGCACACAGCGAGGCTTCACGAAGCTCATTAATTGGGAGCGAAACAGGTACGATGATGAGGCAGACAGCCTGAAAACAATTTTGATAAACAATCTTTGACTCAGAAATAACCGACCACAGAATGCCTTAGCTGGCCAATCAGAATCAAATATTCACCATAGCCGTGTAATAAAAATGGTTAATGTACATGAGAAAAATTGCAGTGTGGAAAGAGCACAACATATTCTCCCTGGTGTCACTGTCCACAAGTACGAGTAAAATCCCAGATGGTACACTCTGGATAACTCACACCCTATAATACTGATGGAATACTCACAGATGTTTGACCATTATATGCACTGTGCGGCCTCTCACAGCCCAACCCCAAGAGAAAGTAGCCAATTTCATTGCCTAGCATCTCTAAATCCATTAAGAGAAAAGACATAATGTTCCTCCATGCTGCATTTTGGACAAAGAACCCTCAAAGGAGACATCTGCTATATTAGATCCTGACTAGTGTGATTTGATACGGTTGACAAAACACTGTTTAAGAAGTACATTACAAATCACACACGCAGAAAACAGAATCATTTTGCAGACTAGATACCACTTTCATTTTAGCAGCTAGACACCACTATCATTTCAGCGACTGTCAAGAGCCTCAAAGCCGAGTAGCAGTTGGTGCATCAACATCTGCAGAGCTGGAACCGCTGCCAGTACCATGTTACTGGCTGGCCTACTGGAAATTAGTTGAGCAGATGAAAAAAAGATGAGGAGGGTTTTCAAGCCAAAGGGAACTTGGACTCCCCAAGGACAGGAAATGAGAGACAGGTGACAGGAGGGGTTACCGCGAAAATAGGACACAGACCAGTATCCGTGAAGTAGTGTGGTTAAAGACATTTTATGTGATTTAGTAGCACAGTCTATAACCACAGCAGTGCTCCTGCCTGCACACAGAGCATTTAGGAGCCTGTTTGAGTCTGAGTCTGTCTACCTACCTACCTATATAAGTACATTCACCTATATATATCTATATAGGTGTCTATATCTATATCTCTATATCTATGTCTATCTATGTCTATATATCTAGATCTAGATATATAGATATATATAGTCCATTTATTAATAATACACAACCAAGCTTGGACAAAACTAATCAGTTCATAGGCTTGTAATGTATTATTCTGGACACTGGACTTATCAGATATTAATGCAAATCCAGATGTCCAGATTGAAAATACTGTAAGATGGGTAAACAGGTAGGTTTGTAGAAAATGATATTAGTAGGAAGAAGAAGATGAAGAAAACAAACAAACAAACAAAAAAAAATTAATTAAATATTGGTAGAATCATAGGCTATGCCAAAATTCATCTGCCTGATTTCTAAGTTTACAAAAATACAAAAATATCATGAATACATGTAGAGTGAGGTCATGTAACCCGGAATAAAGCATGAAAGAAATGTCGGTGTTTCAGTACAAAAATGTAATGGGTTCAAGTAATGCTGCTGGTTGACCTAAAGCTTAGATGACTGCATGTTTCATTTGAAAGAGGAGTAAATTAGACTGACTGTTCACATTATTACTAACTTACCATTACTGTGACTATTAACAGATCATGAGGCTGCACCTCAGCATAGTAACAGATCAATCATTTCTGTATTAAGCAGGCACGAGATTGTTTGCTAATCTTGGACAGACAGCCTTTTGAATTCCCTCCATGTCTCGCCTCATAAGCCACATAGTCAGCAAGTGTTCTGGCACAAAGGAGTGTGATTAGGCTCCTTGTGAAAACTCCTCATCAACCTGCTCAGAAAATTAATTGTTTTTCATGGCTAATTCAAAAGTGCATTAGCATAAATTGACAGCTGGGGTGTGCCATATGCATACGTAAAATTAGAGTTCAGTCACCGGTCGTGCATGATCCTGGAAGATGGAGCCGTAGTTAACTCACAGAGGTCAGCTGAAGGAACAGACCTCCGTCAGTGCGAACGCCAGCGGTGAACTGCAGCCTCAGCAGCACGGCTGACACGGGCCTTTTTTGTGTCTGTTAGCAGAATTACACAATCCCCAGAGACATAACATCAACACAGACAAGGTCCCTTCTGAATATTCAAGCAGACCCGTGAAAAGTAAGAAGAGCTAACCGCGTCTCCCTAAAATCAATCCCACTCTGATGACCATGAGGGTACTTTGGTTATACAGCACTCTCTAACCGTTGTTGGACTTCTTGAAATTTAAAAAAAAAAAAAAAAAAAAAATCAATACTTGTTAAATTGTGACTGCCGTGAGTGGCAGCTGATACTAGTCTTAAGCAGACACAGTTGGAGTTGGGTAATTACTATCAGGACAAGAGCCTGTGTCTAGGACTTCTGTTGATTAAGTGTTCGTGACTGCCTGTAGAGAATTGTGGGCTATTAAACCTTGATGAACCAACAACTGCTGAGCCCCAGTGTAAAATGACTCATGTTCAGATTCATACATCCTCTTTTTTGGGGGGACCTGAACGTATTCGAAACAATAACTGAACCAGCACCGAATCCATTTAGATGTTCTCAAATAGTCGACAATCAATTTGACAGTGTGTGTTGTGTATTGATTTTTTTTTTTTTTCCCATGTTTGAGTTTGGTTGTTATTCAGAGGGAAGGGGATCTCACTGAAGCCAAACAATGAGGGAAACGGTCTAGTCAGTTTGGCTGCTGTCTACCGTATCTCCCATCATCTCCATTAATACATGTTCACATTCCACACTGCAAGGAAAAATAAAGTTAATATTAACATCTAAGTTTTGCAAAAGCATGGACCGAAAAATAGCAGTCATGGGCTCGCTGGCTGGTGAAATTTCAATGCCTGGATGACACTAGGGAGAGAGAGAGAGAGAGAGAGAGAGAGAAGGAGAGCCTGGACTCTACTGAATACAGATGAAGGAGGAAAGGTCTGCGAGATGAACAACACAATCAAGTGCAGAGCAGAAAGCCAAACACCTCTATTGGAGAGCACTTTTCAGCCGGGAGAAGGTTGTCTTAATTAGACTATGCCTTTGAATGACTTGAGAGGGCCGGCATCTGCAAAAGAGACAGGCGTTCATTTCCCGTAGCTACAGCTGATAGTCCACGAGCACATCTTCTTTAATCACCATCTCATAGCAAATACGATGACATGTCCCCCAACAATGTATCGTTGGACTATTTAATAATCTAAGCATGGCAGGAGATGTTTTCATCTATTCAGCACAATCCTGTTATCCTTGGCGGAGTAATCGCTACAGATATATAGTCTAATATAGCTGACAGAGGCAATCAAGTGTACCTTTTCACCATTCAATCCATTGAAGTGTGGCTTACAATTCAAAACAGACCGATGTAGTGGTATGACCTACTGTAATAGTGTGCTTCTTGATGGCTGACAAGTCTTTGCACTGTTGTAGAAACAAGCTGCAGATTGGGTTAAGTTTGTCGATCATAGGCATTCCTCAGTGTTGCATATAAACATATTTCAGGCTGGGAAAAACAACAAAAAAAAAAAAAATCAAAAACAATATTAGCTGATCTCTGACACCCACCTTAGAGCATGGACCCATTAGCACAACAACTTGCACACACAAGATGCTGCCTACTTGACAGCCCACAATCACGCAGCATTGTATTTCTAATAGAGGCATAAGATTTTTTGGACATCAAAGTAAATAGAGGTTGCCAGAGCAATCGGCACAGGCTGACAAGCAGAAATGCATCTTTGAGTTCATGTCCTTTCTGGATGCTTCCCATTTATCTTGACTGTCAAGTAAAGAGGACAGGATAATGAAAGGTGAGCACTTCAGTAAATGGCTCTTTCTGCCAACCTACAATACAATGCCAAATAATGAAATCTCTGCTCATTGGACAGGGTTTGTGTGTGTGTGTGTGTGTGTGTGTGTGTGTGTGTGTGTGTGTGTGTGTGTGTGTGTGTGTGTGTTGTACCTGTTATTACAAAAAAAAAAAAAAAAAAAAAGTGCAATATTTTGAGTTGCCACAGCAAGGATATATCAGACATGTAATAAAACATATGGTCCATGTTTGGTGATATTCAGTATTTCTTGTTGCCTGTAAGGATGACTCCATAAAAATGCTCCTAAACAAGAAATGTATAAAAAGTGACTTTCACAAGACATGGAAAAAATGCCATACAAACTGGTGTCCCAGTTTGAAAATTTCTGTTAAATTAGCATGCAACTTCCCTCACTTTGTGTAATATTTTATTCACTGCATGAGCCACATGACCTTAAAACAGAAGGGGAAGCTTTAAGTATACATTTACTTCCCTCTGCTGGAGGAAGGAATAACTGCATTCTGCAAACTGCACAGAGGCATATTTCATACAGCAGCTTGCTAAATGATAAAACATGCCCTTCCCCTTACTCAGATTCTTCTTATTTATTTATTTAGAGATATTAAAAGGCTAGATATATTGTATTTCTCAGCCCAGTTTTTTTGTTTGCATTTACTTTGGCTCAATTTTCACAGTAATGTTTGAAGATGTTTGAGAGCTTATTTGTACTCGTGCAGATCACTCAATCGATTCAATATTCATTTTCATAGCTACCTTGTATATTTTTACAAATTAAGTGAATTAAGCAACATTTATTTCCAATCACTTACAACAGCATTGCCTTGGGCGTTAGTTTCACAACTGCTAATCACCTCACGACTACATGCAAGGCTGTATGGCTGCCTCTAGACCAGTGAACGTGCACACTTTGAATCATGTGTTACAGCACTACAGCGTGCGGGACATAACCTTTTGTGTTTTGGACACATGCTGACTTCTTGTGTGTTTGATGCAAAAATCTGACTCTCTCTGTTACCTCTCCATCTATGGTATTTCAAAACCTGACAGCAATTAAGGTTAAAAATCTTAGATTACTGTGTTAATGAGAATTATTTTGTTTCAGGGTTTGATTTGATTATGACCACTGTATTGTCTAATGGAGCAATGACTACAGGTCAATATGGAATAAAGTTAATACCCTGATGCTGAGATAAACTTTAGCATGATTCCTTCTTTAGTTAAGTTCTTCTACTTGCACAATATGTGGAGTTTTAAATCTCAATTTAGTATAACACTGACCTAAAATTAGAATCAAATTATAACATTTTTAGGGTTAGGGTATTTGAATGTTGATATTAGTGTTTACACTATGTGTGATCAAAGGTGTAAATATAACAAACTTGTGTTTTTAGGTTAGATTAGATTAGATTAGACTGGATTAGAGTAGATTACATTAGATAGATTTTGTTGTCCTGTAGGGAAATTGTTGGAGACACAAAGGTGTTTGCTGTACAGAGAGTACAGGTAACATTACCCAACTTTCACTCGGTGGATATCATGCACCTAACGTAAACATGAACACAATAAAGAGACATATACGATAGAAACGCCATTCAGCAGACTTGCTCTAACTCTGGTCTTACCTCCTAGCCGGCTATTCAAAGCTCTCGTGGACAGGAGGACAAAGCACTGCTTCTATCTGTTGCATTCCCGTGATTTTCATGGCTGTCTGGCTGAGTCTATTGATCTGGCCCTTCAGCCCGACAGAAAGGTTACCAATCCAAGCTGAGATGCAGGCATCGCTCTCGACTACAGTGTTGTCGAAGAGCAGCAACACTTTGGGACTCACACAAAACATCCTCAACCCACAACATACCCTCAACTCCTTTCACAATTACAGTTTTTCTCAATTGCTTTAACATGTTGTCTGAAAGTATTTTTAAATCGGCTGGTACAAAACCCCACAGCAGCTGCCTGGCCATTTCACCTGGAAAACTCCCTAACCTGGTCACAATGTTTAGCTCCTGTTTCAAAAGTAATGGAAAAATGAAAGCTGGCTTTTTGATTGCTTAAACCAAGACAGGGAAAAATCCTAACTATTAGCATCAATATGACACAGTGTACCCCGAAAGTGTTTTCCTTTACCTAATACCATACGAGACTGACACTGTAGCCTACTGTCAAATACTGTACTAAATACAAAATACTGTTAAATTAAGTCTTTTCTCCCCTTCTCTGTAGCCAACTGCTTTATTTTCCTAATTTATTCACAGGTTTCCCATTATGCACCTTTAGGCTTGCACAGAATGTTTAATGTCAGTTTATTGTATATTACACTATCAGATCACCGTAATGTATGGCCTGTGCATCAGTGTATTGACTAGTGGTTGTACTGATTTGCATGTAGGATTTGCACAACGAATGTGTGTCTAGTGACATGTGAGGGTGATAAACAATGTAATCCGTTTTGTTCATCAAGACTTACTGAAGTAAATATTAGACCAGCTGCCGACGGTGATGTTTACAGGTTAGGATGTGCTTCACATTTGCATTAAATGTGTAAGCAATGAGAAATGACTTACTGCTGTGAGCAAATGAGAGCTGGAAATGGGAATTTCACACTGTTTTGAGAGCACACATAATCATTTGAGGATTGCGTTTAAGCTAGGAAGAAAAGCTACAACTGTGTAACTTTTTAAAAAATAACCTACGCAGTCCAGTTTGTATTGGAAAACAATGAATTTCATGAACTGTCTCAATGCCATTCAGTGAAATAAGGACATGACAAAGAAAAGGAGGAATGAAGAGGAAGAGAAGACTTATACGACCTTCTAATCATTTGCAGGGCTTTTGGAATTAAATATCAAATATCAAAACAGAAGTTGTATTTTTAAGTCTGCACATTTGGAGCCGAAGTCTGCCATTACCTTGCTTATGAAAGACACCAGGACAGTGCAGAGGTCAGTCCTTTGTCAGGCATACACTTGTGTCAGTCCACTCGGTGATGCTAACAGGGTGGTCACTTCATGTCTGCGTCGTTTCACCGTCAAGAGACGCTGAGACATAAATGCAAATAGTGCAGATGTTCAATTTGCACAGCTGCTCTTCACTAAGGAACATTCATGTAAATGGAGGAACATATGTGCCGATATTGCTACCATAGAACAAGGCAGACATGGGAAAATATTGAACAGATATAATAAAAATACAACTACAATAAAAATATTTTATACAGGGAAGGCTCTAATATAACAATGTATGTCCTATCAACACTACAACTGTTCAGGAAATCTTTCTATTTAAAAAAAAATATTATTAGACTGAACCTTTTAAGGACTTTTTTTCTGAAATCTAACAATTTAGTGACTTTGTGCAAAATAATATAATTTTTTATATAACAACAAAATGTTCTATGGTCATTTAACTTATTTAAAAAGATCTAATTTTTATTTATGTACAGGCAGATGGCAAATTATGAATTTACAAGGAAAGGTATGTGCTGTGCATGCTTTAATTATGGAAAAATGGCATCAAAGTGTCTTTTGGGTTAATGTTATTAGTATTGATCTATAGCATTTTTGTTTTGTGAAGGTTTAAAACCATTTAAGGTGCCAAGACTGGAAATACTGTCTCATTAAAGTCTACATTTCCTTCCTACTACAAAATTATCTTTCCAGCACATCTGCAAGGTAATCATTATTAATTATAACCTTTAATTATATTTATCACATTTCACAATAAAATCTTACAACACTTCACAACTGAGAAAAACAAAAGTTAGCAAATGCAGAGATCGAGAGTTTGAGGTATAAAATATTAAAAATCCTTATGGAGAAAAGGAAAAAGAAGAAATTACAGACAAAGCAAAGATCACAGACCGGCATTTCAATAAAAGTTTTAACAAACCGTTTAAAAGATGATACTGACTCCAGCAGCCTGGGCTCCTCAGGCAAGACACTCCAGAGCCTGAAAAGCCCGGTCACCTTTAGTCTTTAGCCCGGATGCTGAACAGTCAAAAGGGCCCTCGCCGCCTCAGGATCTCAGCCTGTGCGAAAACTCATAAAGATTCACAAGTTCACCCAGATATACCGAACATGGCCTTAAAAACATCTGATTAAACTTTAAAACTCTAAAATAGACAGGCAAGCAGTGAAGAAACACTAAAATGCGAGAGATGTGGTCCTGTCTTGTAGTTCTGGTTAAAGTCTTACTGCAGCTTTTTCACAAACCAGAGCTGTTCTGTCTTTAAGGGAGATTAACAGGATACTGCAGTGGTCTAATCAAGTCAAAATAAAAAATATATATATAAACACTGCAAATTGAATACTCTGTATGCTCTCCCAACTTCTATTTCTACTATTTAGGCCCAGTAGATCTCAACATGTGAATTAATGTTGGGCAGTTTAAGTTATTCATATCAATCTATGACCTATATAGTAACAGCATTATGATTTGAGGCTGGTTTACCAACTAAGATCTACTGTGGTTGGACAAATAATAGAAATACTAGTGAACCACATACCAGCTTGCAGTAAATTAACTACACAGCTGAGCCATACTAAGCTGACTGCCAATTGGCAGTACACAGGAGCTGTACAAGTCTGACAATCATCAATTTTATATGGGAGTTATATGTGAGCAGCATGAGGCCGCAAATAGTATGCCTGAATTATGCCTTAAATTATTTTGAGAGGCAAAGGCAGCAGGCATAAACGAACTGCATTGGCAAAGAGGAGCAGTAGTCACAACTCAGAGCTCATTTTAACAGGGAAAGACACTTAGAAAAAAACACCAGAGAATTACATCAACATAGGACACATTCTCAACAACAGAGCAAAACAAAAAAGAAATAAAAGATAGATTATTTTATGTGCTTCTCAGAGCTGGTATTAAAAGCAGGGGTGCTAATTACAGTCATTTGTATCCGATGTGAACCGACAAACATGCTGTCAGAGCACAGAAACTGGACCCGAGTGAGAGAAACACCGTGCCCTGATGAGTTGTCTTTTGCTGTATATCATACCTCTGGATGGGTTTATATTTAGAAAAAAGCAAAAAACGCTTTCATTACACATCATCTGTTGCCAGCTGTTAAACACGGTGATGAGTGTGTAACAGTAACATGTCTAATGAATGCTCTGCAGTCTTCTCACAGACAAGGTATATGAGGACATGACCTGTTGCACTCTGTACTCCAGTCACAACATTCCCATCTTCTGAGGCAGTAATTCTCCTGCACACACTCTGTAATAACTGGTTTCAGACCAGGATAAAGTCAATCATCACATCTGAACATCATTTGAACATTTGTGGTATGTTCCTGAGTAAATTTGATTTCCACCTCCTTTATCCCTCAAACAACTGAGGTTTTCCTTCATGAAGAGCACTCTAGAGATGAGCGTGGTCGCAAATTTTCATCCAATACCAAGTAATACCAAAAGACAGGGTGACTGATAGACATCAATAGTTTCTGTCAACACAAATTCATATTGTAGCACAAAATGGGGGGATTTTTTTATTATTATTTTTTCATTACTGATGATTACTCAGTTTTGAGCTCAGTCTGGAAAACTGCACCACAATCCACTGTTTTATGAAATATTAAAAATTCAAAAACATGGCAGCTTTACAATTTTTTTTTTTTTTTTTTTTCAGTCAGTTTAAGGAGGTAGCAAAGTCAACAATACATGTTATATACAAATGTGTTCATTCAAAAAGAAATAAAACTTTATGGTACTCAATAGAAGATAGTAGTGTAAACACTTTGGGGATCAATGTTCATATCCTTCAAATGGTTCAACAGCCGACTGAACAGTTCAGGACTAGTCAAAGGGTGCAGGTACTTGATATGCATAGTCAGGTGTTTGTCTTTTTTTTTTTTTTTTTTTTAAAGAATCAACCAGCCAACCATGGCTTCCACAAAAGATCACTGTCCAAATAAGGAAGACAAAACTGAATTCTCATGCAAGGAAAATGCAATGTGGTTGGAAAAAGAATAGATGATAATTGTGTTTAAACAAAAATGGTTAGGCTGTCCAGATAGTTTGAGCATCATGAAAAAGAGGGATAAATGAACATGTGGGATAATTTTTAAACTGCTCTTCAGATAGATCTCAAAGCAGACTAAAATTAAACCTTATATTCTACACTTCACAGTAACAGCAGAAACAAAGCTGTACCAGCAATATAATTTACCCTTGATCAAAAGGGTGGAGGAAATACTTCATACAAATTCCTGTTTTGTTTCCATAATGCAGCAAATTGTTAAAAAAAAAAAAAATTGCTCAGATTTCACCCAGGTACTGAACACGGAACCTGCTCCCAAAGAAATATATCTGGTAGAAAAGCAGCAACAACTACCAATGTGAGGCTGTGTAAACATTTTATTTTCAAAAATGAGCATACATATAAAACTTAAAACTTAGCAGTGAATGTCATCAGATTTTATACTAAATCAATGCTGACATATTAAGATCTAAAGCATAATGATGTCAACAATAGTCCAAAGAACTCATTTTGAAAGTGACTGTGTGAGGAGGGGGGGGGTACTTGAACATGGCAATTCAATCATTTGAGCTCTTAAGCATATTAGGAAAGATAAAGCAGTGAATATGTCCATATTATCATCAACTTTGAATGTATCCCAGGTATGAATACGAGCCATTTCGCAGGAGATATTACAGCAGAACTATTCCCCACATCCTCAACAGGCCGGGACAAGTGCAATACCAGACAAGCACAGAGCATTGCTACCTCTCCCAACCTGCACAGAAAGGGAATGCTTTGGTCAGATTTATTTCAGTTCTATGATCAGTTTTGCATGGATTTGCACAGCGGTACAGTGATAAGCTGAAAGCAAACCAGCAAAACTAACCAGAGACCCATGTACACATACCATCTCTGCTGCTGTCCATGATGATGCACGCATCTAGAAGTACTTCAAGTGCTCACACTGCAGTAGAAATTCTTAAAACTACCTGCACTATAAGCACTTTAATACTGCTGAAACCTGTCTGCACAAAATTAACAGAGCGGTGGGGGCAACCTAAATGTCAGTCCTTGAGTATGGACTAATATTCACAAAAATAAACTTCAGATGGAGACACAGGCCACCGTCAGTTTTGCATAGATTTGCACAACGTAATTTTTCTTGCAGCGCAACTATGCAAAACTAGCAGAGAACTGCGAGAAAGAACAAAGAACACAAAAACTCAAATAAAACACATTGCTACAGAGCAGATGAATGTCCCAGCCCCTTATGCCAGAAGGAGCACTTAGGGCAGTAGGTGCTAGTCTACTTCACTATCTGCACTAGATGCACCTTAGCATAAGCACTAGTAGCAAAAACCTGCAAAATCAGTGTACAATGAAGCCAGTTACATTGTCAGAATAGTGCTGAAAGTGCCTTCACTGCAGTAGATATAACACTACCTGCACTGTAAGCACTTTGACACTACAGTGACTTTACACAGTCCTGGAGGAAGTTCATTCACAGAGAATGGATCAGGATACCCTTGAGTCCGTAACGAATAAAGCTCCAGATGAAGGTAGGCCTATGCACAGGGGGTCTGCAAAGAGAGAGAGAAAAAAGAAATAACATTGAGTAGTTTGCCAGCACCTTCACATAACAAGGCACTTAGCAGTGTAGGCAACACAGAAGTGGAAAGAAAAAAAAAAAAACATTTAATAACAGGACTGACTTCTTTTTTGCAACAAGTATGTACTCAGTCAGGGTGAGGGGGGCCCCTTGCTAAATAAATAACTGTTTCACATGGTTTGTTGTGCACTAGGCGAACATGATTAAGTACAATTCTGAATACTTTTGAATGCTACTCAATTTAACCATCCATTTGTTTAAAGCGGTGCGCAGGATTTAACACGAAGTCATGACAGTGTCTTTAACAACACCGAGTGGGAAATGTGAGTCTGGCTCAGGACACAAGGTAGTGGCTGCTTGGGGAGAGCAACACTTGCGCTCAAGTCACATCGTTATACCCCTCCCCCACGCACTAACATGGCGCCCAAGAGTCCGCATTTTAGGAATCCACTTACTGTGAGTGGACAAATTGACAACTTAAGTTCTCCGTGTGTAAATACCAGCGCACCTTACACGGGAAATCAGGTGTATATTTGAAACATGCACTGTGGCTGACTGAGCGCACCAAGCGTACGATACGAGCTACTGCAAACTTCACTCAATAATCCACCGCACAACAAGCTAGTAGCACCAGAGGCTCCATAAAAACACCCCGATACAGGCATGTGCTAGCCTAGCGGGCTAGCCGCGTACATGACCAGGCTTTAGTCGCAAGGTAGCCAGCTAAATGAGGTCGCTGCGGACTAAACCAGCATGTCACTAACACCACAAACCACACACACACGTTAACACACAGCACCGGCCAAATGGCTGAAAACACACTGAATGTTAGCTAGCCTGTTAGCCGCTACCCCCTTGCACTGACTTTACCGGAGCCATGTCTCTTAGCTGCCTGGAGAAAGCTATTCACTAAAGAAATAGTGTGATTTTTTTTCTTTTTTTTTTTTTAAACGAATGCCTGCAAACGCAAGGCCACGTTTAAAACCAGACAGCCGCCCAGACGTTGTGACAACAGCAAACTGAGTATCACCACCAAAGCGACTGACAGTGTTGTTCATTAGCAAGTGATGGCTACTCAACGACTTAGCTAGCGTTAGCCAGCTAGCAGCTCGCGGGGTAGCAAAGGCGCGCGGCCTGCTTCAACCCCCCATGTGCTGCTGCTTTGTTCTGGAGGCACTTTTAAGCACTCACGCGCCACTGCGCACAAAATGAGCCACAAACTTCAAATCGTCTCACAGATTGCCGCTGACATGTACAAATGTGAGTGTGACTTGCAAGTAACACTTAAGTCTATAATGCGTAATTTTCCAAGAGTAAGGATGACTTCCCCAAGCTACCGACTTGAGGTGTAGCAGCAACACACGCTTTTCAAATCTCCCTCATTCTCCAACTATGGAGGAGAGGGTGCCATGCGCCTCTTACAACATTGTTTTCAAATGCGGAAACTGGCGATTAAAATATCTTCTGAGACCGTGATTGCAAAACTATGGCTACGCTGTCGGTTTCGCTCCTAACAGTTCACTTTCCAAAACGTTTGCTGCATCTCCCGAAAAGGCTAACAACAGGTTTCTTGTCAATAACATGCGCGTAGTAAGACACTAGCCTCTAAAATCCACCATCTTCACTCACTTGTACAGACTTACCGTTTACTCTCACTGTTTCAGGGATATCTGCAAAAACTACAAAAATACACTTCGGAAATTGTATTACAGCTAGGACATATAATCCAAAAAAACATAACCATGTGCTATTATTTTGATTTGGTAGGAGTTTGGGAATCGTAGTAAGATTGCGAAAGTGGCGCGAGTAGAGCCTGGGTTTAACCATGTGGTGAATGAAGGGCGGCTCCCGAGCAGCGTCGCTAAACCCCAACTCCTTCATTAGCATAAATACACTACTTCCGATTTCTTTAAGTGCGGCTCGCAAGTTTCACCACATGCTTCGTTTTGACAAAATAGCTCAATCTCGATCGCCGGGCGTGAAAATATATAGGCTATGTAATTCTCAAGTAAATCAGGGGCGTCAAATATTAAGAGAGTGTTTACAGGCAACGCAAAACAAACAATCTAAGTAAAGTTAAAGAGGGAAAAAAGTTAGTAATAAAATTAACAAATAATTTCTCATAGGCTGATTCTGCTGATCGGTCGTTGACTGATTTTAAGGTTATATTTATGATCACGATAACCTCTCTGAGAAAAATGCTTCATCTATCCTAACGAAAAAAAACCCACTAATTTATCTGTTTTATTCTTTGAGTGTGAATGCAGTGCTCTAGTGTGTTTACAGTGATCTTCAGGTCTGATTTTTTTTTTTTTTTAAGTGCTTTTAATCTCTCACATATTACTACAGGATTGGGTCTAGGTAATTGTAACTGGGTAACTGTAGTTGCATCATAATAAAGGTGTTGTTTGTATAATATGTGAAAAATAACTCTTAATTATAAGATTACTATCTACAATTTTATGAGGATATTATATTTCCAAGGGGGGTGTTGCAGAGGCTGATGCCAGATGTAATGAGGGAAATTAAATAACTAAATAAATAAACTTAACAACTTAACATAATTGTTTTGATGACTAGGTGTACCAGCAAATAATTAACAGGAGCATTTAGATCATCTAAGAAAACTGCCACATGAAGCATTTAATTTTGGTTTAATGTTGCAGACTAACTTTTCTCAAGTCTTTACACATCATCTGAGTATAATTAAATGCCTCACATTTTTGAAAATTAATTTCTTTTATATAATTTATTTATATAGTTTATTTATTGAGTTCACATATTCTGATCTTCACTTAAACACTTTATTGAGGTGTTTTGAAGGTCTTAGTAATCATAAGAATAATCACTTTTAGAACTTTTCTGTCTGTTTTTGTTTGCATCTCAATATATACAATTAACTGTTCAAATGCAGTGCGTCCTTAGGAAACACTTTAAGGGCCTAAATTGTAACAATAACTACAGTTATAAACATTATATTTCCTGAAAGACATTTAGCAATAATTGCTGGTAAGTGATATGTAAATTTGCTTTTTGTTTTAGTTATGGTAATACTCAGCATAGACATCTTCTTAAAACAGTTTTATTGATTTATTTCCCCAACATTACATAGCACAAAACTTCATGTGGGACATTGCATTGTGCACATACATATTTCTTAGCTATAGCAGAAATTAGTGTGTAGCACTGTGGTAGGCAATAGTTTACACCAAAAGCCACTTGATGTAAGTCAGAATATGAACTTAAAAAGGTGTAATTTGTTTGTTTGTTATTATCAGGCTTCATCTCATTTTGAAGGCAGTACTCCCCATTTTTAGATCTTTTAGGTCTCACCATTGAACTCAATGGAAGGGAGTGTAGTCAGCAGAGAATTGAATAAAATGGATTTAACTATTTCCAACAGTTAAAAAAAAAAAAAAAAAAAAAAAAAAAAAAGCCATAAGCCTGTTTGTGAGGCTCCTCCCTCTCGGGGGCCACAGTAGTGCTCCTCCCCATAGAAGAAATGCTGGGAATTGTCTTGCTTGTGACCTTAGGTCGGGCCAGTTCACCTCTCACCTCTCGATCCATTCAAGTGTAAAATCTCACAATGGAAGCTCAAAACTGAAGTTGCTTTCTCTCACACAGATGTAACATGTAAGCCTGTTGAAAAAACTCTTCAAGTTGAACAACAAGAACAACAACAAAACAGAAAATAGGCATTGACCTAAATATTAGAAATAAATATGTCTCAAACAAATCAACTAGTCAGGGAACTGTTATATTATTATTGTTGTTGTTGTTGTTGTTGTTGTTGTTGTTGTTGTTGTTGTTGTTGTTGTTGTTGTTTTAACTTTACTGCTCGGTTTACCAAAGACACAGTCTGACTTCTGTGTCACCAGTGGCATAAGTAAACAAACAACTAGTGAAAGCTCAGTGTTAGAACTGAACTGGTATTTATGAATGTGACTGAAATTAACGAGTGATAATAATTAATATATCTTCCTTCTTAGGCCTATGTAAATATATGTTTAATAAATGAGCATACCAACTTGTCAATTTGACTGCCGTTGCTTGAGCAAGAGATGACACTGATTTGAAGAGATGGTTGATTGTTGGGGCAGGTTCAGCCGAAGCCTCAGTGACAGAGGCTGCTCATCCTGCTGATGTTTCATGGTGTGAAGTCTGACAGAAAGACATGGTCAAGCATAAGAGCAACAGCAGATGGAAGTGCATCCCTCTCTGCAATGATGTTTTCAGACGTAAAAAGACGAGACGGCCGAGCAGCTCTGGATCGGTAGAGTGCAAATGTCACTATGTGGTGTGAGTGGGCAATTTAATCAAAAGCACTCTGTTGGTCAGATTTCTTGAACAGCCACTTACACCCAAAAATATATCTTTGTGAAGTGGCAGAACTGACCAGTGAAGAAGAAGTATATACATCCTCGGGCCATCGTTCACCATGTTTTCAACAAGAGGCTTAGCACATATGTAGCACATATCATAAGAAGCATATAGGCCTGAATGCTTATTTTCCACAGTGAAGGGTTTGTGTGCGGTGCATTTCTCTGGCATGGTTTGGCTCCACTGATCCCTGAACTTAACTTAGAAAGCAAACTTAAATGGACACTCCTCTCTGTGTGATCACATTCATCCTGGTACAGCTTTTGTAGTTGTCAAATCTTCCAGGATGACAAAGCCCCCATCGTCAGCGCTCACTGAAGGGTTTGATGAGCATGAAAATCACGTAAACCATATATTATGGCTTCCTCCATGCAGTTTCCTGATCTCCACTGCATTGTGCACTGAGGGGAGTTTCTGAACTGGTGTTGTCCACCATTATCATCAAAAGACCAAATGATGAAATTTCTTGTGGAAGAATTATGTTGCATTCCTCTCAAAAGGGCTCCAGACATGTATATGCACTGCAGCTGTTTTCATGGCCCACTGACCCATTTGTTTGCCTTTCCTTTATTCAGGTGTTTTGAATATGTTTCTCTTTTAATCCATGAACTATAAAAATGGGTCACTACAGTGGCAAAGGAACACAACTTCAGCATCTGCCTCAGTAGCTTTTGTTGGTTCTGAATCAAAATACTTGATTATCATATAATTTTTTGGTGATGGTAAGATAATATATGATGTGATATAAAAAGTATAAAATCTTTTTTTCATTGACTACTCAACAAAAATGGTTGAGGATTTCGAAGTCCATTTAGAAAATGTCTGAGAATCCTTTGTTAAGTTAATTAATCCATCTCTTATAATTTCTGGGAGGAATTCTGGATCATAATAACTGTAAGCATTCATTCATGTGCACCTCACATCGCTTTCTTTAATGAATGTAATTTTATTTTCATTTAGTTTTCCTTGAACCTGAGCAAAAAAAGAATACCAAGCTATGACCTTTTTGACACCATACTTAGAGCTGAAATTGAGCAATTAGCCAATGTCAGTTTTCTGTCTAGGGGCAGAGCGTTTCCAGGGCATCCTGGTGCCAAAGTGGTTAAAGCACAAGCCACGTGACTGCAGAGCTCTGGGTTCAACTCTGGGCTGAAACTTTGTTGCGTGTCATCTCTCTTCTTACCCTTCTTTTCTGTGTCCCTTCAATGTCAGGGGTTAGTGAGCATGCACCCCTGGAAGACATTTTTGAAAATCTACTTTCAATTAAAAAATAATCTTTAGTGAGTTTTCTATTGGGCAATTTCTTTCCCAGGATTAAGGAGAAAATAAAATATGTGTGCACTGAGTTTAAAATGTAATCAAATATATATATAAAAAAATACAGATATAACATTAAATTCAATATGAAATTAAATAACTTTGATGTATCAAATAGGACCTAACCAAAGTAGTTTTTTTGTCAAGGAAAACATTTTCTATTTCCATCTTAATATTTCTATACAAATACAATAAAAGCGCTCAGACGAGCACTAAATCAGCAATAATGCTTTTGGATTATGGTACTTGATTTATACAAAATAGAAGACCTTAGTGAAGTGATTTAAATTTGACCTTTCATCCACAAATGCATAGTCAATGTAAAACTCTTTTTGAGGTCTGCAGGCCTGTAAGCATTTCTGGTGAAACTGCACGAGGATGCTGACAGTGAAGAGGCATTTTCAAAGTCACCGTATAGTGACAATGCATGCTGTTTAAAAATATGGCCTATACTTAGATGAAAGCTTCTCATGCAGTTAAACATATGAACATGAGATGTGTGAAGTAGATGCAGATCTACAGTAGGTGTTTTTTTGTTTTTACAGGCCTTAATAACTGCTTCTAAATGCAGTTTGGCATCTCTCACGTTTTTTTTGGCAGTTTTTTCTTTTTTTTTTCCCATCCAAAGGAGCCTGACATTTTACCTTCACACATTGGGGAAAAGAGGAGGAAGTGTCTTATGATTTTATGGAGAAGATGAAAACACGCATTCATAACTGCTTACTGCCAGTGCAAATGAGAGCAAATGGGTTACATACAACACTCAGTAGATACCATATTAAAAATAATATGCATGCTGATGAAGATGTGATGCCTTGACCCGGCACTATGACATTGTATTATAGTAGAGGTATTCTGTTTTAAGTTTTTCTTGAACTGAATAGTCCAAATACTCATAACACTCAATACGATAACTAGGGAAAACATCATTTCTGAGTGATAATGTAAGCAGAGGAGTAAAAAGATGATAGCTGCTAGGTTTGCAAAAGTCATGGATACTAAGTAAATCAATTAACCAGATAAGTATACAACTCTCCACGGAGCGCTGGCAACCTGAACCGGGCTGCAGCTAAAATCCTTGACTTGCACAGTGAAGAAGTGTTGAAGTGGTCGGGAATTAATCTCAGACATGGTGATAAACTGAGCAGCTCTTGATGATTTTTCTAGAAAGACATGTTGCTTTTTACATTTCTAGCAGACATTCATCAATAGAACAGTATTTTCTTTTATATCACAAAGCCAATGCAGCAGGTCAACAATTGGCTTCACATATTGTATATATCTTTGCTGTCCCGTGTGTACACTTGAATTGTTTTCACCAAAGGACCTTGAAAATATATGAATACTTTTTTTTTTTTTTTTTTTTTTTTTTTTTGGTAAAATATCTCTTTAAAAGCAACTCCTATAATACTCCCTCTGTTGATGCTATTTTCTGAGCAGACCAACCAAGAGACAGGTAACACCCCCCACTGACCCTGTGAAATGACTCCTCTCACACTGGGAGGGAATTTATGTTCTCAGACTCAGCCATGTATGACTGCTCCAAGCTTTTATATGATGACTTTGCTCTGGAGGCGATCTGTCCTTTTCAAACCTCATTCCTCCCCTGGCTGGGCGGCAGCAGGATATCCTTGTCACTCCCTGAAGAGAAAAGCATTTTGGCTATTACCGGAATTCATTTATTTGATCCATTAGCCAGCGCAGAAAGACAAATTGAAGGTTAATTGGCAAGTTTAATGACTTTGAAAAATATACTTTTCAAGGATGCTGTCATGAGGGCCTGTCTTTGGAGGCACACCGGGCACAGCCAACTGGGAGGAGACCCCAGGGCTGACCCTGTGCACAGCACAGGGACTGTGTCTCCCAGCCAACCTGGCAGCACCTGTGGATCCCTCAGGAGGAGCACGAGGAAGTTGCTGGGGAAAAGGACGTCTGGACAGCTCGGCCTGCCCTGTTGCTGCTACATCCTGTCTCATAGGCAGAGAAAATGGATGGGCAGAGGGATGTGTGGCCGAGGTGCTATGTTTAATATTTGCCAGCAGAGGACACTCTTTACACATGAAACTTTTTTTCTGACAGCTAATAGTGAAATATTCCAAAAAAGTCACCTTGATGTTTTGTGTGTAATGCTTTCATATAGATTACAGTGTTATGAATAATGCCATGACAGTATGCCTGCTGGCAGGTTAAACCATCACTGCATTCAGATAAGGAGTGGAACAGCACCTACAGAGGCAGGGTGAGAATAACTAAATAGCAAGGAAAAATTCATTTCACATTTGCTCAGTATTACCTAGCATATTCAATAAGTTTAAATAACTAACAAAAAGGCAAATGAATGTCCAAAAATATCTACAGACAAAGAAACACATTCAAGGACGATAAGTACATTTTAATACAGTGGAAAAATATAAATATGTAACAATAACGTACCTCTGCTATTCTTAACAAATCTGAAAAACGATCAAAGAAAATTTCACATTTGGACACTTTCAAGTCAGTGTCACCCCTGCAGCTACAGATTTCACAGTGCTGGGGTGTGCAGGAAGCACACTTTTGAAGTCAAGATGATTCAGTTTCTCATTAAGCGCCATTTTCTTTGGACTTAAATGCAACTCATGGGACAGCCAAACAAATCCCTTAACCATGGATGGAGAAAACATCCCCTCTGTCATTGATGTTGTGTCAACTCTATTAGCTATTTGAAGTTGAGGCTAATAAGGGCAAACATGTTAAGGGAATAGGGACTTCTTGCCAAAGTGCATCTTGTTTACTAGAGTGTTTATAGCAATGCAATGATTACTGGCTTAGATTGGATCATTATGTTGGCGTAATTTTGTAGTGTTATTAATCTCTACAAGGCAAGGTGCTAAGATTTTTCCCATTTGTTTATGTCTCATTGATAACATGAAATGTACACAGTTATTTAACTACTAGTATCAACAGAAATGAATATAAAATTGGGAATAATCATTAGGCTTAGGCAGATAAAGCAGTATTTTGCATCTGGCCAGTATTTCACCAGTTAATGGAGGAGGCTCTGGTAGAGTGAATGCTCTCTCAGTAATCCTCTTCTTATTTGCATTTCAATTCTTTAGCTTTTCTCAGCCTGGAAGCTAATCCAGTGGCAGTCTGAATGTGGCCTAAGCTTGCATCAACATTTCTTAAGGTATCTTAACATAGATATACCACTGTCTGTCTGGTATAATTCTTTAATTTGGCTTTTTGTATGAAACAAGAAAATCATAATCTCACACATTCTTTATGCACTTCGACATCTCCCTATTACTTCACAGAAAGTTCATCACAGAAAAGGCAACTTCATAAACTTCATCATCTTGGGTGCTGTGATGAGTACAGGTGAGGGAAATGGATTAACAAGACATATGCAAATGGTTTTGCCTGGAGAGTGATGGCAAATGATCGCCGTCATAATCTTGCAGCATAATGGCATCAGCCACCGCTGTCAATGTCCTGCATGTTTTCACAGCCCCCCCTCTGAGCCGCTTCCTTCCTGACCCCTTAGGTGGCACTCAGTAATGTGTCTGGATCCTTGCCTTTAACATTCCACACACACACTCCGCTAAACCAACTGCTGCAGGGACACTACAATGATGGAGAGTGTTTGCATTCTGCACTTGTTCCAGCCGCCAATGATAGACCTTTATTAACTTGCCTGGGTTCAAGATGTTCTGCTTAACAGAGGTCTTACATCTCCTCATTTGAATGGTGATCAACCTTTTCACCTCGAGAACACAGATGATGGTTGGAGTTGGATTACAACAGTTTTGTCTGTGGCCGGCATAAAGGCAATAAAGAAGCTGTCGGGAAAGTGTGTCAGGCGCTAACACTCAAACTGGAGTCACTCATGGACAAGAGACATGATCCTGATGATGTGACTAACCTAACCGAGGGCACTAGCATTGCATTACAGTTTATAACATATGATATTATGGGACTGTAACAGCGGAGTGCTACTGGCACAAAGGTCTGCCAATTTGTCTGGAAATTATGCATATATAAAGCCCCCAGTGTATGAATTTACTTTATGCTTCTCTGATTAATCAAGTTATTTCACTTTAGCCATGAAAATATTACTAAGTGGCCCATATAAAACAAATCCATCATTGCCAGGAGGCTCACTAAAAGCTATTGCAATAAAGATAATAATATTTAACACAGCTACTGGGTTTATCAGGAGAAATAAAACCTAGTAAATATTTAAATAAACAAGTAAAGGTATAGGAAAACAGCTCAGTGCTTGCAACCTAATTAGCATCATGGATTCTGTGTGTGAGTAAAGTTCAAGATGACACTCGTGCAAGCAGCACTGGGTTGCATAACCACATCGCTGCCCATCTACACTCATCATTTGGTCATACAGATCATTACAGCTCAAAGCAGGATTGATGTCGGCTCACCAGATACACTGCACAGCACAGTCACTGTTAAAGGAGAGCGCGCTGAAACACTGTGGCTCATGCAAACCACTCACATTGATGCAGTTATGGAAATATGTGGCCACCTTGGTTCTTGCTGACATATAAAAGGAGGTTTCAAGGTTATTCACTGCTTGGCAATGCTAGAATATGCCTCATCCTATGATAAACCAAATAAAAAAGTGACTGGGCTGAAGTGACAGCTGGGAATGTCATCACTCTAAAATTATTATTATCAATTACATTGTAAAGAATACAAACAAAGAAAAACAGACAACATACACACACCATCAAAATATTCTACTGTGTAGTTTTGAAAGGTCATTGGGCAATTTCAAGAAAGACATGACAGCATTTATTACATCAACTGCACTTACTGGGAACTTCTGTATTTCTGTTAAGATTTTACTGTTTCTGTAAAAGCTAAGTCAGTGTATTGTAGATCAAATATAACAGGATACATGCTGGAGTATAGGTGTGCAGGATGAGAGAAAAAAGAAAAATTGTTTAAAAACAACACTGTATTTGTGGCATCTGCATCAAAAACATTCTCGTCTTGTCTGCAATTAAAAGCGCAGGCTGGCAGATTTAGCAACTTTTGAGGAATTTCAACGCGCCAGACTCAGTTAAACAGATATACAGAACACTTGCAGGGATTTCTTTAATATGTCAGTATATTAAGGAGTGCTGGGTAATTTACCTAAAAGATATCAGTGGACTGGTGGTCCTTGAAACATGTTCAAAACATTAATTTGTCAGGACTCTGTGTGAAGTTTTATCCCATTCATATCACAGCCAATATTTGCTACCCAGCTTGGCACGTCGCTTTGAAGAAGAAACTGATGGAAGATCAAGATACGTGCCAAAAGCAAGTTCCAAGCTTAACTGTCCAGCAGATTACCCCTTTTATTATCTCCAAAAAAAAAAAAGAGAGAGAGAGAGAGAGAGAGAGAGAGAGAGAGAAGTTAGCATAACAGAAGCTGCAAAGTATGAGAGTTGGTTGTTTTCAGAAGTCTTCACACTCAAAGGGACTCCTCTGATAAGGACTTTAGATAGTGAACCCCAGCCGAGGAGATGACTGGGTTTAAGCAGGACATTGATGTAGTCTGGTAATTTCTTGTAATAAGTACATTTAGTAATCAACAGAGTGAGGCTCTGTGCAAACCACAGCACCTGTTTTTACATGTTGAAACACATTAGATTTGCTCATATTTCTGTAGCCTATTAAAGAATTCAAATTGTGAACACAGTGGTAATCAGTGTGTTCATGTGTCTATATGAAATGAACATGACCATGAAATCAGTTTGGCCACAGATATGCAGAAAATTAACAAATGCTTCTGAGGAGCAAAGACCGAAACACCATACAGTTGAATGTTTAATTACTATAAGAGACTTTCTCCCCACAGATTATAAGTAGGACCCACAAAAGTAAAAGGGAACACTGAAAGTACGTTAATCCTGCCAAGGTTATTTTTTCTTCCACCCAAAAGACAGATATTTAGGTGCTGGGTAAGCTCCTTGTGTTTGCCTCTTCTAATAAGTCGAACACTGACCTTATTTAAAGTTGACAGCTGAAATTTGATTTTTATGGGGGCAAGTGGAGCTCCTGCATGAAAAATATGGACACATTTAATGAAGAAATAGTATAATTACAGTGTACATTTTGCATTATTGGTATAATAATTAGTGCTATTACAAGTAGAGGCGATGCAGCAGCTGCAGCACCAGAAATTCAAATCCATTATAATTCCAAGCATCAACTTCAGCAGTTACATATATAGTGACGATGTGATGGGTATTCTGCCCAGAAAGTCAATTTGATTTAAACCTGCATGTTCCTGATGTAAAACCAACTTCTTTTTCTGTCACGCCACACAATCAGTCTCCACAGATAAGCTTTTGGCCTTGAATTTTTATTCAAGATGGATTTTCCAAGTATTGAGATAGCGTAATTCCTTAAGATTTTATCAGTGTGTCAGTGAGTGGCACACAGCCAACGCATGAACGCAAGTTAATCCTCTCAAGGCCCCTCGCATTTAAACACACAGTGGTCATCTACTCGTTAGTGGGAATTCATATCTCACTCTTTAATTAGACCCTAGAAGACGAATCTAAAGCGACGTGTAATGATTGCGTAATGATTAATTACATTATCTACATTAAACACCCAGCAAGACACTCAGGGATCAGATATTGAGCAGAGTAGGAGAATACATTTTTGGGGTATTTAGACTGATAAAAGCGCACAAGCACACAGGCGCACACACACGCGCGCACACACACATACACAGGCACACACACACACACACACACGCACACCCACAAACACATACACACATAAGTCAGTGAACACTCTGCTGTTGGCAAATTTATTCTGTCCTTCCTACATTATATCCACAAGAGGCATGCTGTAATGGGGGTGAGGGGCATGTGTATGTGTGTGTGTGTGTGTGTGTGGTGGTGGGGGGCAGTTGATGAAAGAGCCGGAGAAATGTAAAATCTTTCCAATGTTCCAACTTCTTTTCATAAATAATAGATGACTTTTACAGTACACTGACATTGCCTTGACATTGGAAAAAAACAGGCGCACCATTGCACATTATTGTAGAACATAGCATTTCATGACTGCTCTGATGAGGAAAAAAACCCTGATGGGAATAATGATGGTGCATTGTAGCAATCCTGGCATTCATTTACTGAGTAGACACACTAAAAGCATACAGGACTCCTGCCTGGCTGAGTCATATATCTACCCTGAAAGACGGTGACAGATTGATAAATAGTAATAATTGCTTTTGACAGTAGTTGGCAAGAAGGAGTTTCTTTTTTTTTGTTTGTTCTAGATGCCCAAGTGCCCCTATCAGTGAGAAACATTTAAAAGTGGTATTCAGCTATCAAAAGGTCGGCACAAACAAACAGGACAACAAAACGAAGGGGATAGTAAATAACCCGAAGGCAACTCTGCCTTATTTTTGCCTTAAGTGAGAAAGAAAATGACCTTTCTTGCAACAGAGAATAAGCAAATGAGCACAGTAAAGAATCTTCAAGTACAACATGGAAATGGAACTTTAGGAGTCATTATCAAGGTGGCAGGAAAAAAAAATCATCTCACTGTCAAAAGTAATCTGAAAACTTAAAGCTTTTAAGAAAGTGCTATTCCAAAGGGAGCAAGCCTCCAATCCTCTCATGCATTCCGTGGAAATTTTCTGTTACATTCCCTAAAACAACAAAATCAAAACCAGTGACATTCAGAATGAAGTACATTTTTTTGTTTTTTTGCCCTTCTGCTTTACACCCCACTGCATACTACAGGTTTAAGCCAATACAGGTTTCTACAGCTGTCATTATGACACATTTAATGGATTTGACTGGAAACCCAAGGAGATTGACCTCATTCTTGCCGACTGATGCATTGTGGGTTTTTCTTGTCTTCATGGCTTAATGCTTATCAACTCATCCTTCTGTTGATTAGGCTCCATCCCTGCTTTAATCCAGACTACTTAATTATACAGGAAATCTTTTACTTCTAAGGACGCTCACATTCCAAGTATGCTGGTGAATATTTGATGCTGTCATCCTCCTGTGTCATAGCAATGCACGAGCATTAAGCCTCCAGGGAGGGACATAGGGACATATATGTACAGTTAATGTGATTTATGCATGCATGCAAAACCTCAAGCTCAAACACTGATGCTGCTGATTTGAACCATCTGTAGATACTAATGAAATATATGTTTCCCTATTTGCAAAGCAAACTGTCATATAGATAAAGTGCAGCATACTTTCAGATCAAAATGTCTGTTTGCAAGTATTTGTTGATAAGATAGAATATATAAAAATAAAATCAAAACATGCTGCTGGCTGCTGGAATCACAGCAGGTGCTATTGCCTGTAATAGGAGAAATGTGCATTGATCAATGAGGCTAATATCTACCTATCCGGGTAATAAAATTGTTGTGTTAGATCATACAAGAAGTGGTATAAGTTGCTATAGCAACCAACCTTTCCCTTCTTGACTGTTTTCCTGCATATGAGTGGATGTTGCTTTGATCTAGTAGCCAGTGGCTAGGTGAAGAGTTTAACTTCGTTATAACCAGTGGGGGAGTTCTCCCTGTGGGAGAAAACAGCCCATCAAGATTGCCATCAACAGTCAGATTAAAGGCTGAGATATTTGTTATAATCTGTAGATATGCTTCACATCATCTTCTAGGATTCAATTCCCTCTTCAAAAGGTCTGGAGTGTTTAATTGCACATCTTAATATTGAAAAGGATCAGTTCACAGCTTATTTACGTGACACAATTTAAAAGATATATTTTCACAGGAAGACTGTGTGATAAATTAGAAATTCTTGAATTAAAAGATAGCAGAAATATTTATGAAACCCTCACAAACTCAGGTACTTTCAAATATGCAGGATATATGATGAATTATTTACAGACATTGTGAAATCTAAAATAGTATCTTTGAATAATTCATTCCACATTCTTATGAATTTCATCTTGTAAACCAGTGTGGAGATTGATTCCTTAATCCCTCATTGTATAAAAAGATGCAGACTGATTCTGTTACAACTTGATCACTTTCCAACAACATAATTATGCATCAATACTGGAGTTAACACTAAAATCAGCTAAGCAGAAGTTATCTGGTTAGGTTATTTACATGGCAAGCTCAATCCTACTTTGTTATTTTTTATTTTAAAGGCAAAGGTAAGACAGGTATGCGAGCCCCTCCACCTGTGTTTGTTGCTGAGAAAATGTAGTTTCAAGGTTCCTTGTTGAAGTACACATGACTGAAATACTCCCGGTGGTAAGCTTATTGTATTTGCCATTTTAAAACAAACAAATGGGAAATAAAATATAAATCTGCAACTTTATGTTATGTTTACAAGAAAATCTGACATGTTTTCCCTGGATAAGTATATATATATATATGTACACACACACACTTAGGCACAACTTTGTTCTCCATGGATATCAACTAGAAAAGCTCATATTCACAGTTCATTCAGTCATAAAAAATCAGATCATTTAATCATAACAACAGCATTCATTCAATCATTCAGTTAGTTTCAAGCATAATGTTTCAATTATGCAATAACAAGTGCTTTTTTTTTTTTTTTTGGTCTCATTTACAGCTCCCACCGCTGAACATTGTATTGTGTTAAATGATGTGTGTGAATTGTGTTGTGTCCCTGTCAGGCTGACAGTCAGCTGATTGTATTAGTGATGCTGCAGTAGAGGAGATACAGCTGTGGACAGTTTCTTCAGTGTTTGGCAATAGCGTGCTCTGAACAGCTCTGTGGGGCCAACCTCAATGTATGATAAGTATTACGTCAGCTGCAGGACTGTGGGTGGCTATGGGTATTTTATGTCCTTAAAAAGCTATGCTGTTTTTCATACCAACTCTGATATTTGATTTTATATGTCATATTTTCTTGCTTTGGTGTTGGAAGGATTAGTTTGTCCATATATTATTGAAATACGGGGTAAGAACATGTAACTTAATTGGTCATGTAATTTGAATCCTTGCAATTTCCTCTTGTTATGTAGTCAATCTGAGTGTAGATTAATATTCACATTATGTATAAAAATTGCAATGAGGTTCACCAGCATTTCCAGAACTACACAGGCCTTTAGAGCTCCTGCAGCTGTTCCTCTCAGTCTTTGGGCTCGTTAAGAGTTAAATAACTGCACATTATTCTTAATACAAGGGAGAACTTGAAAGAACTTTTATGATGCACTTGCCATGAGCTATGGTACACAGCCTTCAGCAAATAATGCTACCCAGTGTGGTTAATGAGGAAAGATATGACTGGTCAAATGTATTCAACGCTGAGGCATCGGGTTGCCACTCTTTGAAGTAGTGCATTTTGAATATTAATCACATTCCTGACCTATTTGCTACTGCACTTTATGGAAATTCTCGATGGCCTTGTTGCCCTGATGCATTCGTAGAGGATATGAAGATGCTGTTGGCACGACAACAATATAATTAATATGGGAGTGGTACGCATAAACTTTTAAACAAGAATCAAAGGTTTGGGCGCATTAGTGAACGCACAATTCTCAGAGATGTTTGAAAGCAATTCCTTAAATGAATGTCAGAGACGGGATCTCGTTACGTTATGAGCAAATGAAACACTGAGAGAAGACATCGTCTGACGGCTTGTGTACAGCACCGCTCCCTGGGGTTGAGAAGACGGTTACCCAACACCCCCACCTTACCATCTGTCTACATCCATTGTAGCTTATTGTGAATCCCCCGAGAATAGACACAGGGAGGAAAGACAGAAACATGAAAATGTGCTTTTAGGAACCACAGTACACCCTCAGCCTGTCATGAGAGCTGAGTATGACATGAGACTAAGAGTGTTGCTACACCTTGAACTGCACACTGTTCAAAAAGTTGTCTGTAACCGAAAATATAACGGTATCTGAGCTGTCTCCAACTGAAGAGAGAGGAGAGGCTTTTTTGCTGGTGTTTACAGACAATGTGGGGAGCACCCAAACATTTCTTACTGAGATTTGGAGACACAATATTGGTTCACTGCAACATGTGAGGTTACACCAGTACATTTAGCAAAAACTGTGAAATGGCTTATCTAGTGATACAGCATTTTTATATATAAGGTAGTGCAAAACAATGAGATTTCCACTAATATAGGATAGAGTCTTCCCTATTGGTAGAGTGTCTCTTCCTGAACTATGGTGCTGACCGAGCACCTTTACTCCCCTGCCACTGCCACGTGTAGTAACACAGGATTACATTACTAGAAAAATCTTCAGGGTACTTTTCCAAGATGCTGTGTTGAATATGAGCTCTGACTTATACAGTGCTTAAAATGTTAAGCTGAATCAACTCCTTACATATTGTATAATCCTCCACATAGTATCACCAGATGGGAGCTGAGCTGAGTGAGTTAATAGTAGCCTAGAAGCAGGCTAAATTTAGCCTTGCTATTAATGATGGTAATTATTGTTGGTTTACTATAAACACTAGCGTACAACCATTCCAGTGTTAAGAAGATGAGGGAAGGCTGGCAATTTCCAGGCAAGACAAATGTTGTGTTTTTCTTTGATTCCAAAGAAATTGCTTGTTGCAAGTTGCCATGGCAGTGATGCACTGAGATGTGACATGATATTGCAACAATATTATTCAAATTCCTCCATTGTTAAACATTATAATGCTTGTGCTTTGGTTTGTCCCTTTCAGCTGCAGAAAAACTAAGCCTCTTTACCCCTTAGACAATGCAATATTAGTGAGAATGGGCTGACTGGGAATGAACCCACAAATTCTTGGCATTCAGCTAAGCTTCATTTTGAGACTTGAAATCAAGGTCTAACTGCAAGCCTTACATCAAGAGGTGCACCTTTAATGGCAGAGTGGCTTCGTGGTTAGAGAGGGTGTCATCTGACCAGAAGGACCCAGACGGCATCCCCTCTGACCCCAAGTGTCCATTCTGCTGAAGTGTCCTCGATCAAGATACTGAATCCCTACCAGCCCATAGGGAGTGTTCTGAGTATGCACCCCCGCATTGAAGCGGAAAGATCGCAGTCACCTCAGGGATACATAACACAAAAAAGAAGCTTGAACTTTATGTTCAAGCTCGAGCTTTAGCTAAGAACTGACATGGATTAAATGCAGTTTGTAGTATAGTTACGGGTTACACATGTTAATTACAAGGTAGAGACACTTTGTATTAAGCATCATTTATAACTGCTGCATTAATCAGTGCTTAATGTGTATCAAGTATGATTTTAATGGCAAAGTAATCACTGATTAGTTCGACTGTTTGCTCATTAATAATCAAAGTCTACATTTTTAAGCATTATGTAATCAGATGTTATTGAATAAAATGGTTTATGTATTATCTCAACCACTGAAACCTTGAATATTTCAATCTTGCATCAGATGTGCTTAGTAAAGGTTATACTGAAAGTAAAGGTTACATTTTTTTTCTTTAACATACATAGACATCATGACTGACCTTTTTTTTTTCTCTCTGATAACCTGACTCTGAATACCAAAAGGCTATGGATTGAGAAAACAAGGAATAGATATATCAGTGGAAAAACAACAAACAAATGTGCAATATTCCGTCATAATAACAGAAAAAAAGATGACTGGTTGCTCTGTATGATCGGACAAAGATCAAAAATCATCCCTAGGAAATGATGATAACAGAGTACTTCAAAAAAGAGGGCGATCCAGGCACTGCAAATATCAGAGAATATAACAATGAGGAGGGATTATTAAACAACCTTTACCGTGGTGGCTAAATTATTAAAAACCCAACATTTTCAACCACTCTTGGTGAAACATGTAAATATTAATTGTGTAAAAAGGGTCTGTTTACTAAGCATTCAGCCAAAACATCATACTATAAATATTGACTGCAAGCCTACTGGTTGTGGGTTATTTGTTAATCATTTACAAATGATTTATTATGTATTATTATTACAGCATGTGTTAAATATTCAAACTTCATTTACTTGTTTTACTATCAGCTTGTCAGCAGTGTGAGTAAAATAATTATCTAATCAGCTGCACAACCATTAAAATGATAATTGTTACCAACCCATTAAAATAACATATTCACATTAATACATCAAATACACATAACATTATGTTTTATCATTCTAAAATGTTACCCAAATATATTGTTGTTTCATTGTAATTAAAGTTTGATAATGAAAGCCAATGATCAAAAAGATAACATAAATTTGAATTAATCTGACAGCAAATGTGCGGCACAGTCCATAATCCATTTTCAACTTTGTACACACATCCACAGTTGTGGTATCATTAAGTCAGCACAAAGGCAAGATAAAGGGCTGTGGCAACTGTTAGTATCTGCTCTGGTGCACTGTACTGTGCTAAGCTTCATTTTGTTGAGTTTTGAGGGTTGAGATCTAGGTTTTGAGACACGCATGAGTAAATATTTTCCCACAGACACAAAGCTCTGCAGATCAAGTCGTTGTCAGTCTTTGCACAGTGGCTTCAGGGATATGAATACCCCTCATGCAAGTGCTGTGGAAATGAAGAGCATAAGGTGAAAATCCTCAAAATTGTTACACTGACAGGAATTTTGAAGTACATGATTCAGAAGGATTCATATTAAAACCATTCCCTTGTTTTGGATTAATTAAAATCCTGGACTAATGTGCTTCTATGCTCTTTGGCCCCTGGCTCATTGATGTAGCCTGTTCTCCTCCACAGATACTGACCGTCGGCATTAGTTTGAGTTAAATCTGCCTGCTTATAAGGCTTTACTTATATACACATTTAGCCATGGATTAGCACAGTAATATCACTGAATATCAGACTGAAAAGAGGGCTACTTAAAGGAATATCTGGATAAAAGCAGGTGAAAAAAATCTAGGACCAAATTATTTCTGTGAATTTCTGTTCCCTAAAGAAATAGTTAATATCTGCATATTTGTAGCATTATAACATGATAGGTCTCTGAGACTAACTGCTACTGGTTACACCAAACAGTCTGTTGGAGGGTTTCTCCTGCGGGCGAGTGGGGAGGCAGGACACAGTTTGGTTTGGTTTTCAGATAGTGCATTTAAGATGGCCAGGGAGGAGAGGAAGATGTGCAACAGCACAGCAGTAGCTACATTTAAATTCAGGCTGGCACAGTACATGGTCAATTTCCCAGAGAACTGTACTAGTCCACTCACGCATCATAGCACTTGATTCAGCAGCTTCACAGCCAAGTCATATTTATCTTGGTGTGAAGTCATGACTCTTTCATAATATGGGTGTATAAATTTAGCACAACTTACCATTGTATAAAATGTTTTAGTAATAAAATATAGATCAATTTAAGGCAAAAAATCTGACTGTATGGAAGATTAATAGATTTGCAATCTTAAATTTATAAACTTGTGCTTTGATTTTGTCAGTTCCTTGCTTTGGGAATACCCATCACACCATTGCTGTGCAGTTAGTCTGGACTGCTGATTTATTCTCAGTCTCATATCTCGCCAAATGAATGAGAAAGCACAACAAGGTAATTTCAGATTTTTTTTTTTTTTTTTTTTATCTGTCAGGAACATTCATAATTATAGTGTACAGCAGTGGTTGTCCATATTTATTATAGTTAATCCACCAAGATAAAAATAGGTTTGGATTGTAAATTAAACCACATATTTTACAATCTACTGTAGCAACTTTTCAGAATTAGTCTCTTCCACAGGAAGATGCCAACATTATGTTCCAAGTGTTTTATAGGTGCCAGTCTGCACATATTTTATAATTTTCTGATATGCCTACAGCAATAATAATCTACAATAATTTCCGCTGTGTTATCTTCTACAGCTAGGCGTGATTGTTGTCACTCTAAATTACAGATCAACAAACACGCCAGTCTATGATCGCAGCTGAGAGTAAGGGGTAGTCACAAACACTTCGGGCCAAGATATGGAGAAGGACATGCCCTTGATGTGGTGAAGAGCCGTGAGGAAAAGGGACTGATAAAAAGGGGATGGATGCAGCTTATGGACAGAGGTTAAAGCAACATGAGCAACTCTTCAGGGCAATATTAAACCCGCACAGTATGCTAGTCAATGAAAATGGGAAAATACAGTGGATAAATTGGAGTTGGATTTTTTTTTTTTTTTTTTTTTAATTTGTCTTGAAACTGGCCATAATCTCAGTGAATGATATTATGCAGACAACAGGGAACGTCACAGCCACCAGTTTGACATTTTAATGAATGGAAAACACTCAGGAGACACAAAAGCCTCTTATAAATATCAATTCTCAGTGTTCACAACACAACATTATATTTTGGCTTGTGCCAAAGCTTTTCTTTCTTCTTGACATGAAAATTTAGTTTATATGTTAAGTTTGAGCACCATAAATGAGAGAGGATAAGGAGGGATTTTGTCACTTTTCTCAGGTTGGCAGCCATAAGCCAGGATGAGCTCCTATAAATATTAGTGTGTCTCACACATGCTGTTTCCAGCTGTGGCAAATATACTGGCGAGGCGCGTGCTGACACCTTGAATCTCAATCCACTTCGCCAAGTAAGTAATTACCGCTCTACCCCACCAGCATATAATGCTGCTTTAAATCAATGTACAAAGACACACAGTACCCACACACACACACACACACAAACACACACACACACACACAAACATGCACATTCGATGCAGATAAAAATAGTATGTTTAATAATTAATCCATAAATTATTACTGAAGAACTGTACCTTGTCAGTGAATCGTGTAAAGGTTTTTGAAACAAAAATGTTAGGAGTATGAGAGAGGATAGAGGTATTGCCACGTTGACTCAAGTACTTGAAGCATGCATGAATACACTCTGAGTCAATAATTTATGCACCCAGACACACACACATACACACACACACACACACACACACACACACTCACACACACAGTGAGAGTGTGAGTGAGTGAGTGAGGGGGAGAGAAGAAGAGCTCAGAGCATTACAGTGCTGCAGGAAAACAGGACCGAAAAAGCTTTAGGGACAGGAACCTAGTCTGAGACAGACACCTGGAAGCCATACACATGTTACCAGAAGTGAGTTTCTATTCTGCCCTGCTGAGTGAGTGAAATACAGACTTACTGGGGAGATTTGATTCAGTGGTCACTATTTACACTGTGTTTACTTGATTCGAATAAGCAGATCGTCGAGGTTTCTCCTCCAGTGAACACTTGCAGTCATATGCTGTCTTCTCGCTGCCTGACACATCTCCTCAAGCTTCAAGCTTACATAATGCAGATCTGCCCTAATTTCTCCCTCCCCAGAAAAAAACTGGGATCTTCAAGCAACTAACCAACGTAACACCAGCAGTCTGCCAAACAGATGAGTCAAAGGCACAGCAGCTCGCAGTGTTATTAAAATGAACACTGTTCACCTCTTCACCTCACTGATTTTTGACAGCAGTTTGGAAGATTTGCAGTCTTGTATTCTTAACACGAGTCAGCCTTAAAATCAAAGCATGGAAATAAGTTTCATTCAAGCCAAATATAACCTTTTTGTAATCAGCGCTGAGTACACATCGTCTTGAGAAGCATCACATACAGCTATCACTTTATCCATTTGTCAAAAAAGCTGAATTACAAATTAGCCCACACTCTGCCCCAATACCGTACCTCTTGTTCTATGACAAGAATTGTTTTTCTGTGTCAGGTAATTGGATGTTTCCATGGATACTAGGCCTCGGGAAAGCCATGTCTGCTAAGAATAGAGTTTATTTGCAAGTGTCTGTCAGCATCTACGCATGCAAATTTGGCTCTTGTTCATATTATACAGTTACGGATGGATCAGATCCCATTATTCCAGCTATATGAACATCACCTCTGAGACAACAAATGCATTGTTTGTTCCAATGAAGGGGTTCATCTCAACCATTTTGAATTCAAAAAGTACCAAATAAATAAATAAATAAATAATCTAAATTGGTATAAATACATTTTGTAATTCAGCCCTGGGTGTATTCTGCAGCTGACATTTACACAACTGTTTGAGCACTTGGGGCATTAGCACCAAATAATAATTTCATTTAAGTTCTTGAAGGCAGATGAAACTGTTATCACTCATACTTACTCAAAATGTCTTTGGGTGATTCTGAGAAAAACTGAAGTACTAAACTAGTCCATCTTTATTTCCGATTATGTACCAAATCTCTGTTTGTAATTTCACATTTGCATAAGTGAAATTATGACAGCGGCTAAGACTGAATATTTGAACTGCATTCTGTAATCTTTGTAATGTTCTGAAAAGATGCCAGTGGGCTTTTATGCAACATTTTCTATTCTATCTTGCCTGTGCACTTTGACATTTACTTCATGCAGCAGTTTGGAGGTTGAAGGCAAAACAGAAAGGATGTACCAAATGAATGCACATATTTTATTCATTAGCTAACAACTGAAGAAACAGCACATTTCAGATACATTTACCTCACATCCTCCTAGTTGCACTGTGTTGTTGCAATAAAGAGTCCAGGTTTTTGCACTCAAGAGCTGCAGCACATTGGCATGAAAATGCTGATGAAGCGTTCTATTTACAAAGCTGGGGTTGACATTAAAAATCACCGTTTCATATGAAAACCAAACAAAGCAGCAATTGTAATGACAATAATAATAATAATTATAATAACTGTAATAATAATAACACTGACTGAATCTCTGCTTTGCAAAGTAAACATCTGCACAGAATACAAAAGACAGTCACATTGCATCTCAACATGTTTTTGGGTTCCCAGTATTCATACCCTTGAATGTGAAAACATGTGCATTTGGTAAAATTTGATTAAGAAAAGCTGAGAGAAAAACAACATATTACAAATGTGTGATATATACAGTAAATATTGTGTATCCATGACACAGTTGCCTTTGAGCGGTAACCATGGTTGTTGCGATGCTTACAAATCAGTTTATGACAAATTCAAAGTTTATGGCAATTCATAAAAAAGTTAAAGGTGATCTGAGTAGAATTTCATCTGAATATAATATCATCAAATTAATTGTGATTAAAAAAAAAAAAAAAGGTGTTATATTGTATACCGAGTGTGCAGGGATTGTGAGCTGTTTTGTATTGGTAAATATCATGGTTGATGATGTGTTTCTTTTTTACTCTCTCTGCTGCATGTGATGAAAATTGTATCCATCTGGTCATGTGGGTCATATAATTAAGTGTACAAAGCATTTTCTCCCATCATATTACAGATAATCAAGTTAAGAACTCATACAGTTAACCAAATTATAGACACTGTAGTGTGCATGAGTGTCCATATGTATGATCTTTTATCTTTCCAGTGCTGTCACAGCTTCACAGCAATATATCAATGACAAAATCCTACTTGTAGCATCTTCAGTGTAGACACCAGGTTTACATCATGCTTCACGTTATAGACTTGTTCTTATGTATTTCCAGCTTGTAAGTAACAAGACAGATCAAGAAACATAAAACGCTAAAGTGTTTCTAAACCTGTCACAGTCAGAAGAACAGAAACCAAACAGTTTCACCCTTGAAAACAACATGAATAATGCTATGGTGTAATACATGGTGACATGCAGACAAGGTCCAGATACACCATGTCCTCTAATTAGCTGAGTTAAGATGACAGAGTCAGTGCATAATACTGCATATGTTGTGATTTTACTTTATGTATTAACACTGAGGGAAAGTCACTTCTTTGCCTACACTATTGACCCCGAAATGGCTTAGACTGCATTATTTTTGGATGATAAGCTTAGGTTTCTTTAGCACACAGAACATCCTCAAACATTTTTATGCATAAAGACAACTCTACCCAGGCATTCAAAAATTGCATTCGTTTGTTGTGCTTCTCAGACGACTAACTTGGGCTTTGCAGACTTGTACACATTTGTTTCGCTACCCTTCATTCCCTCCATAAAAAGATGCATGGAAAAACAGGCTGGTTAATTACAGTCAAATTGCAGGCATTCACGTAGTTGTGCACCAAACAGATGAGACAATGTCAAATAAATGAGACCGTGCTTTTCACTGCAATCCCACCTGTAAAAAATGGACTGAGTGAAAACGTGTCGTTAAAAATATATGAACTTTTAGAAAAATGAATGCTCAAAAATGCTTCTCCTCTGAATATTCATGTGTGTTAAATGCAGAGTAAGGGTTGAGTTGATGTGTCTCATATATGATAATTACAAATCTCTAATTTCTGAGAATCTGGGAGTGAACTGTGGTGTTGATGGATGAGGGACTGAGGGGTAGGACATTATGTACAGATTGTCAAAGTATACTCTGAACCACATATCTGGCTATATCTATGCATAGTGCAACAATGTTTTAAAACTTTTACATTTTTAGATGTGGTACTTTTATGTATACAATTATCAAACCTATGGCTATATGCACATTGGTTAACACACTGTACAATTAAGAAAGTGACATCATATTTTTGACCTGTAATAGTCAATAGTGCATTTTGTGTGCAAATAAACAAAATAAACAAAAAAGAATGACAACTGCCAGAAATTAGTGTTCATAATTTGTTTGTATAAAAATAAGCATTTAAAGTATGTATTATATGGGCCTGAGGCCACCAGATTTTTTCAATTCAAAGGTTTTTAGCTAAATTTCCCATTTCTGTATATTGAGCTTAATATTACTCAGTATTGCCATTGCACTAAGAAGAATTGTAACCAAAAGAAATGATTGAAACTATATATTCTTATATATCTCAACTAAAATAAAGCAAGTTGCTAAGTGTGCATCATAAATCAAAAATGCATGTCACAATGTGAGTTTCAAGTATTTACAGGTGCATGAAGTTTGCAGACATACATGAGAATTCTAGTTGTAAGGAGTAATTTGACTGTGAATGCTAAAAACATACCGGGCTTTAACTTTAAACTTGTGATTACAACTATATGTGATTGCATGCAAATTAGCCTTAATATCCCACGGTGTTTTCTACACTCAAACTTCATTCAGTTCCATTCTATTCCTAAATCGCAACAAAATCTACCAGTGATACACAAGCTTTGCAGAGGCATGACCGCACATGGCTATAAATCAACTTGTGAGACCTCACAAGGTTATGATGACTTCTCTAAATCACCAATTGTTGGGTGCACGCTGTGGTTTAACCTTTCATGAAACCATCCTTGCTCAGACAGTGTGACATCATATAAAACCCTGTGCAAAGCGGGTTTCCCATCCTTTCCCAGAATGCATACATAATCCTTCTGATGGCCACAGTCAGCACACCACAATTACTCAAAAGCACAAAAACGTGTTATACTGAATGAAAATAATAAATAAATAAATACTCGCGGACATTAGCTTAGGGTGACGAGATGTCCCTGTTTTCCGGAGACAGTCCCCAGATTTGGCGCTGTCCACAGAAATGTCCCCAGATTTGCCCCTTTTCAGACAGTATTAGTATTCCCAGGGGAGGTCTGGTAATTGGTCACTTTTATTTCAGGACCTGGGGAATTTTATCCCATCAAGAGGGAACATAGCCTTATTCAGACAGGATTATTATTGCAGGACAACTTTGCTTATATAATTTAGTATAGCGCATGTTGGTGATTTTAACAAATTATATGAACGGCATATAACGTATTACGTCGTTATCATCAAAATTGCTGAGAGAACACATAAATTCCATCAGATTCAAGAGTACTTCTACACCAGCCAGAGTGCTTGTAATTTCTGAATCACATACATTGATTCAAATGGTAGTAGCATTGACAGAGGACGTGTGAGCTGTCTGCAAAACAGTATAGGTTGCTTAGTAACTATGACTCCTGTGGGGACGAGAGCTCTGTGATTATCACAAATAGTTTCTCAAGAAAGGGATCAAACTCACTGAATTGGAAACCAACACAACTACCTAAATCACAGCATAATGCTTGGCATGGGGTTTATAGAGTTCTGAATGTCAAAGTTTGGTGTATTTGCATTCATTATGAGTAGACCTGAATTACTTTTCTTTGGTTCTCACAATCAAGTGACTTATTGGATAGTACTCTCAAGTATGGGCGCAAGTTGTAAGGTCTTATAAATACCAAAACTTTGTGACATGCATTTGGGACTCATGATGCACACTTTGTGATAAATCCTTAAACTAAACAGTATTCCACATTAATATTCAATCCTGTAAAGCAAAATACCAAGGAAAGCATAGCTTACAATGGACTGTGCTCAGAAAAGGTGATAAAGAGTTTTACCTATTGTTTAAAACATGGACTGATTCCTGATTGATTTCTAGTCATTTTCAATACAGGTGCGTTGTGCCACCGCATCCACGCTGACCTTCTGGAGGTCAAGTTACTCAAAACTGTGTAAATGTTGTACGCTTCTCGAGAACTTCAAGGTAATCTGGATCAATATGTAGTTTGGCCTTGAGTTCCCAGTATTCGCTCCTGTTGGGCTCAACGTAAACAGTACTTGGTGCTGTACAATAGAGTATTGTCTGTTGTATTCTCTCTGGGTGCACGTATTGATGTCTCATATCAAAGTCTGAGGTATACTGACTAGATGAATGGGCTTGATGCCTGCATGGTAAGGTATTGCTGTAGCGCGTGTGTTTGTCTGGATCTAACACATCTCTGTAGTAATACTGATCATCTTGATAAGGGGAGGAGGACTTGTTGGGGGGCTCTGAAGTAGTTACACTATATTCAGAGCTAATTACATTACTGGCTGCTTCTTCATCTGAGTTGCCCAGGAAAGCCCCGTTCAGCTCATCAAAATCTCTATATCCATCTGTTGATTTCTCTGTTGGGCCAGTCGTTCTGCATGCAGGTTCTGTGGGAGGTGGGATGTACTCATATACATGCCCAGCAGACGTTCTGACTTTGGGAATGGACCCCTTCTTGTAAAGACCATATTCCATGTTCAGAGAGCTGATGCAAGCATTCATGGAGTTATTCTGCTCATTTTGAGCCTTTTGACGTCTCTTTTTCATAGCCACGAACAATCCCGCGGCCACAAACACTGACACAATGAACATCAGCAGGAGGGCTAGAATCAACACAGATAGAGGAACAGCACTATATTGTGTGTCAGAATCCAAGGATGTTTCTATGGTGATAGTGCTGCCAGGGAATGATTCTTCCGAGGGTGGGACCACGGAGGCAAGTATATCAGAGTTATTAGGGCAGAAATTAGCTGTCTTAATGTATCTCATATCTTCCCCAGCCAGCCTCTTAGGCGAGCCACAGATGACATTGTTTACAACTGTGCCTGTGCTAAGCTGCTCCAGCCACATCTTCAAGTCCAGGATGGTACAGGAGCAATCCCAGGGATTCTCGAACAAATCTACTTGCACCAGTGTCGTAAGCTGATCTAACACACCTCTGATGGGCAGATATCGGAGATGATTATTACGAAGATTTAGTCTGGCCAACGTCAGGCCAATAAATATTCCCTCTGGTAAAGTTTTTAAGAGGTTATTGTTCAGGAAAAGAAGCTGAAGGTTGGGTACATGGTGGAAGGTGTCAGGGGCTATTTCTTTGATGACGTTGTATTCTAAATATAGGAACTGTAGGCTCTCCAATCCATAAAATATATCTATTGTAAGACGGTCTATCAAATTCCCATTCAGGTATAGTCTTCGTAAATGTGTCAAGTCACCAAAAGCTCTTTCATGTATGTGAGCTATACGATTGTTACCAAGATGAAGCAAATCTAATCCAGTTGCGTCAATAAAATCTGATCTTCGCACCACAGGGATATAATTCCCTGTGAGATACATCTTTTTGGGATTGTAAGGTTTGGGATTTAAGTCAGAGATGCGCTCAATCTTCCGCTCTTGGCAATTGACATTCAGGCCAAGGTCTGAAATTTGAAGATTGCATGTGCAGGCAGTTGGGCAATCCAAAGGCACAGGGGATTTGGTCTGATATGAAATAATTTGACCATAATTTTGTGGTTTATTAGAAGGGATACGAGCAGTGGGTCTTGACTTTAATTTGCCTGACTGGCGAGGTCCCTTGGTGGGCCTTGATGAGGACCGTGCAATCCCAGATGAGGTGAAGGAAGATGTGACTAGAGCTGGTGTGGTCCTATAGTATGCATCGGTGCTCAAATGTGGCAGGGGTGGCATCTCATATTCAGCGATGGCTCTCCTAGGGCACAGCTCTTGTTTTGAAACCTCATCAAGATCTCTCCCATGGAGCCGAAAAGGGAACTCACAAACAACATCACCAACTAGAGCTGTGTAAGATATGCTCTCGAGCCAGGTTTTCAGAGCAATCAGCTCACATGAGCAGTTCCACGGATTCTCCTCTAGTTGTAACTCCACCACGCTGCCCATGTGCTCCAACAGACCTGAATAGGGAAGCACCTTAAGCTGATTCCCCCGTAAGTCCAAGTGAGTCAATGGGACATTCTGGAAAATGTTCACAGGCAGAGCGGATATTAAGTTGTCATTTAGAATCAGGACCTCCAGATGACGAAGCTTGCTGAAGGCATTTGGCGCCACGTGAGTGATGTAATTATAATCAATCTGTAGATATTCCAGACTTTCAAGGCCAAAGAAAAACTCTTCCTTCAAGGCATCGATTTTGTTATTGTTGAGATGTAATCGTTTTAATCCCTGGAGTCCATTAAATGCTCCTGATTCAACGTCAGATATGTCATTATTGCCCAGATGTAATATTGTAAGTCCATTGTACTCGGCAAAATCATTGGCAGATAGCTTTTTCAAAAGATTCCCTGTGAGCAGTAGATGATATTGTGGGTAATACACTGGGTTTATGTCAGAGAGACTTACAATTCCTCTGTTTTCACAACTCACTGTGAGTATTCCCTCTCTTTCCTCACAGGCACACAGTCTCTGACATATTTCTCCATAGCTGTCAAACATCTCAACAGTGCACACAGAGGTTGCACTTAACAAAATGTATGAAATCCAGAGTAGCATTTTCTTGTACTGCTGGCCAAGCTCACTGTCCTGCTAAGGTATCCAATGTCATCTAGAAACAGAAGACATACAGGTAAAAAAAAAAGGCAGACTGTATTGAGAGCAACTTATGTGCAGGATGACCTCTTAAACAAACTGTAGCCTAAGTCAAAGCTACATTTGCTATTACCCAGAGGAAACTTCTGTCTGTCTGCTCAAAAAAAGCAGGATAAAAAAACAAACAAACCAAAAAAAACAACAACAACAACAACAACAACCCAAACAACTCCTTCAAGCTATGTAAAAAGCACGGCTGTGTGATGAACAAAAAGCAAGGTCAAACCAAGACATAAGCACAAAACAATGGCTAAAATCCAATGTGAAGGCAAACCATATCGCATTTACTGCTATAACATCAAATTTGCAATTTCATCATGGTTTGCATTTCCAGCTACACAAATTACTTCAGAGCACCTTTGATGAATTTTTGCATAACATAACACGCCTTGTCAGACATAAGCTACTGCATGATTTTTTTTTTTCTCTCCTGGGAAAAATACATACCTCATGCACACTGATGAAGATGCATGCTCGTTAAGTATCTCAACGTAGCTTTCATTTTAATCCGTCAAACGTATGAAATATCTATTCAGTGCAAGCAAGTTCGCCGTTTCTAATGCACCAAAGAGGATGAAAGAAATGCTGATCGACCATATCTGCCAAATGCTTCTCTTTTACCACGCTGTGCCGGAGGAGACACAGCTATGCCTGGTAACAAAGTTGCTTATTCGGTCTCTCTCTCTCTCTCTCTCTCTCTCTCTCTCTCTCTCTCTCTCTCTCTCTCTCTCTCGCTCTCGCTCTCTCTCGGTGACGTGCACACGCTCACATACACACGCAACCAGTCTGCGTGCACGTGGACGCGCACAGACGCACAAACACACACGCACACAAGTCGGGAGAATGTCAAGTCATTTCATGCACAAAGAATTAGCTTATTGGAGCGTCATACCCACATCCCGAAAAGATTTTGGCCTACCTAAGGAAACATACCTCCAGAAAAAAAAAAAAAAAAATCTGTCATGCATGCATGCGACTGAACTCGATTCTCGATCCGTCATGTGCTCCAATAGGTAGTTGAACGGTTTATCATGTTAATCAGTGTGAATATAAAATCTGCATAGGAGTGATGAAGTCACAGCGTCAGCGTTTCATAATGCAAACAGGCTGGGGAAGGGATGCAAGCTGCAGTATGTAAGCAATGTCAAAATTGTTAGAATGGCTTGTAATAAGCCTTTCAACGCCACAAAAGGGACGACTGGCAGTGCAGTGTATTCACATCCCATCTGCTATTTTTGGACATCTCACCTCAAATAAGAGTTGACCCAAGTGACAGTGTTTATCGGCTGCCCTGCAAGAGCTTGGCCATTCAGACTGTTGACTTCCAGTCTATATCAAATCTGCCACTCACAAGCAGTTGCTTTCGGTTTGTTATTGTGTTATTGTTCAGGCATTATATTTTGTCAACATCCTGGAGACAGCAAACCCTTGAATGAACTGTCACATGGCCTATTTCCCCTCATCAAATTGCATCACTTTGTACCTAGTATGCTCTGTGCAGATCTGCCTTAATGATGTCACTCTTCCATTCATAGTAATGAGAGAAACCAGTTTTCTGCAAGTAAAATTTAAAAAATGGGCCATTTTGATAGTCGGCCTGTACCAACGCCTACAACGCCTACCCATTATGCATATCACGTATTTCAAATCAATTCCCCCGTGGCAGCACAATGTTTAAACATTTAAACATTTAACTATAATACACTGTTGCAATGAAATGGTGCAATATTTGCCTGTTTGTTTATTCATATTAATAAGGTTGTCTATGAGTCATGCAGAGTGTGACTCTTCATGACTCAGTCCTCTTATTCAGTGTGTTTCCACCTGGTCTTAATGAAAACCAAACAGCAGGTCAGGCAGTTGCATAATTAGCATCTATTATTAAATTCACTCATTTTTATTCATAGACCTACCATTTGAAGACTTAGCACATGTTGCATTAACCCACACTATTGTGTCACGTGCAGTTTTGTTTCACAGAGCAAAAGGTGAAGGGAAGACCTGCCCTAACCTCAACCTGACATGCTGTCACTCATGTGGAAACATGTCAAGTATCATTGTGTATCACTGTGTCCTCATGTAGCTGTATCCATCATCCTCTCTGCTTGTTTCTTGCTCACATGAGAGGAGAGCAGGCACATCAGGGACACAGCCTGTGGCACATATTAAAGAGTATGAAGTCTGTATTCAGCTTGAACGCATTTCATTTGTGCCTCTATTTCCCTTGCCCTCAGAGATTTACACTGCAAACTGGGCGGGGCCCTCGGCTTCAGCCAAACCCTATCATTACACCACTATTTGTGCATAAATTAGCATTAATGTGTGTTGAAACATGATAAGCAAACGATACAGCTGGCTTAGACTGTATCTTGTTACTGGAGAAATAGCTGTAACTGCAAAGGTCTGAATGACAGCAGTTGGCTCTATTGTTTGAATATCAGTTAAATATTCATTCAAGTTTGGCTATGTGTGTGCTGTGTATTTGTGTCAATGCGTGCACATGCACATCTTCACACATATATCAGTGTGTCTCATGCAATTTGATATTTCATGTATACCCATGGTCATGAAGTACAGAAAGAACATGAGAAACATACAGACCAAGGCGCAGTTTGAGCCCCCATTTGATATCTTTTCAAGTCTTCCATGACACTGAACATAATGTTTACCAACTGGGAGCAGGAGAGTATACTCCCTCGCCATACACGGACACATGCACACATGCACATGCACACAGAATCAGCATAACAAATGACTGGAAGAAAATGATGATGACTCACAATTATGGCCTCCGAGGTCAGAAATACACAAATGGATTTGGAGCTGTGCCACACTGGATGATGGGTAGGGCTTTTGATATATGTTCCTTACAGATGGTACGTCGCACTTTGTCATCTGGATCCAGCTGGAGCACACAAGAACGCTATGCATCCAAGTGAACTGTTTGCCATTGTCTGGCAGGATTTATTATAAGATTACTGTCATAGTAAATAGGATTTTCAAAGCCCTTTGTTTCAACAGAAGTGATGGTGCACATCAAACTATGAAGCTACATACATACATTTTGTCAGTATATCAAAAGGATTGAGCCAGCATTTTTATTGAGAAAGCTAATATTATCTGAGTTTTAGTCCACATATAAAATCCTCTAAAGCTTGTGTCCCAGACTGTTCTACTTATCCCAGTAAATATAATCCCTCCAATATTAGCACAAATGGTCTCGCATAAATTCATGTAATCTGATAAAAATGATCCCTTAAAGCACAGTCTCCACTTCTTATACATTGCTTGAGAGTTAAAACTGTATTTCATTGCGGCCATGATTTGACATACCAGAGCTTTGGAATACCCAGGCTATTTTATTTATTTATCCATTTATTTTTTCATGTCAAGGGCCCCTGAATGCATGCACATTGTATGACAGACCCATAATTGAAGATTTTGTCCTCAGGCATAGCATCTGAAAGGCCTTTTTTTTTTTTTTTTTTTTGTTAGGTATAAAATTAAACCCTAACTGTTTTTGCTGTACTGGGAACACTGTCTATGCTGTGAGTCATTCATTCTCTCATTGTGCTAACTTTTTAGTGAGTGAAATAAAAGTGGAATTAACCTGTAGGCCTGACACATAACCCCTAGAGGACCCCTGACGGTCCCTGCACCCTATTTTGGGAACCACTGCTCCAGATAACAAGAAAAGAAACACAAACAGATGTTCTGCTAGCTGCTATGGTGCCACCTTTTGGTGGATTTCAAAAATACAATCGGTTATGCCTGGTGACAAGCACTACAAGACCAGGGAGATTAAAAGACAAAATAAAGGCCAATTAAATGAGTTCACAGAGGCAAAATGGTTGTAACTGACTTTAAATGGTGCGAGAAAGGCTGTGACTAATTAATTCTTCTGTGTGTGTTATGGCAAATAAAGCTGGTAGGTGCATTCCTTTTTGTGCGGGGAAATGTGTGCTTACTTCCACCTGCACAACACGCACTGCAAATAGGAGAGGCTTTTGACATTTAGGGGAAAGATATGTAGGACAAAGGAGAATGATTATCAATGGTGATCTCAAGGAGCAAAATTGCAAAGCATGTCTTCATGTGAGTGATATTAGTGATATCTGCTCTAGCAGTTTACATCACAGATGAAACATGTGACATTTTGTATTGAATGAATCAGGCTACTGAGCCTTTGCAGACTGCCTGTTGGGAGAGAGCTGGTGCAATTTCTTGGTATGCTGGGTAGGGTAGAGAGAATAATTTACCGTTACTAGTTGAAAGTAAATTTTTCATAGATGGGACTGAATCCAATTACCCTTTACATGTTTGGAGGATTACAAGTTTAGACAATAATTTATTTACTGTAGAAACATGAGTGATAAGTACAGCAAGGCATGATTCCTTTGAACTGTAATTGTTTCTAACAACCGTTACAGTTCAGGTGTGACTTCAGACATGAGAGAACTGCCTATTTGAGAGCCCAGTAAACCGCTCAGGCCAAACACAGCTAGAACACAGCGTTTTCCAACAATGATAGCTGAAAATGAAAAACTATTGGTATCTTTGATTATAGCTATTACACTGCCATGACATAAGTGGCAAGTGGAATTGCCTGCAGTTAGTTCAAAATGCTTCTGTAAGACCTCTGACCAGAACCAAGAGAAGAGAGCACTTCACTCCAACAGCTCCTGGTTTATACTGGCGCACAGTAAAAGTGTGAATTTTATTTAAGGTTTTGTTGGTAATGCGCTGCACGTCTCCAGCACCTCTTCTTTTTTTCTGTCCTTTTTTGCTGTCTTCTTCCTTTTCCTCTTGTTAATTCCACTTTTATTCTCATTCTCATTCTTATTCTTACTTTTATTCGCATACTTATTCGTATCATTTTATTCATACAGACACTTTGAGTAAACATATTTGAGATAACTAACATAACAGGCAAATCAACCAATTTAGAAAAACACTTGTGGTTTCACCTGCAGCCTCAGGGTGTCACTGCTGACTTAGAAAACCTTGCTGTCAACTTACCTCCAGTGCTTGAGCCTTTCAGGCTGTCTCATAGCAGCACAGCTTGGGGAAATTCTCTCTTAATTTAATGATCACTTGCTTGTGCTTTACCTCATCTTGTCTCACATTATTTTTTTAAGCAAAAACACATTAAAATGGTAATCAGGCTACATTGTAAAAACAAATGAATCAAGCTCATTAATTAGTGTTTTTTGTAATTTAGAGACATTATGAGAAGCTCCATGGGAGTGTATTGCTTCATCTGGTCACAAATACTATATATCTAAAGGACATTACATAAGCCGCCACTTAGAAATGATGCAAGCTCTGGCTGTGAAAATAGAAAGTCTCATTGCGAGGACAGCTATTCGCTGCCTTCACAAGTCTTCCTTGTTGCTGATGGGAGAGAGATAAAGTCATGACATGTTCACTGAGGTCAATTGCTGTGTGGTGTCTGTATGTACCTAGATAGCAGGAGGGCTTCCTACCCTCTTAATTAAATACTACATTCACCTTATCTCTGTTCCTTGTGCTGACAAGGCTCTCCTGCAAACTGAAGACATCTTTTCTCTGGCTGACCGATCAAATGCTAATTAATAAACAAACAAACAAAAAATTGCCATGCAGGTCTTGAATGAATGGATGTGCCACGGTTCTCAGAGGACTACAAAAACCCCACTGCTAATCTGATGCAGTAAGATCTTTCCAAGCTTTATCTTTGACTGAGATGACTCAGGAGCCGAGGTAATTACCTTGGTTAGAGGGGTCATTGTGGAACATAATGGAAAAAGTAGCAGGGTGAGGAGTTGGACTTAGTTAGATTTAACCAAGCATGAGCAAGGACACCAAATGGAATTTCAAGAGAACAAGAATATGTCTGCTGTGTGAACTTATTTAATCAGCCGGTGGAGGAGGGAAAACAGATGCAGCAACATTTCACTGTGCCATTACAGTGACATGCATGTTGACAATCAAAATTTGACAGTTTTGGCATTTTGTACTCAGAATATTTCCGTTTTGAAATTAATTTTTTGGCTAACACACAGAACTACTTTGATTGTCAAGTGTTGATACCTTACTTACTTTTTTCCCAAAGAAACAGGTTGTTAGAGAATTCCCCACAGAGAAGAGACAAACAGTGGATTGAAAAAGTGTGGCAGCAGGGTACTTTGAGCTTTATTTAGCTATGTGCCTTTAATTCCTAGGGGGACTGGGTGCGTCAGCTATTGCTCACAACAGGTCCCTGATTACAACTGCAGCATTAAAAACGCAGGTCTGTATGATGTTGCCACGGTAACACACATTGTGTCTTTTATGACAGCTTCTGCTCACATCTCCTGGTTGATCGTAGGATACACCCATAATAGCACCCATCTTGAATTGTATTAATTTCCTGTATTAGACGAGTTACGGTGTTGCATACCAGTTTCTATTGATATATTTTGCTCTCACAGCTTTGCTTTCAGTGTGCACATGTACTCTTTCATTTATTTGTTTACATAGTGCGTTATAATTTGTTTACACTAGGTGCTTGTGCATATGTGTGTGTACTCAGCGTGCGTGCGAGTGTGATTGTGTGTGCATGCCTGCCTGCATGCGTCAACATGTGTTGGTGTTGCTTGGTGTTATGTCCCTGTTCCGCACCAGTGGTGATCATTCAACTGACCATCTCCCTCACCTCTCTCTCCCCCTGCTCCCGTGTGGATTTAGTTATAAAGCAGGGAAGAGCACCGGCTGAGACGACATAAACAGCATAAGTATTTTTATCACGTTTATCAGACCATCCACCATCCAAACAGTTATGGAGTTGCTTTCATTTTCAGCTCATATTTGTATAGCCCCAGGCAGTAACCTAGAGTAATACCTGGTGGCAGACAGGACTCAGACAGTTGTACATCACTGATGCATTAATGTCTCTACTCAATTACTTTGGAGAGTCTATGTTTTTGAAATGTTATTTAACCCGTCTAATAGCACAGTTTCTCACTGTCAACCCCAATCAATATTTCATCTGAATATGCATGGGGATAGAAGTATAGTCTGTATATTCATTTTGCCTGGGTTCTCTGTATGGCTGCTACCCAGATGAGAAGTCAGCCTGTACTGCATACTTAATTGCAAATTCAAAGGGTAAAGGGATAATTACTTGCCATCAGTGTGCATGAGAGAGAGAGGGACTTTGAGTGTGAGCATGCAAGAGCAGATACAATGTGGGGTCTGCCTAAAATAGAGCCAGATTTTCACATTAACACATGATCACACTGTTAAGTCATTCAAAAATGTGTGTTGAACAGTGTCCTGAAATCTCTGACTGTTCATCTGAGCGTTGCACCCCGTAGACCTTATTTCTGGTTGTGTCGTGTTTGTGCGTGCAGAGCTGGTATCTCATGAGCCGGCTCCGTTGAGTATTGTTTGTGTTGTTATGAGGATTCAATAAGCACACATTGGTATCAGTTGAAAGATAATCTTCCCAACTTTCATTCCAGCCTCATTACACCTTTGTTCAATGAACAGATTTGTGTGTCATTTGAGCTTTTGGAAAGGTCCCATTCCCCCTTTTGCCTTCACAGTTTCTTGCTGAAAACAATGTACTTTTTTTGGGGTTTATTTCGACCTGTAGGAATTTCAAAGACAGAATATTCCAGCTGTGGGCTACCTCCAAGGACCCTGACACTTAAAAGGACCATGCGTTCACATATTTGGGGGTTGTTTTGGGGCCTTGAATTCTATGAAGACTTCAAAGAATAATGGGATAATTATTGTACTTACCACCAGAGGGAAAGAGAAAAAGAGGGAGAGAGAGAGAGAGCGAGAGAGTGAGAGAGAGAGATTGAGAGAGTGCAAGAGAGACAGAGAGAGGGAGGGATGAGGAGAAAGAAAAGAGAAAAAAGAAAGAGATAAGGGAATAATGGGTGCTCAAAATAGACAATAAATCTAATAGGGTGCAAATTGAATGGAAATATGCTTTCACAGGAACATCAAATCTAGGATTATCATTATCAACTTTCAGGCTGTGCTCTCATCTTGCCTTCCTTTTCGTTTATTTAGTGGGGGATTTCATGTTGTTAGAGTTTGATAATGCTGAATATCTTTTTCCAGTATGGACTTCTTTCTCCCATAAAATCAGCTGGTGTAAGCATTGCTGATAGCACCGTTCTCCCGCTGATTAAATTGCAATCGATTTCTGCCAAATGTCAGGAAACACAAGAGTCTAGCGCCATTTAATGTGTGTCAGATGAGTGTTGAAGGTAAGGGTCTGCGTTATCACTCAAGTGTCACACAAGCTACAGAATGACAGGGCGGTGCCAGGGGTTTAATTGGCGTTAACACTTGTGGTGTGGGACTAAGGCTCAAGTCTCCTAGGCAATGCCCAGTCACATGTGAGTGAAGAGAGGCATTCAGCAGGGGTTGCAGGGAAGCAGCTATATTTATGTACTAAATTGAATTTAAAGGGGGATTTTTGTTATAGCCATACAACAGTATGGAGATCGATGGTGTGCATGACTACTTCAGAAATAATGAAAAACAATGACATGGGGAAAAAAAATAAATAAATAAAAAATTAACCAACAATGATGCTGACTCATGGGTTTTAAATGATAACAGTCTATTTGATCATTGTGTCTGCAAATTAATTTTGTTGCATAAGACTCCTCCCACATGTGAATACATTCATGCAAAATATCCTTAAATTTACTTTTAAGGGTCAGTTCATACCTGTGGTTACTATTGCAGTGGCAGAGCTGTGCTCAGAAAATAATTCATGCCACATTAAAAAAAAAAAAAAAAAAAAAAAAAAGGAAAAAGCCGCTTGACAAGACAATTGACTCAAAGCTAAGATTATAAACACCAATTAGTCAAGTAATGGACTAGGAGGGGGCAGTCAGCCCTGGTCAACACGCTCAGTTTAGGGTTTCAAAGACCTGAGATGATTATTCTTTTGGATTACCTAAATGACTTTGCAGAGAAAAGGCCATTAATCAAAGGCACCCTCTGGTCAGGAAATGGCTCCATACAAAATATCTACAACCTTCTCATTTCAGCATGGAGATTTCTGGCAAAGCTATAAAGCACGGTGTCATGAATGACTGGCCCTTCTCCAAACCCATTAATGATGTGATGATTGAACTCTCATTCACAGAATAACCCAAGACACTTAAAATGTCATATCAGGTTTGTCAGCATAGATTGTTCTGACAGCCCAAGGTCACATGGACATGGACTTGATGTCTCTTGTTACCATTTTACTTCTGCAGCACTTACCATACTCTATACTATAGAATAGTTTTTCCCCAATGAAAGAAAGCTATTACACACCTGACATAGACTTCAAATTTAAAAAAAAAAAAAAAAAAAAAAATGAAATGTATAAGTGGTGCATTGACTCAATATGATGTGGTAGCCACCCACAAAAACTTATCATGAACTTGTGTATAAAATTGGAGACACGGATCCTATTTCGCTTAGTGTAGCTTTGATGCCTGAATTTGTGGCATAGTCAGTTGTATTGAAATTTCCTGATGATGTTTCTTGCACTGTCAACAAGGGTGAATTCTATTCCACTTTCACGAAAGTAAGCCATTCACCGTTACTGTGCAGCGGTAAGTGGTCAAAGGAGGGAACAAGGCCGATGGATATGAAACAACCCTTTCAGCCATGGATGGCCATGGACACATCAACTGCCTTTGTCAACGTAACTAAATGGGCATTTTGAGCACATAAGCACTGTGACACTGATGATCAAATCAGGACAGTGTTAAGATTTATATTTATATGTACATGTATATGTATACACACATATCTGACCATAAAATGCAGCCTTAAAATGTTTGAAATACCAATTGCCTGTATTTTCAGAAGTGGCCTGCTTTATGCATTATATTATGATTCTTTTTTAGAAAATTGTTTTATTTTATTATTATTATTTTTTTGCTTCAGGCAATATGTTGGTAGGTTGGTTTGTTTTGATCATCGAGATGTTTTTTTTTTTTTTTTTTTTTTTTTGAGTTATTTGTTTTTATCAGTGAGGAGGCATATGGAGGTGTTGGATTGTGGGATAAACTTCATGCCGGAAGGTTACATTTCATATCCCTCGCTCAGGGGAGAGAAAAAAAAAAATAAGGGATCAAGGGAATGTAAATGCTCCCTCACCTCATCTAAGTTAGAATGAAACTCCACTTTGGCAGCCATTTTCATCCACATATTTGGAGGTTCCAACTTGAACACAGGGAAAGGAATACTGAAAAGAACACATTTGCCTTCAGAAATTGAATGAAATCTTGCCAGGGATTTGGTGATAAGAGTTTATGGCTTGAAGAGATCCATATTTTGTCAAATCACAGACGAGTGCTTGGCTGAGCTGTTGATGAATGACATTGATAAATATTTGTCAGCAGTAAAAGTGACATTGGAAAGGCGAATTAGTTAAGTTACCGTAGGACTATTTAGGACTATTAGAGTTCTGGCACTATTTTCTGGGTTAGATGCTTCTTCTGTGTTGGAGATAGGCAGCTTTGAGGGCTGAAATGAGAGTGGGGTGGGTAGGGAGTATAGAATCACAGACTAAAGCAGAGGAATGTGTGAATATTTGCAGAGGAAAAGTTGGTGCCACTTAATGCAAACTGGGATGAGCTGGGGATTCAGCTCATTTTTTGTTGAATTGCCTACAGCAGTGCAGATGTGTTTGGCTTTGTCTGGACTTTAAGTAAGCAGTAAACAGACATCATAAAATGAATTTGGAAATATGACCTCGCAGTCATTTCACGAAGACATATTTGCAAATCCAAATGGAATAACTAAAGATTTGACTGTGGCAAACTCTCAGAGAGAGAGAGGAGATGGTGGCTGTGTGGACAAACCGCCCACTGATCCAAGCAGTACTTATCCAGGGATTCACTCCTGGTCATGATAGTTATTGCCTGAAAAGACAAAGTGGGGCCTTTCCCAGCAGAAGGTAGATAATGCTAAATTCCTAGTGATTGATGGCATTGCATTTGACAAGGATAACTGTCAACTGGTTGTTTGAAGGCATTTCATCTCTTTCACTCGGTATCCCTGCCGACACCAAAAATAAGATAAAGCTCAATTTTGGGACTTTTATTAACCTCTAATCAGTATAAATGTAGCACTGCAGAAAATCGGAGGTTTCTGACTTTCATTATGCCGTATTATCATCACAGAGGTCCCTGATGCTTTTCTAATTGACCCTCACTATCCGTTTTTGTCTTGTTACACTCAACTTAACTAAATGTTCTTTCTTGCAGTAGCATTAAGGGAGAAATATGTATCAGCTTGTCCGAAGCCTAGTGCAATGTAGCTCTCAAGTCCACATCTCACATTAGTTTGTATGCATTGAACAACAGCCCGGTTGGGAAGACATTATAAAGATGAGCAAAAACCCTCGATGAAAGGACAGTTATGGCCCATTAACTGCTACATACAAGGCCATGCAGCTTTTTTTTTTTAGAGAAGACTCAAGCACTTTCATCATTGGTTTGGTTTTCAGATGGTATAGTGAACATGGACAGGATAGAGAGGAGAGATATAACAGCTTAGCATGCTATTAGATTCCATCCCATGCATGGGCTGAAAATGAATGATTTCCCAGGAGGGTACACTAATCCACTCATGTACCATGGCACCTTGTCATGCACCTCTACAACCAAATCATATTTTTATCCTGGTGTGAGGTCTTGCTACTTACATGCAGTTCGGTCGCCAGCAAAATTATTTAAGTTTCAGAACTCGTTCTTGTAACGTTATGGAGCGTTCTTGGTAACAATTTACATCGGCCATGAGCATTCAGAATTGATTTATTACACATTTATAAATAGACTGTGAGACAGCTGCATCCAAATGCATTCATGTCAGATCTGTAATAACTCTATGAACATTGCATTTTGGCTGATCTATGCACTCAGTATGACTCCATCAGTGACCTATCAACTAGAGTGATCATACCACAACACTCACAGATGTTTGCAGATAATTTCAAGCTGACATTGGTCGTGACTGGATATGCCTACACTTAATCAGTGGTAGAAAGAGTACTAGAAGGTGCTACTCAAGTAGGAGTATTGCTACTTTGCTGATACAACAATGGAAACAGTAACTTTGTCAGATGCAATGGTTTCCATGCAATTCCAAAAAGACCAGGCTACAAAGCTGAAATCATATTCTTTTAATTGGAATTTTGGAAATTAATAAAGTGCATCAACAAAGTAAACCCAAATTAATCCTCTCATCTGTGCTGACTGATCGTTCAAGCCTTGACAATTAGTCAGTTTGTGGTGGTCCACTTTCTGATGCTTACAGAGAGCCTACAATTGTATTCTTTGATGGATATGATCATAATGTAGCTAACTGTAATTCTTCAGTAAAAATCCACTTGAGTAAAAGTAATTATCGCAAAAAAGGACAATTACACACAAGGTTACTCGTTTGTAGTAACATGAATAAATGCAAATAGATGTATTTAATCGAAACACAGGCTTATGTGACCCACTGAAAGTCACTTTGTGATCTGTTGGCAACCCTTGTGTTCAGTCATTGTTTCAACTTGTTTGTCCTTATGCGGTGCTGCAGCCCATACACTGGACAGAAGGAAAGGAAACACTCTGGACAGGTCAGCAGGACATTGCAGGGCTAACACAGATGGACAGACGTGCTCACACTCACACCTGTGAACAACTGAGACTCTCTACTCCATGCCTTTGAAATGCACAGAAACTGCAGCACATTTATCATAAAACAGAGAGCGCATGTATAAACTCCATGCAAAAAGGACCGTACTGCCTTCACTCAGTGAATTCTGATAATGATATATGACTATATTTACATGTAGAGAGAATTAGGTTATTAACCCAGTTATTCAAGTAACCCAGTTTTTGGTCAGCATATGTAAACATTATCACTCAGAATAACCTGGGTATACTCACACTCCAATTATGAAGCCTGGTTTGCCATCATATTTAACCGGTTACTGCTGCATATAAACATATCACTTTGTTTGACGACATAACAGATTCACTGCTGACTTACACAGCATTACAGGTGCAGCTTGATGTCAACACAAATCATGCTGGTGAGTATTACTTACTATTAGCCTGCTATTACTGTTGGGATCATCATTTCTTTCCCCTGTATTAGATGTAACCTACTTTTGCTCAGTCACAGAGGGAGGGGGTGGCTGGCAGTTGCTTTTCATACTTTTTTTGCTGGCAAACCATTTTATCTGTGGGAAGGGGACCACAGGTGGACAGAAATATTCTGTTAATTGGTTTATTCATGTCAACAGGAATACTCATTCGCAGGGTGTCAAAGTTGCATGCAAACAGTTTGACCTGAATGAGACCTTAAACAGACTATGGCCAATAGCTTGGCTTCTTGTGTATTTAAAGTCACTGGTGCATGGGAGAGAATCTCCCTCTACTAAATATTCTTGGAATTTGCCAGTCTACAAGGAAGGATCCTCTTTTTGAACAACCCAGCGGCTGCAGCCAGTGCACCTTTGGAAAACATTGCCTTAAGACTTCTTTGCTGATTTGAAACCAACAGTTGACCCAGAAAAACTCCCATTTATTCACCACGAGACAAGGTTAATATGCTGTTGACTGAACAACCTGTAAAGTCTATGATAAATTGTGGTTTAGTCTTCCCTTGGTCCAGAAATAAACATTAATGCTTCAAGCTTTACCTTTTTAAAATAAAAAGGAAAGCTACGGCCACATAGAGGGCACTGAAAAACTGTAAAGTAACAATAAGAAATAGACATACATATAAAACATATTTTAACAAACAGATAATAAACAAAACTTACAGAGCAAAAATCACCACTCTGCTACAATAGTAAAACAGACTGTGCCCTCACATGATGGTCACACTTTACAATTAAGTTCCCTAACTAAGAGGTAACTCTCGTAGATTAATTTGATGACCTGAAGTGCCAACATTTTGCCTATATAATAATGACTGACATGTGTATGATTAATAATTGGTTAATGTAGGAACAATTAGGGTATTTCCAATTGGAAATACCCTAATTATTAAAGTGCATGTAAAGCTACTAATACTACCCCAATGTTGTTTAAGCCTGTGATATCACAATCCTGCTTCCAGTGTAGGACTTCCAGATGGGATAATCAACTGACTCCAGTTTGAATCCAACAGTTTCATTCTCCTCAACATGCAGAACCTAAACACTTGCAGAAACCCAATTAATGTCAATAGTCAGATTTTTTCAGCCTAAATCTAGCTGGAAAGACCAGGTTCTGCTGATCCCTGAACCTGATGATGGAAACTGTATACACTGGATTTCGGAGATTATGTTACTGCCATCCATTGGAATGCACAATATAGAATAGTATAGTACGGTACAGTATAATATGGAATAATATAGTACTGTATAGTAACTCTATAGAGTGCTGCACCACTTTACTCGAGAAGGCACAGAAACTAGTAACTAATGGTAAGTTACTAAGTGCAGTCCGCTTCCCCTGTTCATTACTAAGTAACTGTATGGATTAGTGCTCCACTTTACTTGAGGAGGCACAAACACTAATGGTAAGTTAAGAGCAGTCATCTGTTCATTACTTAATAGTGAATGATGTGTAAGTAGGTCATGTTTGATTCGCATTGCACTTAAAATAGCAGAACAGTTCACACTAGTTGAAGAGACAATATATATATATATATATATATATATATATATATATATATATATATATATATATAATAGAATCAACCAGACATTGTGGTGGTCAGCAAACAGCGGAAGAAGACAGTAGTGATAGATGTATAATTTCTGAACAACAGCAACATCAGGAAGAAGGAACACGAGAACCTTGACAAATAACAGGGGCTGACAGAGGAACTAGAGAAGATGTGGGGAGTGGAGGCAACAGTGGTGCTGGTGGTAACTGGAGCTCTTGGGGCTGTGACTCCCAAACTGGGAGAGTGGCTCCAGCAGATTCCCGGAAAACCCTCTGAGATCTCTGTCCAGAAGAGTGCCATCCTCTGAATGGCTAAGATACTGCAGGACCCTCAGGCTCCCGGGCCTCTGGTAGAGGACCCAAGCTTGAAGGAGACACAAGATCAGCCAATGGGGTAAGTGGGAGACAAAAAAATGCACACACACACACAGAGAATGTGAGTACTGGATTAATGAGTAGTAAGCGCAGGTGAGAATTCCATCTGGAAGTCCTACACTGGGAACAGGATGCCTGTGATATAGGATACTGAAGGCTACCGTAACATTGAGCCAGTAACATTGCAGTTATAAAGCATCAATTTATCAAATGGGTTTACATTTACTTTAGTAATATGGGTGTTTCCCATGGACGGCAGCTACGTAATTTCTGAAGTGCAATGTATACAGTTTCCATCATCAAGTTAAGGGATTAACAGAACCCAAACCTGACTACTGGCAGTAATTGGGTTTCTGCAGCTGGACCACATAAGCTCTTATGTTAATGACAAGTGTCCTGCATTAGCCTGTCAGAGTAGTAGCAGCAGCTATAAAGTTGAATCAATAGGTACAATTGTAGTGTGGAGTGTGTCCCATTGAGTATTAAGGGCTTCTAGGGAAAACAGATCTGCAAGAGGTCGAGAAATAAGTTGGTTTGAAATTATGACTGGAATGACATAATTAATTTAATTGAGTAAATCAAATTAAAACACACACACACACACACACACACACACACACACACACACACACACACACACCTATCTATCTATCTATCTATCTATCTATCTATCTATCGATAGATAGATAGATAGACAGATAGATAGATAGATAGATAGATATCACTGCAGAATCTTCACAAGAAAGTGTAACTTTTTTTTTTATTATTATTTTCCTCTTATGCATGCAAGTCAGTTTAAGAGGCACTATATGTAACCTTTGATCAAGGTGGATATGCTAATGACATAAAAACATAATTTAATGATAAAACATATCCTTTAACAACATAAATATATAAATTAAACAGAACTGAAGCCTAAAGCCTGTGCCAAAGCATTCTCACATGCTTGCCATCAAAGGGAGACTGACAATTGAATAGGAAGTAGCCTGCTGTGTCTGAAGTGCCAGTTTTCTCACAAGGCTGGTACACTTACATCTGTAAAAGACACATAATCGGGTCATCCTATTCAACATGTACCATTCTACTCAGAAAGACAAGCTTTGCAGCACACCAAACTGTGTATATTGATTAAATAAACTGTCTATTGATTCTAAAAGGCCAGTCATGTTTCTATTCTCTCTGTGTCTCTGGCTGTCTGGTGCTTGCTCTCTTCCCTGTCTCTGGCTCACCTTAAATTTTCCATCTTATTTGTGGTGGCAGACAAAGCACTTAAAGGGTGAAGCTTTTTAGATTCAGGACTTTTGAGCATATGACAGAGCGCATTAGCCCTTTCACTTTATGCAGATATTGGCCCACTTTGTCGCTAAAAAGGCGTGTATAGAACTATTTTTGCCAAATTCAAAGTGAGGGAAGTGTGTCATGACCCAGTAACACATGGTGAAACCTGTGTGAAGTCCCCCTGAATCTTCCCTTATACTATACCCTTTCTTGGTGTTAAACATTAAGCGTGATTGACAGCTTGGAGTGCATTTGAACTCCTCCCAGAGGAGAATGCCATAAGTAACACCTTTTTAACAAGCGCTCAAAATGAAATGGTTGTGCAGTCTGGTATTTTCTCCCAGACAGGGTCAATAAAAGCGGTCTTAATTCCCACGGGCCTGAATTGAAACTAAATGCAGTCAACAGTGTCATACTCCTCTAAAAGCAGGACCAGAACAACAATATTTTACGGACAGTGTTTTGCAAAGCCTTCCAGACTGCCCTGTCAGGTCTGTCTACAGTCACAAAGGCAAAATAAAATGTGAAAGTGCAGTTTCTTTCCCACATGCATATCATTACAGTGTTTCTTTGATTCCAAATTAAGGAAATCATGAGTGAATAGTGGAAGTTGGCATTTACATTTATTTCCATGTCACTCTGCTTGCAAATTTAACAAAACATTAATCACAGTGGTTAAGCATTAGATTGTTCTTTTTTTCATAATGATTTCATAAGGATTTCATAATCATTTCTCTCTAACAATTTGCATTTAGCCTTGTCTATACGCCAATCGGTCTTAACATCATGCCCACCTGTACAATCTAATGCAGTTCAGAGAAACAGCTCCACCATAAATTCTACCTTTTGAGAAAGTTTATGATGTTCAGTTTTTGTTGACATTGTGGAGAATGTGTAAATTTAATTCTATGTTTATTATTGAGGTTGTAGTTTGCAGAGGTCTTGTACTGGACAGCATTATATTGAGAGGTGTTTCTAGTTTTTTGTCCTCCCTATTTATATACATGGGGGGGACAGAATAGTAGAAACACCTCTCAATAAAATGCAGTCCAGTACAACAGTACCACTAACTGTGAGCTCAGTGCCAAACATAGAATTGAATTAACACCTCTGTTACTGTGACAAAAAGAAAACCTGAGCATCATAGGCATCATAAAAGTGAACTTTATGGCACAATAGTTGTATTGGATTGCATTAAATTGTACAGGTGGTCATAATGTTATGGCTGAACGGTGTATGCCAGCTTTGTTTTCTTTGTTTTTTTCTAGGCTGTTGTAACCCATGCTGACATAATAGCATAGCACCAGTGAACAGACAAATGCATTTTTGATCGTGAGTAAAATGACACTCAGTAATTTCTCACTACACTATTATTTTAGCATTTAAGAAGTCATTCACATTCACATTTACATTTAAACAGAAGGTGGTGCACAAACCTGAAGCATTGTAGTTCAAGATTTTTTTTTTCATACCTGAATTGTAAAACACTACTATTGCACTGCCTGAATAGGGCAAGCTGAATGATAAAAAGTAGCACATCAGAAATAAGAAAAGAGAGAGACTTCACCTTATTGGATTGATTTTGTAAGATCTAAAAAAAAAAAAGTGACTATTTCTGTGTTGACAAAAAGTGACTTCACATCATACATCTATTATAATATGCCTTTTCATAAAACTGTTTGGGGGACAATGCAACTAATGTAAACGATGAGTAATCATCTTTCACCAACTACCCATGAATGTAATGTTTAGGATTTGTGTGCAAGGTCGTTTTGAGGGAGGCTTTCATGTGGTTTGTCAAATCCGATGAAATGCCATTATAACCAAGGTTCACGACACAAAAGCATGCAAACTTTATTCAGTGATGTCTCTAAATTGAAATGAAATCTACACTCTCAATATTGTTTATGTGTTGTGTTCAGTGTTTTTCCCCACCAACAGTTCCCAGCCAAGTGGAACCATCTCCCATAGCATTTGGTGGAGGTGGAAGACAAGCTCTTAATCGGCTGTGTTATTGAATTATTGAATTAAAAGCTTAAGTACTCAGGGTGAGCATGTCAATTTTTCACAACTGAATGGTACACTGCTCATTCCATTTTCATCTGAATAGATCATTTGTGTATGTAAAATGTGGAAGAATGGGGGTATTACACAGATCAGTTTCATTGTCTGTAATTCCCATTCATTGTGACTGTAATCATTCTGAGAGACAAGTCATATTCATCCGACAGTGCATGCTAGTCCCTAATCTGCATTCAGCTCCCCTCAACAACATAGCACTTTTTGTCAAGCAGCTGTACTGTAGCACGGTGTTAATTAAGAAAGGGTTTGCTTCAAAGCAAACATTTTGCATAATTATAGCTGAAGTAGGAGTTTAACCTGTTTCACATCCTTAAGAGATATGGTGTTAAGAAACAGAGGACTGAGTCTTGCACGCAACGGTTCAACCCTGTTCCGCTTGACATTCTGCTCACCTGTCTTCATCCCCAGTGTTCTGCAACTCTGGGACTGATACAGAGAAAATGATGTGATGTACTGTCTGTATTTCAATAGGATGAGTTGCTGTGACCCACGCAATTTCCCTCTCAAAGAGTATTTCAACTTATGTAGATGAGCTCATCAGAGCTGCCTGCTGAGATGAGACATCTAGGTCTGGAATTGTGTCAATACCAGCACCAAAACAAATGCAAATCAAAATCCAAATTAATGTGTTTTCCCCGAGGAGAAACTGAGTCGTACTTATAGTCAGCTCTCAGAAGATGACAGGATTCTGTTATCCAGAGCTCACGCAAAACAAGGCGCTCTCAAACTGCTCACCGTGAGCTTGGGTACAAAAGTCAGTGTCTCCAGGTGGAGGAGCGCAAACTGAAAAGGAACAGGTAGATTTTTGTGTGATTTTTTTTTTCTTTACGGTTGAAAAATACAAGCCATTTATATATTTCTTGGGCTCTTGTGTTTTCTTGATGATCTATCTCAGTAAACATACATCCGAGATTAGCCTTAATCGCTCTGTACAGGTTATGTCAAGCAGATGCACTGGATTTGGTCCAGTTGCTCTGAGTGGCACTGCTCTTGTCACAGCCTCGTTTATGTTCCATGCTGCTGTTGGAGTGAATAACTGCCAGTCACTGGCAAATAACAGGTTATGTTTGGGCAGGAATTAACCACTAGATGGATTGCACTGGTTTAGGCTGCTCTAATACCTCTGTTGTCTATGGCCTTTCTGCATTGTGTCGACCGCTTCTGAGTTTGATGCTAGCATTCAATGCACATGCATGTCAACAACCAGCGATTCACATTTGCACATCTGCTTTGTAAATCTAATGAGGTAGAGGGCCAACAATGTGCATTTTGCATGCCCTATGTATCCGCTGTAAATTATAGATGTATAAACTGCACACATCTGGTACCCTGTAAAACTGCCAGCGAAGATGCAGTGTTTTATTTGTTGTTTTACTCTCAATATGTTATTTTGTTGTATTTACTTGCTATAATACCTTCAGTACACTATTTGTTCTATGTCCTATTCTTTGCTGCTGCAACGGCTCAATTTCCCCTCAGGGATCATTAAAGTTTCATCTAATCTAAAAATTCATTGCAAAAGGCAAATGCTTGATTATAGCTGCTAGTTGTTGTTCAGAGAAAACTTTTTGTTTGATGGTCAGTGCAGCATGCCAGACACATCTTAATTAGTATTTTCATAAACCTACAATGTTCAAAAGTATATTTCATCTGACAGCACCCTGTCGACTTTGAATTTTGGTGCAAAGGCTTGTGCAAGATTTCCATTTTATACTATTCATAGCAAAGTACCATCGATTGGAGGAGGTTAGAGCATCTTCTGTTAGGTGCACTAATTCATAAGTGCAATAATTCATATAAATTGTTGTGTAAGGTGTTGATTGTGATTTGTGATATTTTCTTCTGAAGCTGTTTTGATAAGGACCCTTACTACAGTTTGATATACCGGTATACCTAAGGGCAGTGTGTTTGCTGAGGTGATGGTGCTATTTGTCAGCAGATTTACTTACTTTACTTACTTGGGCCTTTGTATTCCTTGCGGAGCACAGGCCATTGATGAATTGCTTTCACCCCCTTTTATCGGTAGATTAAGCAAGATAAATCTTGTCATGCTTTAAGCTATACCTTGGAGACAGAAATGCAATTCTCTGACATAAAAAAACATGATAGCTCTAGAACTGCGACTTGTCAAAAATAATTACATTCCATGCACACGGACGGACATGTGTATACAAATTTAATAAAATACACAACAAGTACAGTGGCCCACATTCACGTGTAAGCTCAGCTTATTTGCACATAAACTGCAGAGAGGACAACAACAAAATTACAAATACATTCTTAAAAAATTGTTTTCAGGAACCTCAAATGGTTTTATGAAAAGGGACATTCCCTGTTGCACCACCATTAATAGTTCATAAGACACTTCACTTTTGTATTTAACGTCACTGATATGTATTTCAGTTGCCTGCGATATCCGAAGAGATGTTTCTTATACACAAAATGGAGACAAAAAGCATCACTGTACAAAAGCAGACAGGACTCAATAGCTTAACAGTAGCAATTCGTTCAACAGCCTCACAAAATTGGAGCTTGAAATGTGTAAAATACAGACATCTAAACTGACAGGTACAGTACACCATGAAAACACTTGAAGAGTCAGATAAGCGATGATTTTCTCCCCATACCTTCACAGCAGTCAAGGACACATATTTCACCTTAACACAACAAGTCACAAACTCAAAAAAACATACAAAGCAGATGGTTTTTGGTTATACAATGCGTGTCGGGAACCTCTGTGGGTCAAAATGAATCACCTCTTGGTCATTTATCTGTGATATCATCATCACACCCCTGGCAGGTGAGAGCAAGTGGGAGCATCTGACCTGTCAGTTCCCAGAGTCCCGTGGGTCAAGAGCACACTCTGACCCCCCACACTCCTGGCTGATGACAGAGCTGTGAATGAGACTGCTTGACAGGGACTTGGGCCTGAGCTCGCAGGTCAGGTAGGGGGGCTCCTCTAATTCTGTGTGTGGTGGTGAACACTGGCCATCTGGTGGGCCATAGGCACTGCTGTCTGAACCGCCCTCCCGCTCTTCTTTGGACTCTTGGTCGGGCAAGTCCTGGGGCATACTATTCTTGGTGGGGCTACTGGACACAGATGGACTCTCCTGCAGTGGTGGGCTTAGTGCACGCTGGGATTTTAAGTAGGGTTTGACATTGGCCACTAGGATTGTACTGTCCCGCTGCTCCTTTCCAAACGTGCTGAGGGTTTTTCTGCTGCTGCAGCTGATGGTGCCATAAATCTCTGTCTCTACCATGGCCTCCATTCCCACAGGGATGAAAAGGTTGGTGCGATTATCGGCACTGTCTGCTTGGCTTCCTACCCGTAACTTTGGCATCCAGCATCTGTCAGAATGTCCCAGTGCACGGCATTCATCAGTGCAGTGGACTGATTTGTCTTGCCCTGCAAAAACAGTTAGGAATTTGTTAGTGTGCCATCCTGGGGTAAGAAAATCACTTTAAAAAACACCTTAAACAACAGTTTTTTTTCCGGGTTTTGGCATGGGTGTTGCAGTCTGGGATGTTATTTAAACAATATTAAAAAGCAGTGATGCTGCACCTTCCTATTTAATGAGGTTTTTCTGTGTAATGTCACCAGAAAAATAAGTGTATCAGAATTGGCACAATCTGCCTTGTCATAACAGAGTCTCATCAAAAATCAACCAATCATTTAGAGCCTTAAATTCACATCAGTCTGCCAATGGTTTTGCAGCACTGTGGGCTGCCGGCCCACAGGGCTGTTAATGCCAAGGGCTGGGCCACCAATACTGCCCGCCAATCACCAGCCAGTGACTTGTTAATAATGAATGAATATTGCCAAACTGGCTTGTTAGATTGAAGGTGCAAGAGGAAACCTGGAAAATAAGTTACCCAAATGTATTTCCCACAATTTGCTTTCAGTTTAAATGTAACAGTTATAAGCATGCAACAGGCTATCATGTAAAATTACAAAAAATTATGAAAATGTGCTCCCCAAACGCCCCCTCATGTGAAATTCGCATTGTCTTCAAGTCAGAACAACATTAAAGACACACATTCAAATCTCCCTTCTACTACAGAAATCCAAGTATTAACTTTCTACATGAGAACTCTGGTGATGCATAATGAATAACTTCTGTGGATAAAATAAGAACTAGAAGCCTGTTGCACCAGCTGTGTGTATGTTCAAATATAGCCGCGTTCAAAGTTGTCCTGATTTACTAAAATATAAGCTGTTGCATCGCACAAATTCACAAGGTAACCTTAAAGTGATAATCCACAATATTTCATGTCCATTTTTGCTGCTCTGTATTACTGATTAATATAACAATGCAGTGGTTCAATAGACTTATATCTTATTCTGTAGATTTGCTGTTCTGAACACACTGTGCTGGGTTGCTCTTTTCTAGGAAGAGATGAATTTCATATTTCTGGCAGCACCAGCACAGGTTTGTGAGGAGTGAACCGAGGAAGAATCGGGCATTTAGCATGAGCAGTGATGGCCACCATAGATGAACTGAGAAACGAGCGCCCCCTATAGAGACTTCTACATCATTAACAGAAAGTCCTAGATAAAAGACAGCGCACTGGCTCACATTGTTTCATTGCCAAGTAATTTCTGGAAAATGCAGTGTGAAAAAAAAAAAAAAGAAAAAAACTCAGCAATGACCACTTCACTAAAGATGCTGCCAAAAATAAAAGAACCACTGTGCTTTTGTAAGTGATAATAATTACAAGAATTCCACTCAATCAGAAAGGCATGAGCTTTCCCACATGCAATATAACCATTTTATTATTTCAGTCATTTTCTGAACATAAAAAATTAGTAGCAAGTTTATTTGTCATAGCAGAATTTTAATAGCAAATCTAAAAGTGTAATGGCATGTTTGCTAATTAACCAGAGGAGCATAGTAATCATAATTATATGACTGCCTTTTTGACCGATTGCTTTCTAATGTTAGTACTCACTTAGTAATGCAATTACATAATGTGCAACATCTGGTTCACAGTTCATGGTTTGGTTTGACATACAGTAATGGTACACAATGCTAATCTGTTATGATATTATAAATGACTTAAAAAAAAAAAAAAAAAAAAAGTTAAGGCCAGGTGCCTTGTTTGTACCACAAGATGAGGACTTAAATGCATAAGGAAGGCGGTAAGTGCAATATTGCTTTATCGTTTTTCGCTATACATCTGTTCCTCATTTTCTTAGATAATGCATACAGTTCAAGGCACAACACTGTTTTCATTTCCACACTGCAACTCTTTTGTATCACATTGTATATTACGTGACACTACACTGTTACATGCTTCGCACAAACCATTCCATTTCTATCTCTGTTGGGACTAAGATCAAGAGAAAATGTGCTTTTGAGTTCAAAATGCATTTTACATCAAAAGGGAGAACTAAACGATGACTTTGATTTGTCAAAACTGCAACACAGATCCCACATATTACAAGTGGTATGCTTTGAAGCATCTCCACCGCAGATTACAGTTCTGTGGCCTGTGCATTTGTGTTTGTCGGTCTTTCTTCTAGTGTCATAGAAAGTGGTATTTTTGTAGGGTGCAGCTACATGAGGCCAGAACAATAAGCACAAGCGGGAAAGAGGGAAGTGTTGAATTCATTTCCGTGGTACCTATCACCGTGGCAGAGCAGCTAGCAGATGACGCTGATGCAAAGAGATGTATATGCTTAGAAGGTTTAGCATAAACACAGTGGGGTATTTTTGTCAATGTGTTATTCTGTCTGCCTATACAAGCAAAAATAACAGAAGGAATGTGTTTCTATGCCGACTAAGGAAGCATAATATGTTATTCTTTATGATTACAGAAGAAAAAAAAATCTATGTTTATTTCACTTGAATGCCTTTCAGTCAACTTGGTCTAAAGGTGGAACATCCATTGTACCCTTACAAAAACATATGCCGACATAGAGGCTCAAACCTTTAAGGCAATAAACTTCCAATTTTCCTGTGACACATGAAGCTATTTATTAGCAGCAGAGCTCTAAAATTTCCTCCTTATGCAATTACTAGGTATATGATTTATATTATTAAAAGTAGCCTACCTTAAAAATGATTTTTAGCAAGAAGTAAGGGTGCTTTCATCCATTCTGCCATTGCATCGTCACTTACTCCGTTCTTGAGTTTCAAAACTACTCATGTCTAACAGGTGTAAAATTGCAGCTTATGCCATGTCTTTATATAGTTCCGTGCATGTGCAGAGCCACATGAAGGCACAGCCGTCACTAAGTGATAAAAAAGCTGTGATCTTATAGGCAAGTTTGACTGGAACAATGACACGCGCTCAAAAATAAAGAACCCGCCTGGCCATTATAATAGAATCAGAGAAAGCCGAGCAACATACCCACTGTGCATCTGGTGTCTCTGAGAGTGAATAAATATTCAGAGAGGATGATAGTGTGAGCTGCACAGGTGCATATATTACCTGTATCAAAGCAGCGAGGAGACTGGGGGCTGGTAAAGGTAAAGACATAAAAAGCAATGGTACTTAACCCACAAGCTTTTGTGCTGCTGTATTTGGGACTATGATTCTGGAGTGACTCAATTTTGGATAATTTCTTGTCAAAAAACTGCAACATAGTGACTTTGTTGTTCAATAAATGCACCAGTGCGTATGTGAGTGTGTTTATTATGTGTGTGTGAGAGAGCAGGAGAGAGACAGAATGTAAGAGTGTGTGGGTTGGAGGGTGGTGTTATTGTGTGATCAAGTCTACAGCATAATGCATAATGCAGATCCTCCAGCTTGTAGTCAGCAGACAGTGACACCCTTTAATGTTCAACTGACCAACCTCAGGAGAATGCCATTTAATCTAACCATTAGTTTTGCTTTTTAACAGCATTTCTCACATGCAATGAGAGAACATTGGGAAAGGCATTAGACCAACCTATTAATATTAAATGCAATGCCCCAGTTCTTTGCATTTCTCTTATCTTACAAATGCAGGCCTATAAATTAACTGACATTCCAGTCAAGGAAGCATCAGCGCTGTGTGTAAATTCTGCCTTGCATATAAGAAACATCTCTTTCAATATCTCTCCGTTTGATTGGCCTTTGAACTTGGGCTGAATCAGATTCAGTATTGCTGCAAAAAAAATTGTGATTGAATTTACACCTCCCACAGAGCAAGTTTCGTCTGCCATGATTCCCCGGTAACACACGCACACACACAAAGTGAGAGAGAGAGAGAGAGACAGACAGAGAAAGAGAGAGAGCGAGAGAGAGAGATTCACACTTCCTTCTGGCAGCCGCATGAATGTTTCCATCTCTGCCCTCCTGTGCATGCCACAAACAAACAGTTCATAGCAATGTAAATGGTGTGGAAAGCACTGCATAAGGACCTGATGACCAGAGCCTGTCTGTTCCAAGATGCCTCTCTCACACTGGGAAATGAGAGACAGCATCACTTTACTTAAGTCCCTTATTATCTTTCATCTTACCTTGAAGATTTTTCTCTTTCTTCCACATTTTTAGTGTTAGACACAAAATAGCTAAATATATCAGCCCCTACCAGGTCAGGGTTAAAAGAGCTGTGACTGGTTGTAACAAGTTCACCATCATCTATGATTACGCCACAGGCAATGTGGATCATTTAAAAATGTTTGAAATAAGATTTAACATTGCTATTTTTTGCTTCCCATAATAAAGCAGCATTGCTCTCAAAACCTTCGAATGGGAGCAAAGCAAAGCCTTTATTAACTGAGAAAATCTTTCCAAGGAAGAGGTGGAAACACTCTGTCATGTTTCACCAAAAATACCTGTCGTTTTGCACTGAAAGTGTCTGTCTGTCATACTTTCTTGTCTCTCTGCCGTGTTATTCGAGACATGGATGCGGTGAGTTCATGTTCAAATAATGACATGATCAAAAGAGACAGTGACGGAGGTATGCTTTGCCATGCATATGAGTTTGTTTGATGGCTAGAGCAGACAGAGGATGTTTGAACTCTCTTCCTTCAGCCAATGGACTCTTTTATCCTCTTAAACTATCATCTACTTTCCACCGTGGCACCTTCATGTCATCTTTGCAACACAGCTCAGGATTTCTGCAATAGCGCAGAGCAGTACAAGTTACAATACCTGCTGCAGCTACCTTAGAGAGCTAAGATTTGATTACTGTGGCACGCTTTGCACCACAAAAATCTTGTTTGAGCATTGTGGTATGGACAACCTCTTTTAAGTGTGGTTTGGCATTACCCGGTGGGAGGCGAGCATCCACTCAGAAATATCAGTTAGCTGCACGCACATTCTTGGTGGTTTAATGGGGTTAAGTATAAACAAGGTCTGATACAAGAGTCAGTTAGGCATCTTCAAGATGTCAGGCAAAGAGAGCGTCCACTCACCCTGCTCAAGAGGCTGGCCATTAACTGCTGTTGCTTTCATCTTGAGGGCCTCCCTGGCAGACGTGTCGCAGTGTGAGCCTTTATTAGTATCCTGGTCACTATCAGCCTGGTCACTATCACCATGGCCACTGTCTCGGAGGCTTGCTCGTTCTGCATCCTTAAATGTTGAGCTGCAGCAGAAAGAAAGGAGGGAAAATAAACATAACTCACTGTTGCTTCCCTGTGAGTGCTCCTATTTGACAAGCATAGTCAGCTTGCTTGATATAGAGATGAATGTAAATGCATTGGTCAGGAAGCTTTTGGTTAGAGCCCTTACCTTTGAACAAATGGCTGCCTGCTGCCAACATAATTGGGCTCTGAGGGAAAATTATCCGTCTGAAAACGAAAGGAAAAAATTATTGTGTATTGGCCATCTCAAAATGTCCTTGCTTTTTTTTCCCCCCCACAAAAGTCTGCGTAACATGATATGCAGACTGAGAAAGCAATGCTCTGGGCTGCATTTCAGATTTTTACATTTTAATCGCAACACATGAAACATGTTAATAAAATATATTTTAGTCAAAGAGCACCTGCCAACAGCGGCAGCATGATAAGAACAAATCTCCATCATGACCATATGTGCTTCCTTGGCAAGGAAAAGCAGTAATGCATTAACCACTGTCATCAGCATCCCTTTTTCCTATCTTGAGAATAATGTGTTTGTGTTGATCACACCCACATGCCCTAGCGACTGGTGACAGTGCCAGGCCTTGTCATCTGTGTTATCATCTCCAAATGAGACTGTGTCTGAGACTGTCCTAGATATTTACATCATTTACAACAGATAATTCTGCTGTGCTAAATACCACTACAAGCCCTTGTTGTCAATTTTCTATGCTAAGGGCTTGTATAAATAACCCTGCCATCCCCACAAGGAAGGGCTGGACCCTATTAATGGCCTTATCTTGCCAACTTTGGCTGTGGTTGGGTGGATCTGGCCCATATTTGCGGAGGGCGAAAAATGCGATTGTAAGGTTATGCTGTGTGCATCTAGCTGTCTGGCACACATTGGTTCAGTAATGTGATCGGACAAGCTGCTCAAACACCTGTCCAATCCCACGTTTCAGGCAGGGTTTTGTTTTCATTCTATAGCAGTGGATCTGGCAGGGGCACAGCAGCCTTGTTCAAGACTCACACTGTTTGCATGCGTAACTGAGAAGACTTTCTGATTATGCAGACCACCTGTACCGTTTTGCAGGAAGAAACATACAATGGACCAATTTCAGAAATGGTTTGATTGTACAAATGCAGATAAAAACCCTTCTTACTCAGAGGCAACTGACAATGTCATTTACAATACATTACCACCCTTTAAGGTTCCACCATATCATGCTGTATCTGCTAAGTATATTTTATAGTGCCATAACAGGGGGAGTAAAAGTAATAATGAGGATGTCTCTCTCGTTGCAGGGTGACATGAAGTTTTTTTTTTTTTTTTTTTTTTTTTTTGCTTTTCTTTTGTCAGATTTGTATAGGGAAGAAGCAGAGGGTGCAGATAAGAGAGAATAAAGGGCAGATAAAGAATACAGAGGAGCATGCTCCTTACCTGTATCACTGACATCCTATTTGCTGGAGTGTCTGAGCTAAGCCCGGCAAAGCTGGAGTGGCAAGCTGCCCTGGGGACTGTCAGGCTGTTGGGGGTGGTTTTCAGGTACATGACCTCCGACCTGGGCAGGGTGAGGGGCAGAGGGCTCTGGTAGTCGAAACAGATTGGCGAGGTGATGAGAGAGGGGCTGCTCACCACATTCATCCGGCTTGCTGAATCTCTTTCCTCCATCTCACTCTGCACCAGCATGATGTCACTCTTGTTGATCCTTTTCTTTTTGCCCTTCCCCACTGGAGGATTGGAGTACTCAGCCATGCGGCAGTTATAATTCCCAGTCTCCTTATCTTGATGCTTGGACTTGACAGCAATGGCAGTCATGACTGCTAAGAGCATGACAGAGATAATGCAGAGGGTAACTATGAGGGGCAGGGATACATCCCAGTGCTGCTGTTCCCCACTTGCACTGGAGCCCCCTCCTGTTGCAGTTTCTGTGTTAGCCTTAATGATCAGCTTAGCAACAGCAGACAAGGGGGGCTTGCCATGATCTGTTACCTTCACCACCAGCTCAACCACTGAGGCTACCTCCTCCCAAAGAGCGTGGGCAGTTCTGACCTCGCCTGCCACCGGGTCCATCTCAAACAGGTGATCATCATTTCCCTCTGAGATCTCATAGGTCAAATGGCCACTTTCTCCGTGGTCATGGTCCACCGCTTTCACAGTGGCCACAATGTATCCTATGCCTACATTTCTAGGCACTGGGATTTCAGCAGTATCATTCTGTAGCAGTGGTAGAATAATAACTGGAAGATTGTCGTTGACATCAAGGACACTGACCCTGACTGTAGAGGTGCTCTCCATATGAGGAGATCCTGCGTCTTTAGCTTGAACTTTGAACTCAAAAAATTTAGTCTGCTCATAATTAAAAGACCGTGAGGCATATATGGCTCCGTTGGTGGGATTAACAGACACATAGGTGTATACTGACACATCTCCGATGTGTGATGGCAGAATGGAGTACGACACTGTTCCGTTTCGACCAATATCTGGATCGTGGGCCAGAACAGAGCCTAAATATTCCCCTGGGATGTTGTTCTCAGGCACCTGAAGCACATACACTGACTTGGTAAAACGTGGCGCATTGTCATTTTCATCCAAGATCTTCACAGTAAATGACTTAGTATAGTTCAAGGAAGGGATCCCATTGTCTCTGGCTACAATTGTTACATTGTATTCATCTTTCAGTTCCCTGTCCAAAGGTCTGTCTGTAAGCAGGGTGTAGAAATTATCATTGTTTTCCTGCAGTCTGAAGGGAACATTTCCCAGCACTCTGCACTGAAGTTGACCATTTCTGCCAGAATCTTTATCTGTTACTCTGACTAGTGCAATAACAGATTCTGGAGGTGCTGCCTCACTGATGGCTCCCTGCCGCACAGACACAAAACTTATTATAGGCCAGTTGTCATTTTTATCAAGCACTTTGACAGTAATTTTGCAATGGCCTGGTATTGGGTTGGGCCCCAGGTCCTTAGCCTGCACATCAAACTCTATGATGGGATTCTCTTCATAGTCAATTTCTCCCTGAATCTTGATGACGCCGGTGTTTGGGTCAATGGAAAACAGATCTTGCATTCTTTCTGATGCATACCCAGTAAAGGAATAGACCACCTGCCCATTGCTCCCTTCATCTTGGTCAGTGGCATTCAAATCTATGAGCACTTTTCCTGGTGGTGAATTTTCTGGAATCTCTATCACATAAGAAGATTTTTCAAAAACTGGGCTGTTGTCATTTGAATCAGTCACTCTAACATTGATTTGCATAGAGCCTGATCTTGGATATTCCCCACCGTCAATTGCTGTTAAGAGGAGGGTGTGATGGCTCTGATCCTCCCTATCCAGAGGTCTCTGAACGACCAGCTCTGGATATATAGTCCCATCACCCCTCACTTTTAAATCCAAAGAAAATGTATTGTAATCATCTCTTGTGACCTGATAGGTCTTTATTCCATTTTCCCCAGAATCTGAGTCGTGTGCAATTGTCAGAGGGAAACGTGTCCCAGCAGCTGCATTTTCTGAAATATCAATATTAATGTGATCTGAAGGAAAACTAGGCGAGTTGTCGTTTATGTCCTGTATATCAATCTTGATCATGCATATTTCCTTGTCGTTGGCAAACACCTCCATAGAGAGCTGGCACTTTGGGTTGCGTCTGCATAACGTTTCCCTGTCAATCCTTTGTTTGGTGAAGATAAGTCCACTCTCTGGGTCAACATCCACCAGATGTGGTGCAGAATTCTCCAGCACTCTGAAGTTAGATTTTTTCCCTCTCTCTATGGTCCCATATCCGGCATCTTTTGCTATATTTCCGATAACAGTGCCAGGTCCTTGCTCCTCCGGGACAGAATAACTGAGATTTTTCAATGTCAGGGCTTTAACCCATAAGAAAAGGAAAATGGGTACAGAGAGACGCATCCCTTCAACTAGATATGCGGTACCGGCAGAAAGAAAAAAAAATCCTTTGACTTTCAACCTGTTGATTACAGCAAACCTAGAGGACTAAACCCGAACCAGGCATGTGGTTTGTCCCCGATCTCACACGAATTGACTGTAAAATCGATTTATAAGCCGTTCTCCCCTGTTAGGCGGTATTTTAACCTCTTTCACATGCCGTTCAGCTATGATGAACTCTTTCTGTAAACAAAGATGACCGCCCGACGACACCTAATGCGTGAATGTAAGATAAAATTCAACATGGTGTGAGCCAGGGATGCTCTGTTTGCCTTACTGAGGATTAAAAGAATACCCGGTGATAAATAAGTATTCCTATTGCATCAAGGTTAAAGCGTTTGAATCTCAATAGTGAAGGTTAGGCTGTACAAAAGCGCATTGCCCTCATGCGACATCTACACCTAGACTACAGCAAATACTGACATGCCCGTTCAAAATGCAGCATTGCCCAATATTACCATTCACAATGCATTTACTTTTTTTCTTCCCGTGCGGCACACTGTTGCATATGGGTTCTGCTCATGTAGCATAAAGCCTGTCCATGGCACAAAGTAGACTAAAGGAAAGGATGAAGGTTTTTTCTCCAGGACAACCTTTTGTATTCCCGTCATTCAAGAGCATCTATAGCGCGACTGCGACTTTTGCCCGATGATTGTCCTATAATCAGTCCAGTAATCCCATATAATCCAGTCTAGTTGGACCCAGTCCTCTCGCATCCTTCACCCGGACAATGCCCATCTGCACTGCTCCTCAGAACGTCGCGAAAATGCAAGAAGAGCGATGTTGCAAGATTTCAGATCAAATCAAAATTAATCTCTTCCCTTTTTTCTCCCTTCCTGCGCTCAATTCTCCACGTCAACTGTTGAAACCTGCTCTCTTCGCAGTGAGATCTGACTGGAATCCTCTCGACGCCTTACAGCAGACTCCAGTGTATTTCTTGGTGCATTTAACATAGTTTCTGATCGTCTTCCAGCAAATGAGTGAAACAGTGACAGATCTTGCCTTGGGGGGTTTCTCCAATAGGTCTGGCAAGATCGCATGAAGAAGGGCTGTTCTAGTGCTACGTGATTCACTTACTGATGTGCGCGCCTAGAGCAGCAGCATCAGATGAAAAACGTGCTTGTGGATGTTGTTCCTAATACATGTGGATGTGAACTAGGGATTACGGCTAGATCAATGAAACGTGTTAGGAGAGGATATAGTCGAACCAGTAAGGACTTGCCAAGTGGTCATTCCAGCGTGGACCGGATCAGGTGGTTAATCTCGTTGAGTTTGAGGAATGTAAAATAAGAAAATGACAAAAAAAAAAAAAAAAAAAAGAAAAAAAAATCTGAAAAAAAGAACAAGAAAGGAATGCGTATTTGACCCTGAAAAGACTGCCCTAAGTAACACCATTTGGATTTTCATAACTATAGATTTTTATCAAGGGAAAACAATGCCCCCTAACTCCTGTCCTCCTAAGGTGCTCCCTTTATAGTTTTCAGAAGATTCAGCCAGAAGATAATAGAAGGAAGACAGGCTAAGGGTGCTTCAGGATAATCTCACAAAAGGATGCTTAGGCATCTGAAAAAGGACTCCTTATTTCACAGCTCAAATATCACAGCTGTTGGTATAACCTCTCTTCTGCAGCTATCACACTTGCCTTCAATATCCACATGAATCTCATATCGCGTATTGAAAAGATGGATTGACATTTAGTTCACTCAGCATTTCCACAATATGACATTTGCATTTTTATTCTCACTTGACCAGCTATGAGTGATGTAAGGCTCCTTGGTGATGCAGGTGCATGGGCGTATTCTGGGGGGGAGCTGTGTCAACATTAGGGCAAGATCCGTGTGGCTTGGCTCTTCATTTAATTTCATGTTGCCCTGGATCTAAATCAACCTTGAGTTGTCCCTGAGTTCATTTCCATTGTCTGAAACATGGCTGCTTTCCTCCTCTGGGGAGCATCAACTTTGCCTGGCCAGGGTGCAGCCTGCATAAATTGGCCATTTCTGCAGGTAAGAGATAAGGGCAACAAAGGGAAACTCTAATTATCATTCAGTCTCTGTTAAAACCTGAGGAAAGGACCGCTATTGACAATTGTGTTTGCATTGTCACACTCCTACCATTTAATATGATCTGAACTCTGAATGAGAGGAGGGTTCATATCTATAAAACTTAGGCCACATGCTAATGTGCGGCTCCTGCTGCCTTGTAGCTTTGTGGAGGTTGAGGGCTTTGCTGTGGAGAGCGTTCTCTAATGAGGAGACTGCTCCTCACTCTGGAATTAATCACTATCTCTATCTTGCTCGCACTAAAAAAGACATGGATGTATCAGGTGTTTCATAACGAATTGATTTTAAGTTGAAAGCACATTATTCTGTCGGTGTAAAATCATACTTGTTGTAATTCCACAGAGGTTGAAATGACAAACAGCAGCCATGCTTATTTGAGCATAAGTGCAATATCTTGGCATCTCTTTCATGTGATTCACTTACCACCCTGCACAAGCATGATTAGAGGTGAGATTGAAGTGTTTATTATTCTGTTTTTGTGCACATTGCTGGTTGTACCACACCTCAGCCAACACACTAGAATACTGATGGCAATAAAACAAGAGATTGAATTGTACCTTATAGAAAAGGCAGAAAAGAAAGTAATTGGCAAAAAGACCGAGAGAAATAGTTCTGTTTCATTCCTGGATCAAATTGCTACGTGAGACATACCTCCCACTTTTACAACGAGATGCTAAAAGGGCTGTACAGCAGAGTAAGAGGCCTGCCTTATTGATCATGTGCCAGAGTTTAAAGGGAAAATTTTAAGATTATATTCATGAAATTCAATGCCAAAGAAACATTTACACATCGTTGCAAGCTGTCAGAGTAAACACAGATAAAAGTGAGCTAAAACTTTGTGTGAGTATGCATGATATATAATTTATATATATACAGATTTTTTTTTTTTTTGGGTGGGGGGGGGTGGAAGGATAGAACAAAACAAAATAAAACAAAAAACAAACATTGCCTTTTTCAGTCAGTGCTTCCATGCTACAGTCAGGATTTTCATACAACCCACTTTTATGTCCATACTTTGTAAGAACGGTCCCACAACCCACTTCTGAGTCATGCTGCAGCAGATGCACACTGCAAAATATATCAGTTGTGAGACTTTGGAACTCTTATTTTTATTAAACCAACATTTCCAATTCAAATCAGCTTGTTTTCAAGATTTTTTTTTCAAATTCAGTGTTCTTGGTACCAGTGGATTGCCTTAGACTGCCATGCTTCAAAATTCAGATGCTTTTCTCTTGATGTTACTGATGGACTGGAAACCAATCCAGGGTGTTTCCCTTCCTAAATGCCTTCTGCCCAATGCATGCTGGGATAAGCTGCAGCCCTGAGTGACCCTGGACAGGAATAATGGGGTTTGAAAATGGATGTATATGGATGGGTATGAGATAAAATGATTTGTTAAAACGGACTTTTTTTCTTTTCTTTTTTTCATTTGAACAGGGTGTGACCTGAACATGGCCATTACTGGTCTTGACTCCAGGATTTCTGCAGCTCACTCTGACTGTGACTCCTGTGAAGTGAGTCCTCCACACCGACTCATAAGCAGATGTTGACTGATGTATGAGAAAAAACCTTACACTTCTCACAAGGCTTTTTTTTTTTTAATATTTTGATTTTACAGCTGCAGCAAAACATTTTTGTTAGATCAGCCATGGATTGGCACGGAAATACAAAATCTCTATGGGTCAATGAGTCAAATCTCCAACATTTTGACTCTGAATGAAAAATCAAGAGAAAAGCCTAACTCTACAAAATGGAGGGTTTAAAGAGTTGATTTGTTTGCACTGGATTTTGAGTGAAATTATCATGGGCTCCAACAATGTAGAGCTGACATAACCTGCTGCCAAATTCTCTCAAATAAAAACACTGACTTGAGAACATTTTTGTGTCTTAGTTGACGGTCAGTAAAAATACTGAGCCGGTATATATGTGGAGGGCAAGGAGTGGGGTGGCTCAGTTGACAAGGTGTCTTCACAGAGTGGATTCAGTTATGCACCTAAAGCCTCGCAAATTACAGTATGTACTCATCAATCAGTCTGGAAAACAAGCGTACATTACACATCTTTGATCCAGCCACGAAACACAAAGAGAATGCTAAACAGAAGACACGCTCCGGAATAGGATTCACATCTATCATCTAGATAATTGTTAATGGTTAAGTTTGGACTTGTGCGTATGATCATGTCCCTCCCGGTGTAAAAAACAAGAGAACAAAGACCATAATTTGCAATGCATTAACAGACAAAGCCTTGAGCAGCTCCACTGACGATGAACAATGAATGAAAGTCAGACTCTGCAGATACAGTGATGCTGAGGCTTGAATCTGGGCACATGAAGAGATTTCCTGGTGTTATCCTAATGGCATTTCAGTGAACGTAAAGCTCAGTGCGTCTAGAAGGTTAAACAAACATTCAATTAGACCACAAGTTAACTTTCCACTTTATTGCCTATGTCATGGTCGCTGGTTTTGTTTCCCTAATCCACAGCACAAATTATAGTTTTGGTTCTTAGGTACATACTAATGTCCTGATTTACACAATACTTAAATACAAACAGATACACCACAGATTTGGTAGAGTGTAAACCGAAGTACCAATCAAATATTAACGCCAAGCCTTTAGGCAGAGATAAGGCAGTTGTAAATGGGAGAACATCAATATTTGCAGGTGCAAATAGCAAAACATGAATGTGACCCAACAACGAAAGCAAGTCCATGCAATTTTCTGTTTATTAAAGTAGCTTCACTGAAAAATCTGAGATCTGAATCATAAATTAGCCAGCTATTATTTGAACCGGCCAGCTGGAAAGCTTAAACTGTGTTAACCATAAAGGCAGAATAGATTGGCTATTAATTTTTATTTCTATAAGTAAATAACTTGAGGTAAGTTATAACTCCTGAGTCTCCAGTAATGACCTGATGGCTCTAAGTTAGGGACCAGCGTACAGTGCAAATACAGTAGCTGATAGAAACCAATTAAATCTAATTGTGGTCGAATTTTTATGCTCATGAACACTGGAGTTTTCAATCGTCACAGCCATATCACATGAGCACTTCTGTTTAAGGCATCTGGACACAAAACTTTATCATGCAGCACTAATTTTAGATTTGTCAATATGCTAGAGTCATGTGACATACACAAATTTTTGAGTCTTCATTATGTAAAATCCAAAATCGTATGATCCAGCTGTATGAAACATTTATCCTATTGTAATGCACAATTTGAATTTTGGAGTAGCTCAGATCTTGCATCTCAATGGGATCCTGCTGGCTAAAAATAGGCTAAACAAACAAACAAACAAACAAGCGAACAAACAAATTATCTCAGCTTCTTTTGCAGCACTGAGAACAAACAAAGTAAAACATGTCTTCACAAAAGACGCTGAAATGCACCAACAGAATAAGAGAAAATGGAAATAACAAGCAACGTATTTGCTAACACATAGTTATGTTAAGCCACACAGAAACTGATGAAGGGCATGCGCTTGAACAACTTGGTGTTCGTGCTCAATATTTGTTCTCAGTAGTGAAAGCGTTCCTGGAATTTTCTCTTTCCCAGCAGTGCGACTGACCTGAACTGAACCACTCTGTCAGTGGGAGAAGCTGTGCCAGATTACTTTTTCAACCAAAACTTTAGAGTAAACCAGTTCAGAATTAAATTAAAAACAAAGTCAAATGCATGTTTAAATCTGTTTTTATCTTGGAAATGTAAAAAAAAAAAAAAAAAAATGTCCTGAAACGCCATGCTATGTGTTTGAACTGTATCGAAGAGGGAATTTAATTTGTGCCAAAAGATCCATGTGTTATCAACATAAATATAACACGTGTGCCACTTTATTTCTGGGCCTGGGTCTATATTTTACTGAGCAGAAACTAGCACACTGATGCACAGTCTCAGGAAGGTTGTGCCAGATGCCTTGTCTCACTCTTAGCTCAAGTGTCCCACATACAGTGGAGGAGAATTGCTGGATACAGTACTCTCAAGACTGGCACAGAAGCAGCAGGTTAAAAAAAAAAAAAAAAGGACCTCCCTGGAGAAATGATTCGAGGTATTCGAGAGCCTGAGAGGCAAATACAGTGAATGCAATTTCAAAGGGGAAATAATGGAGGTCATGGTGTGTGATGTTCCTGTGCTGCCCATGAAAATAACTTGGTTGATTACGGAATCAATAACACCTTTGTGGCACTGAATGTTAACAAAGCAGTGTTTATTTTTCTGCATTTTTAATAAGACTGTTAAAATCTAAGATAATCGTGTACTGCTCCAGACTGAATGCAATGCAGTTATCTGCAACTGTGCCTAGTGATATCAGCTGTCTGAAGGCAATAATACTTGAAACGTGATGGATGGCTGTTTTTTGTACCGTTCTCTTCTTGTGTTTTTGTTGTGATGAGTGAACACAAGGTCAAAATGGAGTTTATCCTCTGATATCACCTGCCAGTCCAGTCAAGAGGAATGCTCACTCAAGGTGACATTACTTTGGTGTCTGTACTCTGCATGCCACTATATCTTTCAGTTCCCATAAGCTCACATTTACAACTTATCCTCCGACAGGGGTAGAAAACATCTCTAATATGACCCAGTCTGTGATCTTCCCCGGTAAACAAAAAGAAAAACTGCCTCAGCTACGACTGTGTGTGACAATCACAGGCAAAACAACAAACAGTACTATTTTTTAATATTTTAAGAGCTAGACCTGGGTCAAAAGCCTTTGAAGACTTGCTTGCAAATTGCAAGTAATTGAGGAACCAGTGGAACATAGTGTACTGTAAATTCAATATAAAATTTGTTTTACTCCCCATGATCTTGTATGTGGGATTACTATAAAGTCCCAACTCTTGCACATATATTGCTTACAGCAATTAGGTGAAAACGGCGACTATACATAGCAAGAAGAGCACTGAGCGCTCACACTTCTTTATTCTGTCTGTAGCAGCACTTATCTCAATGTGGAGTCTGAAAGTTCTTTAGTATGCAATGTGGATCGATCACCATTGTCAAAAAGTCATTTAAATTAACTTCTTGGGCAGATATCTATTCAGCAAACTACTTGTGTGGGAAGGGCCTATCAGAAAATTAAAAGGGAAATAACGTTTCTCTGTTAAATTGAAATGGAACAAAACTCAAGGAAACTAATGGCTATGCAAACATCCCAAGATGTTCCCTATCAGATCTTTTTTGTTTTGTTGTGTTTTTGGATGTTGATCTTTTCACAAATTCAAATAGAAAAGAGCTGCCTTTTTTCCCTCTCATATAGCTCCATTCATCTGCACAAGGCATTCCAGCTCATCACACTGCTTCTGACAACACATTCAGCCTTTCAAATGACAACTCGACCATCACCGGTGATTGTGTGCTTGCATGCAACTGATATAGTAGTCGCCTAAACCATGACAGTCAGATTGATTTTTTAGAAACACACTGCCCATCTCTTCCAGTCCTCATAAGAAGTCTAGGTAAACCCCCTTTACTGAGAGTTCCAGTGGAAAGTGAAATGTTTGATTCTCACTGCAACACGTCAGCGCCCATGCAGTGCATGTCTAATTGCAGATGAAGCATCAAATTAAAATGCCAGGCACTGGTTGAAGAAGGGGCGGATAGAACGCTTCACTGTTGTCTCAAGTTTTCAATAAGATTACGCCATTTTCAAGGACAGTGTTGTGTAATTTGTGTAACAATATTACCACAGCAAAACCAATTTATTAGCTCCAAAAATTTTCAGTGATGCTAATGTCATAACTACAAGGAAGACACCCTGCCGCTGAGCGTGGTGTGAAGAACGCATATATCTCAGCACCAATTAGTATTAGGCTGTACTGTAAAGTGACAGGAAACTAATTCACAAATACTGTAGCAACATGAAAGAGGAGGGAAGTCACCCGCCGAGAAAAATAAACTGTCAGTCCCATACAGATAGAGGAACATCAAGTGTTGTCTCTAAGGCATTCCAATTACTTCAAGGCTAACTGTGAACCACTAATAACTTCAGGGAACCTGAGAAACAAAACATTGTTAGCTAATTACACAAGCAAGTCATTTAGACTGATTGATGGAACATATTATCGCGTGCTCTCTGTTTTTCCCACTCTCTTTTCCTCTCTGTGTCTCCCTCCCTCTCGCCCTCTTTCTCTCTAATTTTCCCTTCCATATAGAGGAGAACAGAATAGCATCTAGACTGCATTTCCTTTGGCAGCTGTCTCCGTGACGGCCCACACTGACATAATGAGACACTCTCCCTGCTCAGCAGTAAAGCACAATCAACTGGTGAACAACTGGCACAGATTTATCATCATCAGCTCAGGACCAAAGCTCTATGTGAGAGCTGACATAGTCTACAGAAACAGCATCGCAGGCTCTGGCATGTGCTGTGCGAGACAGAGGTCGACCAGTCTATTTGCAAGGGTGAGAAAGTAGCAATCACTGCCTCTGTTTACATTTATAGATTAAGTTATACATTAATTTTCCCGTGTTAGCCAGCTCACTCAAGTATTCAGCTTTTGAACCGGTGCATGTAAACACCATATCCACCGACTATAACACGAAAAAGCTCATATGGTGATTATGAGAAATGTGAATATGATCACTATCATGTGCAGCTATTAGCTCAGGCACTGAGGCATGTTCATAGTCGCTCTTCTTTATTGTTTTTTGTTGCCTGCTCTGTTATGGTAATGTTTAAAATATTCTGTTTAGTCATGCATACAGGGGTATTTATGATTTATGATTTATGATGATGCAAATAAACCGCTTATCCTCAATATGAGTTTTAAGCAGGATTTGAACTGCTGCTGTACAATATTGTACATGTGCTCAGTAAGTATAAGGATATAAATAAGATATCACCAATATGTCTATGAGTATGAATACCATCTGTATTATGTGCAATATACAACATATTACCTATAAACAGATAATATCTAGATAATCCCTTTATTTAAATAGATATGGACTATCTGCCTTTTTGTCAGTTACTTTTTTTTAGTCTTTGTTGTGCTTTTTTTTTTTCTTTTTCTTTTTTTTTAAATAAAAGAAGAAAACCTGGGATTCATGGGATTGATGTGCTTGTTGACCTGATTTGAATTGAAAATGAGAGCTGGAAAGGTGTGACTGCACAAGCCTTTCAAAGTGCATTTGCCGTTTGATTGTTCCCCAGATTTGAACACACCAAACTGTTATTGGAGCCCCACACCATTCAGACAAGGCCACCCTGGACTGAGACATTTGATTCTTTAGTAGCCCTTTATAAAAGACTTGCATAGAAGAGGAGCACAGCATTCACTGGTTAACTTGTCTCTGCAAGCACTAGCCACACAATGATCACATCTTGAATGGCAATGAGACAGTGAATGGTACTGGTGTGTTATTGCTGCAGTGCTTGATATCATTGAATTCATGTTGATCACAGGTTTCCTCTAATACTTATTCAGCAGCACTCCATTAAAAGGTGCAATATTGTAATAAGGTTGGAAGAATTCATGAAAATTCAGCCATTAACACCCTCAGAGAGAGACTTTCTATCAGGATAGGGTTTTTTAGGCCCCAGAAACTTTGAGTGTCTCCTGGACTAATTGTCATATGAATTAAATATGTTGTTTAGTTTGTTAAATCACATTGTGCAAATCACATTTTCGCCAGGATCACTTCCTCATTATTCTGCACAAATGTGAGGGATGCTTTAGTTCCTGGGTTCCACAGCATGATGTTTCCCCCTAGTGGTATAAGAATTAATTTGATAGACAGACATTTGGTGAATATTGTTTAGTGCTTCCATGGTCTGCATATCCACCGATGGTTCAGGAAGTAATTTATTCTTAAGTGACCTTTAAGGTCAGTGCAAGCCTCCTTTATTTGTGCAAAACTTTCCTCCCAGGCTTAGAGTGAGTGGAATATTTTGCACAGAAGTAAAGCATGAAACAAATGATGGGTGTTTTCACAGAGACAGATGTAATTGCACATTTCATTAGTCATTATTTGTGTGAATCTTAATTAGAATTGGCATGTTTAAAATGACTCCAGTAATGATGAGCTCATTCTGGTGATGAGTTATCTGGGGGGAGGGAACCAGATCTAGCTGGTGGACTAACTACGTGTGGTGAAAGGACAAATTTTTTTAATTGAGAAATAAAAAGTGGAAATCCAAGGAAACTTTTGAACTATTGAGAGTTGCTGGAACATCATTTGGCAACTAGAATGGCACTAGCGGCACAAGTGTTCTATTTATTGATCTATCCAATGTGGGCCAGATAGACAGTAGAGACAGATAGATCTACAGCTGTCAATAGGTCATCGAGTGACCCATGACTTACTGAACTGTAACTGAATCCTGTTACCACAAGCACCGCCGGCTTTCCTTTGAATCATCTGCAGAATGAAGTCATAAATGAACACTTGCCGTATTTTCTTGTCTTGGCACTTCTTGTCATGTTTTCTTCTTCCTGCTTTGAAATTGCTTCCTGGAAACTTTAGAAACTCCGCAATCAATAATGCTTGACAAGGTGGCTGAATAGGGTATCGCTGCATGGTATCATTTGCCAATGCTTCCTTTGAAATGGGTTGTACTATCTCTGATCTAACTCTCACTCCTTTCTGCGCTCTCTATTATTATCTGTATCATTAGACACGGTGAAGACAGGAAAGAAATGTAACTTCATCGCAGCAAATAAATAGATTCCAGCCCGTGCAAGCAAGGGATTGTACACAGATGTCCAGGGAATTCCAAATCAGCCACCACACTGTGCGACTTTCTCCTCTATTTCCAAATCATGTAGTTTCCAAAAAGAGAGCGATGCAGAAATGAAAATCCATTTCCTAATTGCAAATTATTTTAGAGTTTTGATTTTGTATTAAGGTCTACCAAAAACCCTTACATGGGATTTCAAATATGTATCTTGCAGTTGCTCATGTTTTCAGATTTATTTGGACTTTTCTGAAAACTATACTACAAATCGCATTTGGCAGGTGGCCATAACTGCAACGTGGTGTACATTCAATTTTCCTGCAAACAACACTTCCAAGATTGGTTGTGTTTTCTCGGTTCAAAACATTATCACGGTTGTTAAAATCCCTCTCTTCTAATAGCGTCCCTGTAGAGGCTGACCTTGATAAGAAAGACATTCTGTAATTTAGGTCGCAACTTGGAATCAGACATGTCCACAGTCAGAGTAGGTGTCCTGGTTGTCAATAGCAACTCTCTCCAAATTTCCATAAAAACCATTACAGTTTTGGAGAAAAAAAAATTTTCATATTAAAGATAAAATTGGCAATTTATTTGACTGTCCATATTTTGGGGATATTTGCTAATGTTTCTGTATGAGCCTGACTAACAGAAGTTTTGGGGAATTTTCCAAAGCCTCAAAATATAGGTTTATTTTACTGTGGTGTTCATAGACACTACAAATGTAAACACCCCTTTATACAGCCTCAGAATACATGCATAACAGCTGCCCCATAAGTAATATCCTTGTAAAAAAAAAAAAAAAAAAAAAAAAGGTAAAACAATGCAGTTACAATGATTATAAACAGTGCCTTCTGGAAACAAAACCTTAAATAACATTTTTAAAAAATGATTATGTAAAGAAAGCTATTTTGGAGGCACATTATTTCAACAAATTCACTGTAATTTGGAGCTGAGCAGCCTTGTGGTTGTGATCCAAAACAATGAGCAGAGACTCTGATTTGAACAGCTTTTTATCCCACAAGGACACATGAATATGGCATCATCTGGAACACAGGGAAACCTATATTCAGCCAACAACAGCACTGTTGATTCAGACATTTTTGAAATACATGATATGGACGAGGAATGAAAACGGAAACATGTCTATCTTTGGTGAGGTCTGGATTAAAGAAAGCAGCTGGCACATTTTGCGCTGGCTTTAAGGATGATGAAATATGGTAGTCTATCAGCATAGCAGTGATCAAATCCACCCCAAAATGTAAGCCTGTGTTAATAAATTTGCCTCAGTGTATTCAGACATGTACTGTAATGTAATGATCAAAGCCAAGAAAGTGCAAATACAGACACATGACAGTGGGCATCCGCTGCTAACAGCAAATGCTTGGGTAGTAATTACAGAGAGGTAAAAATGCACCACTGATAATATCCCCTAATTTAGTAAATGGTGTAATATTTTGCCTTCCCTGTGTCTGATGTGCCTGCTACCTTTCTTCTTCCACAGAGCAAAGCATCAGACAGTGATGCTGGAGTGAATACAGATTTAATATATCCCTTATTGAAAATGATGCAGACCAAATTTCAGTGTTAAATGAATGTAGCTGCAACTTCTACCTCTAAGACAAACGGTCGAGTGGAAAATAAATGGAGGCGTTTTTTTGTTGTTGTTGTTTTTCACACCAGCCCCACAATTCCCAGCATTCAAAAGTTAATATGAACGCCTGGCAGTTCAGACAGAGATGAAGATAAGGTGGAAGTAGTATGAAGCACTGCATTGTGGGATGGGGCTGAAGCACCAAGTGACATCAATCGATTGGAGAATTATACCTTGAAACCATGACGCCAACACACCATTACGACACAACCACAATCACACAGTTAACCATTTTTTCTAAAATAAACATACCACCAGCGGGTGCTGAGGCCAGCAATGACACATGCCGATCTGATTCATTTGTCAGTGGACTACTGATGAGCAGAAAACTGGTTTTATAACACCTCATTTCCCGTTGCCCGGGGAGGCAACCTGGGTGAAGTCAGTTGCAATGGGAATTCAAATATATAAGGGGTGTGAGAACTGCTGCAGGTCATTAAAATAAAGCTCATTTGGTTATGAATGAACACAGTGACCTGCCTGCAATGTGGTTTGCTAACAGACCCACATTCTGCAGATGAATATACCTTGTGGCACAAATTATTGGGCAAACGGGAAACTATTTGACCTACAAGGAAAATATAAAGCAATGATGAAGGAAGCCACATTGTATTGATTGATAAATGCATTTTCCCTCTGTGTGCAATTGGCTATCTGTCAGACCACTACACATCACTGGGAGCACAAATATGACCTTCCTTCTTAATGGCTGCCTATTGTGCTGCATGGCCTTGAAACCTCCCTGGGCTCTATGTCTAAAATAAAGTTAGTGACTTTGCAGTTTACAGACTGTAGCCCCATCGCAGAATACAAGCCCGAGATAATCAAAGGTGGTCATGACCATTTAATAAGAGAGAGGATTTGGTTAACTGTTCCGCAACACAGCATCTCCTCGAGAGATGGTGTGTGGTGGTAAGCTCTAACAGATGTTTGTGAATCCTGCCCAGTGCTTTGCAGTTAAGAAAAAAGGCATCTAATCCACTCTCTTCCAGCTTTTATCATTATTATCAGAAGCCAACATTTAGGTATTTATGTTGATGCAAATGAGTGCTGCTCTTAGCTGCCTTTTCCTGCAACTGAATAGAAAAGAAATAATGGCATGAATTTGATTATGACGCTCAGTCCACCATTAGTTATCGCTGATGGTGCTTCCTTGGCAGCTTTCCTTGGAATCTATTTGTTTTCTCTTCAGTGTTTGGCCCTTATTTGGCTATTAAGTAATTTGTAACAATCTTTGCTCTTGTCTGTTTTGTTTTCACACATTGCAGATTAATTTGGCGCTGACCTTAAGAATAGCGAGGAAAGGGGACTGTGGAAAAACCTGCACGAAAATGAAAATCAGAGGCGATTCAATTTTATGTTCGAATTTAGCATATTTTTAGTTGATGAAAGTGTTGATGAAAAGCAATATTAAAGCAGGTCTGTACATTTGAAGTTGTTGAAAGCCCACACACTTCCCAGTGGGCATGTTCCCTCGACTCGGAGATGCATTTACTTGATATTATCTTGCATATCTTACATGCAGAATTTGTGGTCCTCTCTTTACCTTCATGCAATCCTGTTGCTGTTCTGTGCTGAGAGATTTTAGTGGCAAAACACTGTTTATAGATTGTGAATAATAACAGGTTGCATGATAAACAAACAGCTTCATAATACACAATGTTCAGGTCTTTTTTGCTAGAGTTTTCTCTTTCTTTTTCTTTTTTTTTTAATCCATCAGTGTCTCATCAATAAATCACCCAGGGCCAGAAACAGCTCTCATTTGCCCTACATATTCATGGTTGAATTAAACTTTGTAATAGTGATGAGCACTGATAAGGACAATGAAGTTAGGCAAGAGCCTTGCCTGCTACTACATTCTGACAATAAATTGTATGAAACTTCACCTTTTGTGTATTTTCTTGTACAACTTATATAAGAATATCTCTGGATTTCACCTTTTGTATATTTTATCGCTGTCTCCCAGCTAGGACAGCTCAGTTTGCACACTACACATCACTTTTACTACGTACTGTCCACCACAGCTGCAACTGAGACCGTGGAATTTGTCCGGCAAACCAGTGTTGTGTACAAAGGTGCGTACTATGTTGTGAATTATTTACAAGAGCTGGGGAAGGTGTCTGTGACAGCACTGTGCTTGATTTTCTATGGATAATGATACATGTGCTTTCCAGTTGAGTACCAACACCACTCCCTCATTTGCATGCAAAACCTCAACCAACCAACCTATGAGTCTTCAAAGCCGGTCTCCCAGGTAATGAAGCAGCTCCACACTTTACATCCTCACATCACTGATGGAGTCTTGATCATACTAGCTTTGGAAGACTTGCTAAGGAATAACATCTAAATAACTGCCAATATAAGTTATATTTCCCTCAAGAGTAAATCATTATGTTCACTCAGTATATAATTCATATCAATGTATATGAGAGGCAGAATATAAAAAATGACATCCAAATAAAGAACAGTCTTCTTTGTTTTAATTACATATTTATTAGAAAAGAGAAACTAACATGCAAAGATATACACAAGCTCAAATTACAGGACATAAATAAGTTCATTAAATAATTAATTTAATCACAGAGAAAATATATATACCTGTTGACTGTGTGGCAACAACCAATTTTCTACAATATTTACATCTTTGCCTTTCAGCATTTTGTCTAGATCTCTCAGTGAACTTAGGAATAAAATGTATTAAAAAATAGTTGCAACCTCTAATGCATTTGCCACTGTTACAAAATCTGGACTTGGCTTGTAGATTTCACCCCCTCCAACAGCGGCATCTCGCTGTTGTTTAGGGAAGTAGGAAGGGAGGGTCCCAGTTCTAGAGAAGGTGTGCATGTTGCTCCTACTTTTGGGAAGATTTGTGCCGTACCCTGAGTCTTTCCAAGGGTGGGGATAGGCATGAGGATTGTTGAAGATGGGCGCTGGGGAGAAGCCTATTGTGTATGCGTTGTCTCTGGTGGCTCTGAAGCTCTGGGCTGGTATCATGCAGTATGTGCCTTGCCAGTCCCCAGATAAGTTGTTACCAGCATTGGATGAGCCTGAAATAGAAAGGAAACAAATATTTAATCACATGGAGAAGACAGGCTAGATTAGATCAATACAGATGTTATGTTACAGTCATTTATAATTAACATCATTATGGTGATTTTTCTTTATTTGATTATGAATAATCGATAAGCTCAAGGTGGAAAACGTACTCTTTGGCCCCGGCTGGAAGGTACTGAAGTTCTTCTTGCCTCCATTGCTGCTGATATCAGAGTCACTGTCATTGAAGTCACTGTCCCCTTTGCCACTGTCCTTCACGCTCAACTGGTCGGTGATCCCGATGCCACTGCAAATACGATCAATATATATGAGCCACCATTGCTCTGCCACCGGTGCAGTTTGATTATCGATGTTGTCTTTTTTTCAGTTATGAGGCTTGTCTGTTGCTAGCCATCCACGGCCACTCCACAGGGATGCCACAATTAAATGTATGCACAGTGCATGTCAAGTACTCTCTGTGCAGTGTTGACTGTAAATAAAGCACATCCTATTTGTGGGGGGGAATATATATATATATATATATATATATATATATATAATACACTCAGATGTGTTCTTACCTCACTTGCAAGCAGTATTTGTCACCTTGCCACACAGATGTTGGTTGGAAATGCTTGGAGGGCAGGAACATCTAAGAGAACAAACAAAATGACAGCAGGGAGCTTAGTTTCCATTTCTGGCACAAAGATCAAGGCAGCACTTGGGAACATCACATGCATATTAAAAAAAAAAAAAAAAAAAAAAAAAAAATACTGCAGTGGTTGACTCACCTTTGTCTCTGAGTCCCCACTCCTCTCCTCGTACAGGCACGAATCATCAAGAGACGAAGCCGTCCTCTCATGGAAGAAGCCTTGTTGGCGTTTATATATGTTTGCTTCTGTTGAGCCGAGCATGGGAATGGGCCTATTGTCAAACAAGCCACGAGACACTTCTGTCTTGGAGCCATGGCTTGTCTCCTCGCGGTTGAGCTTACATGTGACAACAACAATCACTATTGCAATCAGCAACAATGCACAACCCCCACTGAGCATAATGATGACTATTAGTGAGACATCCAAGCCGGAGTTTTCTTCATCACTTGATCGCAACACAATGACAACTTGGTCTTCAGAGGGCTGTTTGTCTGAGACGACAAACCTAATAGTTGCACCACTAGAAAGAGGGGACCTGCCATTGTCGCTAACCGCAATTTTTATTTCTAACATGTCTCCAATTTCAGCTGTCAACCATTGTTTTAAAGCAATCTCTCCTGTGTCTTTGTTCATTGTAAAAAGATTTGGGTCACCTTGCACAATTCGGTAGGAGAGCTCACCATTGACCCCCTCATCCTCATCTTCAGCCTGGACACGAAGGGCGAGATAGCCTGCAGGTGCATTATAAGGCAGGGGGATTTCAGCAGTGTCATTGTGAAGGGCAGGGAAAGTGAAGTATGGGTAATTGTCATTTTGATCAACAACTCTGATTCTGATTGTTGATGTGCTGGACAGTGGAGGGGAGCCTGTGTCCTCTGCTTGGATGGTCAGTTCAATCTGCTGGAGAGTCTCATAATCAAAAGATCTCAAACTATACAGTGATCCTGAAAGTGAGTCTATAGAAACATAAGTAGATACTGGAGCTCCTCCTGATACTTCTGCATCTATGAGTTTGTAAGACACTTTGGCATTCCTTCCCATGTCAGGATCACGGGCGACAAGTGTACTTACATATGAACCTGGAATATTATTCTCCATGACTGAAACCTCATAAACCGGCTTACTGAACAGAGGGGGGTTGTCATTCTCGTCTGTCACACGGATAGTATACTGTCTGACAGTCTTGAAGGGTGGATTTCCAAGGTCTTCTGCAATCACAGTTAAGTTGTACTCCGGGATCCTCTCCCTGTCTAAGGTAGTCGTGGTTACAATCATGAAGGTGTCGCCATAGGCCTCCTGGAGTTTGAAATGTGCGTGTCCCTGTAAGCTGCTGCGCACGTAGCCATTGGAGCCGCTGTCTCTGTCCGAGGTGCTAATTAGAGCCACGAAGCTCTCCGCAGCCGCAGCCTCTGTGATATAGGCAACCCCGTCACTGCTGGAAGTCATCGGTTTGATGTTGATTTCAGGCGCGTTATCATTAACGTCGACGATTTCTACCAGGACTTTGCAGGTAGACGGGACGGGATTTGCGCCCAGGTCGGAGGCTTGGATAATGAGCTCGTATGACCTCTTCTGCTCAAAGTCAACCAAAGCCTTCAAGGTCACGTCACCGGAGTAAGGGTCAATGTTGAAAATGCGTGATGCTTTAGATGATGGCCCCTCAACAAACGCATACACCACCTCACCATTCACGCCGGCATCGGGGTCGAAAGCGTGCACTTTGAAAACACGGTGACCCACTGGAGAGTCCTCATTAAGCTCCACTTTCAGGGAGTTGTGCTCAAACGTGGGGCTGTTGTCATTGAAGTCCATCACTTTGATATTTACAGTCACTGAACCAGACTTTGGTGGCACTCCCCCGTCAGCTGCGGTGACTTCAACTGTGTAGGAGTCCTCCGCCTCCCTGTCCAGCTCTTTCACCAGCACCAGCTCTGCAAACTTCACCCCATCCTCTCTGTCGCGCACCTCAAGCACAAAATGACTGGAGGGAGACATGTTGTAGCTCTGTATGTAGTTTTTACCCACATCCTGGTCAAGCGCAATTTCCACTGGGAATCGTGAGCCCAGCGGGACATTTTCTACAATCTCCAGGTGCGTCTCATTGCGCGGAAACACCGGCGAATGGTCGTTGATGTCTTTCACCTCGATCTCGACGTGGATGAGCTGAAACTTTTCTTTGGAGAAGGCCACAATGTCGAAGGTGATGAAGCAACGCGGGGACCTGGGGCAGAGCTGCTCCCGGTCAATTGTCTCTCCAACAGTCAAAAGTCCATCATTCTCCCTCATTTGAATCACAGACGCGTTTGGTTCTTGCATGAAGCGGAAGGATGTGTCTGGGTCATCAGCTGGATCGATCTTTAGATCTTGGGACAAGTTTCCTATCTCTGTCCCGGGCGCATCCTCTTCATAGGTGAAATATTTTGTAGTTGTGCAGTGGACAGTGCATATCAAAAATATAAGCACTGCACACACTCCAACTCCCCTAATCTTACAAAAGCCCATTTTGAGGGGGCTATAACATAAAGCCAATAAATAAATAATAATAATAATACTAAAAAGAAAAATGATGGTGCAGACAGCAGCGACTTGTGCAGGTTGAGCCACAGCTGATTTGAGCATCGACTTTGCTGCTGGACTATAAGCCCCGTTATATGCAAATAAGCTGCCCTGTCGACCAATGGCCTTCCAATGGGCCACCAAACGGGACACGTTTGGCTTTGCAGCAAATTGTTGTCACCCCTGAGTTGGGTGCAAATGGCTCTTCGGATAAAATGAGTGAGGAGCTTTAATCAGGAAAGTAATTGTGTTAACTAAAGAAATCTCTGCATTAGCAATCAATTAACGTAGACTACACATAGAGATGTGTATTTGCATGGGACCACATCACGTCAGAGGTGCTGGGAGCCTACCTGTTGAAAAGGCTCAGATATGCAAAGCTGGTTAGTCTGTCACCAAAATAACTAGGCTGCAGTCTAGTAGCTTAACAAATCATGCAATGATAAGATACAGGGTACTGTGATATTGCTGTGATAAAATAAATAAATGAATAAATAAATAAACAAATAATAGAACTACAGAGAGAAAGACAGAAGCTCTACACAATTTTATCTTAAGCATACAGCACTTTATTAGCACAACCATCAACAGCAGCAACCATCGTGTGTGTACTACTTTTTTGTTTTTGTATATTATACTTTTACATTTTTGTTCTCAGTGAAATTTGAAATAGAAGTGGCAAAATAGTACAAAATGCAAATTACAAATGATCACAGTGTAGGAGCTCACAGAAAAACACATCTAGTATCATACAAAATAGGAAATTGGGGAACAGAGGTGATGAGGTGATGGAGTGCATCCAATAGCCTGATACTGTGTATGACATTCATAAACACATAGTGTATAGCAGTACATTACCACCACGAAATTTTATTTAAGTCTGCTTTTGACATATGGGCTGAAAGAAACTCAGAGCATGAATTCATAAATTCAGAATCCAGATTTTTCAAACATTTTTTTTTTCTCAAAGTAATCCATATTTGCTGAATATTGTATACATAGCATACATGATAAGCATAGTGAGGGGAAAGTGGAAATCCTACTATCTGTTGTACAGCAGTATACTGTTTGATGCTTTCAAATAACAAAGAAGAAATGAAAATACAGTTAAAGCCAGTCATTTATTTATGGCTGTGTTTTTGGCTACCAATAACTTTGATAACTAATATCGCTGTAGCTTAATGATCCTGAGAAAAACATGGCCTTTATAACAGAGGTCATAGCCTGAGCTGCAGTTATAATACTGAATGGTACTTGATTTGTCCCTCTCAACAGTACAGTTATAAACCACAAGCCTTGGAAACTGGCATTGATCGGAGAGCAGTAAACTAGTTTTTAGCCCCCCATCCCCACCCCTCCCACGTACACACACACATACACACACACACATACACATCTCCATAACAACACCACCAACACGAGCTCACAGCAGGATAACAAAACACCACAAGTCCCATCAAAAAGACTTCTGTCAACCATTTAGGTGATTGGCTCTTGATGATTATTTCCTTCAAGGAGCTCTTGAGACCCTCAGCTAAATCTGAAATGTGAAACAGAGGCAGTGTAGCAGTAGAAAATGTAAAGCGGTTTAAATTGCAAATGATCACAGTGTGGAATCACATAGGAAAACACATACAGCATACATTATATGCTATCATACAAAATAGAAAATTGGGCAATAGGAGTGATGACGTCGGCTCCTGTAGCTTAATCTGTGACACCGTGCATGACTCATTCTGCACTTCATAGCATTATCATCACATTTTTTTTAAAGTCCTGTTTTGACATGAAGGCTTTAAGAAACCTCAAGTATGAATCCAGAAATATTTTTGTAACATTATTTTGTCTCTCAATATGCAGGACAATGTGTAAATAACATATAAGATTAGCATAATGAGGGGAAAGTGGAAATCTTCCTTTCTGTTCTACAACAATAGACAATGTTTGTTCCTTTCAAATAACAAAGGAGGAATTTACATGAAAGTATAAGCTAGTTATGTAAAGAAAACAAACACACCCATCCATGTGCCATTTGATTTCAGTTGTGTTTTGATAACTAGTGTGTTTATAGTTTCGGATGATAGAAAAAATGATCTTTTCAACTAAGGCCATAGCTTGTACCGCAGTTATAATACTGAATGGTACTTAATTCAGCCTTTTCAACAATTTTGTTTTGAGCTAGAAGCCTTGGAAAGTGGTGCTGATCTGAGAGTAAATGCTCTCCCCACCTCAGCCCGCCCACCCACATTCACACACAAACACACACACACACACACACGCACGCACACACGCACACACACACACACGCACGCACGCACGCACGCACGCACGCACGCACGCACGCACGCACGCACGCACGCACGCACGCACACACGCACACACACACACACACACACACACAACAACACCACTGCCAGACACCAGCTCACAGCAGGATAGCAGAATTTCATGAGTCCTATCAACCAAACTTTTGTCAACCATATGGGTGATTAGCTTTTGTTGATTAAAAGGTGGCTATTTCCTTCAAAGAGCTCTTGACACCTAGCACAAGCCTGCCTAAATTTGTCTGAGCACCCAGGAGGGCCCATACAGGAAGGTGTTAAAAACCACACACCCTAAAAGAGTCACCGTGACTGTGGCGCTGGAATGTGTCAGTCAGCTAGAGGTGATAAAGCTTTGCGATGCTCTATTTAAAGTGTTATACAAACCCAAGTTTACCATTATCGTTATTCTAAAATGCAGAGAAAGTGAAAATTGATTTTTTTTTTTTTTTTCCTTTCTGGATGAGGTGCTCTGCTATTGTTGGAGAGAACAATAATGAACCACTGAGACAACTCACAGTTGAGAAGTCCTGTGTTTTATGTATCCCACAAAACCATTTGCATATTTGACTTGGAACCCACTTCAGTTTGATTACATCACATCAAAGGTGGGTGTTTAGAGTTTGGGCTTGTTTTTAGAGTCTGTTGTTGGTTTTCCCTTAATCGCAAAGCTATTGTTTTACCAATCAGCAAGAAATACAATTAACCATACTCCGAGCTAAGGCTGATCAATAAAAAGCCTAACTTAAATGATTAGCCTGGGAAAAGGTACCACAGGACTATTACAGCATCACTTGAGCTGCCCTCCTTGGCCATGTACACACAACGCCTGGTAAATTTGAAAACACATCTTTTTTTGTCTCTTGTTTGGCCTTCGGTCCACACCGAGTCAGTGTTTTCCACCTCGGCATGTCCACTTGGACTTTCTGAAAACAATGCAGCGATTGGTATCTCCGACAAGTGAAATTCAGTTGTGAATGCATATAAATGTCTGTATTTATTCATTTACAACTAACCACTAGTGTAAAGTATCTGCAACCTAACAGCTAATGGTAATTTTTGTTAGAAGAAACCACAGGAACTCCTTCTCCTCTCTGTGGTCTCTTGCTTGCCTTCAACAATCCAGCAGTCCATAACAAATATGAAAGGGCCTTTTTGAAAATGGGAAACTCACAGCAAAGTCAAATCCAACACTGCTGGAAACTGTGCCTTCTAACAAGTTTTGCTTAGCATTTACTCTGACAGGCTACATCTAGCTTTGTTTACTTCCACCGAGGCAATAGGCTGCTGCTTTCACTGACCTTTCACAGGAGTCTAACCTTAAAAAAATCTGTCTTATAAATTTCCAACCTGTGATATCATGTGGCTCATGGTGTAAACTCCAAAGAAATTAATCCGCTCGTGAGGAAATCACCCCAAATTTTCCTTTACAGGGTATTTCAAGGTGGAGAGTGTCCATCCAGAGTTGACAGCATAAATGAACACAACATAATTTAAGCCTATATATATATGAATATACATACATGTACATACACACACATATATATTTCTTTTCTTTTCTTTTTTGCACATAACAAAATGCATTCCCTTAAGTAATACTCAGTTGAAGTTATTTGGCAGAGGTATTATATTGTGAAACAAGAATTTGCCAAAAGCATGACCAAGGTTTTACTTACTTTTTTTAAACTCAGGATAAACTGATGAAGCTGAAGTAGAAGAGGAAGAGAGAGAAGGTGTGAAAATGCAAAACAGTGTTTTTGGATTTACCCAGCTTAGTGTGGACATGGCCCTATTTACAGAAAGAGGAGTGAGGAGTATCTCAAATGAAGAGCGCAGAGATGTTGCACAAAAACTATGAAACAGTCAGCTCCCTTCTCAATTCTTGTTTAAGTATTTGCATTTCTGTCATACTGTATACTGTAAACAAGCTCACTCTGAGAACAAGAACGCCGAGCTAACATTAGGAAAGGATTAAAATATTCTGAAGACGTTTTCCTACTATTAACCAGACTCACAACGCCTCCAACACAGTGGCCCCATGCTGGCTGGGTGTTGAAATCCAGGATTTTATGGCTATGAGGAGTCAGAAGGTAATACAGAATTATTAGCAAAATTAGTTGTTTGCCACTAAGAGGATTAAGCTTTAATCTTATCCAGTGTCTCATGCGTTTACCACTTTGTGTTGCCTCTGTTTTCAAGGTTAGCACCAGACAACTGCAGATGGATATATTTCAATGCAAATCTAAAATGAAAGCGCAGAACACAACAATTAAAGCAGCTGCACAGGTGGCATGTTGATTTGTTCCTTTGCTGTTTTCCTCAGGCCTGTTTTAAGTGGGAGCTAATTGCCATAATATAAAAACCTAATCTACCCTTGTCTAAGGTACTTTTCTAATCAATATATCACTACAAGGTCATGAAAGGTCTCAGTATAAACAAAGATTGGATTGATACTTGTTTGTGACTTACAGCAGGTGATTAATGCAGATCACGGCTTGATTAGGACGAGTGTGGTGACAGTAAGAGCATTATGGCAGATTAATGGATTTGGCCATCTGTTCTCTTTCTAAGGTTCTCTTAATTAATGGTAAGAATATTGTTAATCTTGTCTTGGCGGTTAACATCACAGTAATCACAGTGATGGTCAAAAATCTTGTCAGTTATCTGCAGCTCAAGTGGTGCACAAACGCTGCCATTTGAGGCCAGTTTGAGCAGTTTGGGCAGCAAGGAATTGCAGCTCTACCTCGCATGCAACCAGGTAGGAGCCAGAGGAAGCTTTTGGTGACACTGGGAGCCTTAATCCCGGCATATGCCACTGGGAACAAATGTCTCAAAAGACCACCTTTTGGATAACGGTAACTGTGTCACCCACTGTTCAAAATCTGCCAGCCGTTTTTCGTTGCTCTCCTTTCCCAGATCCAAGGTATCTCAGGAAAACACTTTCATATGAAGCGCTCCCGGGAAAACCATATTAATATGTTTATTATTCGCTGGTTGCTAGATTTACAGCCTGATTTTGTCAACACTGGAAAAAAATAGTTCCATCTAAACAAGTCAGTCAGTGTCTTTTTTGTTTTTTGTTTTTTTGTTTGTTTGTTTGTTTTTAAACAAGTGAAAAAAATCTGCCAGTGGGATGAAATAATCACACTTCTTTCCAGTGCATCTTCGGCTGTTTAATGATTTGTTTCTTCGCCGGGAACAAGTATAAATATGTTGAAACAAGGCAGATCAACCCAGTAGGATCAGGAAAATGACTCTTAATTCAATAAAATTCTGTAAACAAGATCAAAAGCTTTGGAAACAAGCTATCTATCTATCTATCTATCTATCTATCTATCTATCTATCTATCTATCTATCTATCTGTCTATGTTTTTACTTTGACTAACACTTTGGCTACTTGTTATCCTAGTTAGGCAAGATAATTAGTTAAAGGGATCAACCCTTGAGTAAATTAAATTGTTTTTATTTATGTGTTTAGAGTGCAATGGATACTCCCACCATGAAGAGATGTCACTATAGCAGAAAGGACTCACTTGGATGGCTGAAAAACCATCAAGACATTCTCAGGCCATCCCCTTATCAGTTTCCTCATCTCACTTTAACCTTAGGTGCTCTAATAAACTGGGGGGTATACATGTCACTACCCTGTGCATGGGGTCGTGGGAGTTTAATCTGGGCTGTCTGAAAGGCAGATAAAACAAGATTATCCTGTGCTTGGTTCTGGCCCTCGGTGAGACAAGAGGGTGGAAGCATGTGAGCAACAGCTGTGGAGGTGCCAGATACTCAGACTGGCTAGTGGTCCCTGTTGCTTTTGGCACCTCCCATGGCGTTACAAGCACCAGATAACCCCCCAGCTCATCAGCTCATCCTCACAGCTCTCCAACCGATTACAACTGGCCAAATGTTTAGCATACTGCCCCGAATCACGCATTGCTTTGTGTCATAATTTGCTCCTAAATAGCTTTAAGAGCCATATAACTCACAAGGGTGCCTGTAGCCTTGATGTTATTAGGTCTGCTTGTTATTTCTTCTTCCTCTTTGCCTCAGCTCACTTTGTAAATATACTGAGATCATTTCAGGAAGGATGTAGTCTCCTGAAGCTCCTGAATTTAGAACATGTGAAGGAAAACTTAAAAAGATATTTGTAAAACAAAGATCAATTATGGTAATCAGATGCATAACATAAGAAAATCATGAAATTGTCTTACTATTTTATGATAAATTAATTAGTCTATTAAGACCAAGCATGAATAATGCAGGGTTTTCTCTGTAATTAGATCTCGGTGGACTCTACATGTTTCAAATAAATCCAGAACATTAATATGGATGCAGTGTAAACATGTTTCTAGGATTTCTTCATGTTGGCCACAAAAGGCTGAGTCTATTAAGAAATTTGGAAAGACAGATTTTGTTGTATAAATCTCCTGAAAGCCGAGGCAGATCAAAAGAGGTATTAGTATTCTGAGACAAATCATGTTTGGCTGAGGTTCCTGTACCCCCACTCGACTCCAACCATTCCCCACTGTGGAACTAACACTCGCTGCCTCAGAATGATTTCAGCAACAACAGTTGCTAGCTGCACTCCATTATGCATAAGCATTTTGAATCAGCTTTGACCATATGCACAAAAAGGTATGCTAAACACATGCATATCAACAACACTGCTCCACACGAGCCCCTTTCTCATTATAATGTGTGCACTGAGTGAATAAATGCCTCTTGCCATCTTGATGCATTTATAACAAAATACCTGTTTAACAATCATAATGACAAAAAGCAAAACAAATCCTGGAATGTGGGTATATTATTTTAACAGGGGATAGTTAACCCTCAAGATCTGGATTGAAACCAGGGATGAGAGTGCCATCTACAGGTGGAAAGTGTACCATGTTGACATCCAGTGTTGTACATATACCAGGAACAAATGCTCAAAGCACATGCCCTTTTTTTTTTTTTTTTTTTTTTTTTTTTTTTTATGATAGGATGCATTTCACAGTCACCAATCTGACTAATGAATGATGAATTGATTTTTGAAGCACTTGTATGGCTGAACTTTTTATCCTGGCAGACAATGGGATAAGCTAATTACAATAGAGATTGGAGACCTAAAATTGTGTTGTAAACAGTTGGACTCTGACTCTTGGATTTTAAAACAGCTCCCCTCCTCTTAGTGTAAGTGAGACCTCGCTGTGTGCTTTTTTACTTTCTCTTCATAAAGGATTCCACTAAGGATTTCAATCCAATTATGATGACTACTTTACATTTCATGCTGCATATTGAATTTCACCACCTCAAGCTACATGAGGACATGAGGACGAGGACCCTGAAAAATCGGCACATATTTGTTTTTCTTTACTTCCAGTTATGTTATTTAGTCTGTGTGTTGATTTCGGGCACATCTATTACTTGACGCATCGCTGTCCAACTTTCATTTTGATTTTCATTTCCCACATCTCCACCCAACTGGCCATTGTAGATACTACAGTACTGCAAATCTCCTTGTTTTCAGTGTGTCTACAGCCAGAATGTTCATACTTGCAATTCATATTCCCGTGGCTTGTTGGCAGTTACTATATCAGGCGGAGTAAATCAGAATTTGCTTGGTAGTCTGGGCTGTGAATAAATTTTATTCTCTGTGGGACGGTTATGTTATTCAAAGCAGGGAAGATAAAGTATAGCTTGCTTGTGTATGTGTGTGTGTGTGTGTGTGTGTGTGTGTGTCTGCTTATGTGCGTGTATGTGTGTGTGCACGCACACGTGCATGCATAGGTGAATGCTAATTTGTGTCTTTTCAAGGACCAGGTTGCTCTCCTCTTCTTGAATATATTTCACATCTCCATATTCTCATCCTAGAATGTTACCTCCTTGAAGCAATTTCCTCTCAGCCATTATCTGATGGGTGAGAACTGCTTCCTATTGGCAGGGGCAGATGACACTTGGGCTGGGTAGGAGCTGGCTGTTAAACGTAGGACTGGCTCCTTACCAAGGCCCAGTCTGCCTGGTCTTGACAGCCCCCACAGGGCTGGCCACTGGGGGCAGACTGTTGGGCCAACTGGCCACTGAGGGGTGTAATCACTCCCTCTGACGTATTTGGCACAAGCTATTCATTTGCTCCACGACAAAAAAAAAAAAAGAAGAAAAAAAAGCCTGTGTGATCCTCTTGCTTAATCCTGTTAGACCAGGAGATGGCAACATTGAGGTGGGAGATACACTTTGGTAGCATTATAACCTTGTTATGGGGTTCATACCATGAGATGCCTAAGGAAGATACTGTAGTCAGATGAAAAAGTCATGAAGCTCTCGAGTTTAAATCATCTGATAGTGGATAGAGCACATTTTTTTTTCTTTATGATGAGGCCAGAAAAAATATTAATACCACAACAACTGCTGCTGCTGCTACTACTATTACTATTATATTTAGGGTGTTAATTCATAGGCAAAAACATATCCAGTTGTTCAAAAGGAATGGTAAAAGATTGGATGCTATATTAACTCCCTGTAAAATTCACCCTACATTGTCCCAGTCTTCACACGGAATAGTTTAAAATTAGAAATGCAAAAATTGTGTATAATGTGTATGTGTGTGTGTGTGTGTGTGTGTGTGTGCATGTCTGTGTCTGTGTGTGCATAAGCGCATACACATGTATGAGTGGAGCAGAGAGATAGATTAATGTTGAGGGGGCATCAGCTTAGAGGATGTTTTGTTTCCCTACAGTGTGCCGAGTGCAGAGGGGAGTTAAGGGATTCCAATCTGGTCGTCGAGTCCTGCGGTGCAAAGAATGTTTGGAGTGTGCTTGGTGATAGTGGACTCCATTACGGGGCTGAGTCTCAGGGTAGCCTGCCATTGTGCCGGCAAGCGAAGAGGTTAATCAGATCTCAGCTCCATTATGAATGCCAGTTATTTCTAAAGGGCTCTGTGAATAGAATACTGTAAGCTCTCGTAAAAATGAATCTCAACTCTGCGCTTTCATGGAACAAGGGCTGATAAAGAATAATGTTGGTGTACATTTAAAGAGATGCCCTGTTCTTCAGAGCAAAACCAAATGAGTGTTTTATGGAGGCCTAGTTATTAATTATCAGAGATTAAGAAATTCTCTTTCCGGCTCTGCAGCTATATTTCCCATGTCTGCTTTGTTTGCTGTCAAGGGCAAATGAGCTTAATTGAATTTTAAAGTATTGAATTAATTTCACATTGTGGTTCAATGATATGGGATTTCACAAGTCAGGTAGTGTGGCATCAATTTTTCCTATTAAGGCTTAAAAACCAGGGTCAAAATTAAACCCTGGGCAGGTCCTCCTTTAATATACTTTTGAAAACACACCTTTTACTACTTTCATATTTTGTTCTTATTGCTACCCTGTGCATTTGCATGTTTCACAGTAGCATATTTTCTGGTATTTTTAACCAGTAAATTAATTGAATTAACCAGTTCTCATATCCCTTTCACTTCATCCCTTGTACATACACAGACACGCATATACACTAACTCAGCTCACCGGTGAAGGAAAGTGCCCATTTGATAATCCCAGTGGCATACCTGTCCTCAAACTCTCACCCCTGTACTATTTAGATTGGTGTTGCCTGTCTCATGGTCTTATGACAGCACAGCCTGATGTTCTCTGTAGTTACCATTTATGGGTTAGCACATCATTCCTTTGACATCTGAACTGGGCTTCGATATGGATGCTCACCTTGGATTATGGCAAAAAGGAATGTTACATCACATCCTGTGCACTGGTAAATGTTTTATTCATTTTTCCTCTGCATTTATTTGTTCCCATTTTGGTCCATTTTTAAACTGATGACATTTTATTTATCCTGTGAAGCACTTTGTCACACTGTTGTGGTAAGTGCACTATAAATAAGTAGTATTATGAAGGTTATTATAAGATGATGTCTTTTGGGGAGTTGAAATTTTCATCATGAATCACAGTCCATCTTATGACGCATTATGTTAGAGTAAAACAGTAAATGAAGATGGCTACGACAATGGGAAAAATACATGCAGTATAGGATATTCGGCTTGCTGACATCGGGCACACATTTCCAAACTGTGATTTAGAGGGCAATAAACCTATGCCTGATGGGGCAATTTACATTCCATGCCATTTGGAGAAAATCTCGTTTCTTTTGTGAGGCAACAAAAGCCAGAATTTGCCTAAGCTTTACAGAACAACAGAACACTTATATGGGAGGAAATGTGTTAACAGGCTAGACAGTCCTACTCTCAGCAAAGAGGTATTTAAGTACTGAAGATGAAGTGAGATGGAAAATCTCATTTCCATAACAGAACAGGGAAAACAGTCTGGCAGAAGGTGTTTTTTTTTTTTTTTTTTTTTTTTTTTTTTTTTTCTGTTGAATTGTCAGAGCAATCATGGTTCTGCCACAGCCAGGGCAGCAGTCTAGAGGAGTGGGGGCAGGAGGGTTGAGCCCTCTATCCCAAAACACATACAAATGAACTTGAACAATTGCATGTTAGCACACACACACACAAACACACACACACACAAACACACACACACACACACACACACACACACACACACACACACACACAAACACACACACACACACACACACACAGACACACACATACACCCACACACACACACACACACACACACACACACACACACACACACACACACACACACACACGCACACACAAACACAGGCACAGCAGCAGACACACATGCAGTCAGACACTTTCACACTCACACACAAACAACAGTAGATACACATAGATGCACGCATGCACAAACACTGCTTAGTCTCACAGGAACAGACAGTGAGCACATTATGCAAACAGAGGGTTTCTGAACGTGCCTGTGTGTTGGAGAGAGAAATTAGACTGATTAAAAATCAGGGAAAAATTGCAAACTGTTCGATGGATCTCCTTGGGGCTAATTAGTATGTTGAATCTAAAGCCAAAACACTGTTTAACAAATCTGGAAATGTAGGTATATTCATGGTTTGTTTTCTGAAATCTATTTAAAATGTGATTGGCCATTTTGCTTTTGAAATGCAATCCAGCACAGCAATAACAACAATACAGATGTGTTATGTGCACACATACACACATATACACAATCAGTTTATTTGCCATATGAAGGCTGAATGTGTAATGCAAGACTCTTGTGCTCTATGGATTATGTGTTATAAGAGCTATTGTATCCTGACGCAGAGAGCAGGGAGCAGAGCAGGGGTCAGTCAGTCTGTGCGAGAAAGATCAACTTTCATGTTGAAGCTCAGGTAATAGCAGAGTACATTTTGGTGTTTGAGGAGCAGGAGATAAATGAACTATTGTTGGTCTTTCCATTGTGAGTTATGCAATACAGTGACGAGGACAGGCTGGAGGAGTAAAATTGAAATGACCCCTCTTGCAAACACAATGAATATTTAATTCAAGTCGAAGAATAGACTCGCCTAGATGTTTTGTCCTTGACCACGCGCAGCGCCCTGACAATATCTATTCAAGGCAGAGGACTATAATCAGTGCACGAGCTGATTGTGTTCACCTATGCAAAGGGAAAACTGAAGAGTTCCCTGTTCTTCAATCTATCATTTATAAACTTTGGATTTTTTATGCACCTGCTATCAGCACAGTCTCTACCAGCCAGCCCATATGAATATATTCAACAACACACTGAGACAGCGAACAGAGGGAGATCTGTTTTATGTTTTGAGTACAGAAAGAAATCTAGTTTAATATTTAAACCTCCTCTCTACAGTCTAGAGTGTTGAGTACACTGCTCAGTGTGAGTTGTCAATTCTTCCTTGCTCGCCTCGTCTTATCTTAACCAACAGAGCGATGGTCCCCAGTAGGATGCATGGCCACAATGAATCAGACAATCAATTACACTGATATATGATGGGGGTGAAAGGAAAGGTTATTGACTACCATACATAAAGCATTCAATAATGTGTTGCAGTTACCATCTGTATGCTTTAGAGAACAAAGGCAGTGCATGTCCAGTACACCAATTTTTACCATCCTCTCTGATTCTCCTTGAAATAAAACAGATTCTTGGTAGACTTAACTCCAGTGGCTACAGCTACAGCCAGAGAGATAGGACTACAGCAGCATGCGAGGAGGAATAAAAACAATCCCTTACTAGTTTAGAGCACTGTTGCTTAATTTATCCCCCATGAGCTGTGGCGGAGGGCTGTGCTTTGTATTTCGAGAGAGTCTGTAATGACGGTGCAAGCAGTAAGTGACTTATTGCCTGCCTCAGTCGTTGCTGGGAGCTGGTGTCACTGCGGTTAAAGCTGTGTGACCAGCAGGGCGCAGACTGAGGTTTGGAGAGAGCCACGAGCGGTCCAGCAGGTCAACAAAGCACACCTGTGCCTAATTAACCTGTGTGTGTGTGTGTGTGTGTGTGTGTGTGTGTGCCTGTGTGTGTTGGTGCAGAAAGAAGCCTAAGAGAACCAAACCAGGGATGCATGCCCATATGTCTGGCTTGAAAAGGCTGCTGCTACAGATTGTTAACCCCACAGAAGATTTGTTTAAAAACTGTGGACTCATGAAACTCTGGGCACCCTGGTGTTTCAGCGGCAGAGTGTACCATGTTACATCTTCAACTCCACCACGCCCACGGGTTGGTTTGTCATCGCTGTGCAGCCGAGCTTTGTTCAAACTCACAGAACTTCATTTTAAATTCTGTAGCTGAGACCCCAAGGCTACCAAAGATACCACGTTTCTTGCTGAATTACATGGAAATGTGTACAAAATGATGTACAAGATATCTAAATATTTTCCATTTGATGTAATGGCGCAGCCATAAAACAATGCCTTCATTGTTTTTGAATATTTCACTCAGTATAAGCATGATGCAGCTTCAATGAAGCATTCCAACCAGCAGATGCAGAAGATACAGTTTGTGCTATTGTTATGCAAAATGTTTTGGTTTTTTTTTCTCTCTAACTTTGAAGCTACGTAAGGGGATATGTAGGGGAAAATGAGAATTCAAAGAATTAATACAACATATCTAGTTCCATCATGGTACTTTTATTGAATGTCAACCCTTTTTTTCCTCCCTGTGCTGTGTTTCTGTATTTTGAACTGACAAATGAAGGTGAAATGCCCAATAGGTCATCTGAGAAAGTGGACTGAACCAAATTAGTGGGAACAACAAATTAAGCAACAGTGGTGCATAATTTATGTTTTGTGTGGTTTATGTTTAGTGGCAACTTAGGCTACCCAAGCAAATCTCCAGTGCCATTTCCTACCCTCATGCACTATAAGCCCTGTCACAGGCTGTTAGCACAAACTTTGGGAAGAGGCTCCTCTGTCAGGCCTCATCATTCCTTTCTCTCACACTTTCTCCTCATGTTATAGCTGTTTCCTTCCCTCTTGGTTGCATGTTTTCATACAAACTACTGTGCACAACCAGACATCATGGTGTCTATGTGATTAGGCTTGGCAATGTGGCCCGACTGTCTGTTGAAGATGGTTATTGAAAATAGTAATGTGTACTCTATTTTCCATGCGTATTAATTCCTATTCAGGTTTTCTGAGGGCTGGAGCCTATCCCAGCATGCAGTGGGTGGGCGGCAAGGAAACACCTCAGACAGGTTCACAGTCCATCACAGGGCTAATACACAAACAAACACACTCTTGCACACAGTCACATGCACACGTATGAGCAATTTAGGGTAATCGGTGCACATAACCTGCCTGTCTTTGGAGTTTGGCAGGAAACCCATGCAAACAAAAAGGGCCGGGATTCAAACCCAAGTCCCTCTTAATGTGAGGCAGCAGAGCAAACTACTGAGCAAGAGAATTCAATCATATCAAATATACTCCATGATTTCATTGGTACCGTCACCCACATCACAAGTTGGTGTAAGTGTACATAAAGTGCTCTAATCAGTTTGAAGGAGGCGTTTTATAAACTCATATCTCTGCACCCTACAATGTTTTCCTCACAGCGTTTGGGAGAGCACACAAATCTCCTCAACACCGTGAGACATTTCAAATAAATTCTTCATCACCCTGTCAAAATGCTTTTCCTCTCCCATCAATGCCAGTAAGAGAGTGCCGCGATCTACTACGAAATGGCCTCATTGTGCAGGGCATCAAGGATTTCTGTGGCTCCATTTCTGGGTGTGCTCTGAACTGTGAATTTCAGATTCAGACAGCCTAAGGCCCAAGGCCATGAGCCGCTAGTGCTGTTGATGCACTCTGTTGCTTCACACGTCTGAAATTGCCTGACATGTTTAAGTTTGCCATACCTTTGCTCAATCTTTGGGTGATTGCTCCCTGGAAACTACGCAAAAGCTAACTGGTTCAAGACCCACATATGTCAGGACAATAAAGCCCTCCTTTTCTAATTTCAGTCTGCATTTTTAGACCTGCCATGCATGCACATTTTGACGAGATTTATAGTATTTACAGAATGGCTGTTAGACACATCAGCATGTAACATGGTAATCTGAGAGAGGATATTTGACAGATAGTTTTCCATTCGTTCTCGGTAACCCATGGTGCTGTAATCCCCTAATGACTTACCAATAACTATTCAGGATTTAATGTCACCGGTGCTCTGTGCAGTTTGACTTGATTCTCTCTCAGCTCTTCTCCTGAACTTAGGACAGTGTTGAGACTGGCTGAGCCCATAAAATCTTCAAAGTCCTCACTCGCGGGTCACAAAATCAGTCATGCAGACAGGATGTTCTGGAGTTGTATCACAAGAAGTCAAGGTGACCATTTCAAGCTGAGTCAATTTATCCAGGTCACGTACTTAACTACTTCTGCCTTGCTTTTGTATGTGTATCTGTGAGTATGTGTATGAGACATGAAGTAATATTTCTTGTGATGTAGGAAATAATAAGGATATATTGTCTTAAATAAAGGGTCTCTTATTCAATAAAGCCTTCGTTGGCTTTGGTTGTAATTGAATTAAGCTTTGCTGGCAGTTGTCATCCAATTTATTTCAAAACCACCAACAGACTAGAGCAATTCACGGTGGAAAAAATCTAGATCACACCAAGCGAGAAAGGTGAAAAAATACTCCGCATTTAAGGTCTCCTCAAAATTCCCCAGTTAATTTTTCATGGCCATACCTTTTAAGAGACATGTCAGTTTGATTTAATGTTCGCCTGACAGTTATTGGATTTTGGTGTTTACCTCTTATCACTACAGAAAACTAGGGAGGCCAATTTATACTCTGGATGCACATAAAGCAGCATCAAAAATTAAGATCCTGATGCCTTGGAAACATTATAAAAGCTTTCCATATGCCTCTCTGTGTTTAATTGGTTATGCTCTTTTCATGTGTGTGCTGAGAGGATGGGAGTCATTTTAAAATTCATCAGTATTTTCTCTATTCCATGTTTAGACTGATGTACCCCCACACAGCCTTTTCTGATGTTCCTCTTTTTCCTCCTACAGTCTAATCTACAGCTTCACTCACTCACTCACTCACTGGGCTGCTGACAGTTCACATTTGAATGATGGAACTGCAGTCTGGATGTTGTTTTTAAACTCCCATTGATGACGCCCAGAGTTTGTTTTTTATCAGAGAGAATTTTTTTTCCATAAAAAAAAAAAAAAAACAACCAAGTTGCATTAAATGTTCAATTACACATATGCTGGCACATTTGATAAAGAGAATCTTTAAAAGGGAGCTTACAGTGAAGAAATTGTCTCAAGTGGTTCAAAGGATTTGAAGTGGAAGAAGAGAGGATTGATGTTTGCGCTGCAAGCCCCTGAGTAGAACTGGCCCAGGGTCTAATCAGAGACCAACACCCCACTCCTCCTCATCCTCCCTTCCACACAGCCATAGGATTTTCTCTCACTATTCAGCACTGATAGATGAGCCTCTCTTTGTATTTCAGCCATGCACTTTCTTAAATCTGAAAAGCCCATTCATCTTGGGCAAACGCAAGAGGAGGGAGTAAAAAATAAAAAATGAAAAAAAAAAAAAAAAAAAAACTTCTCAACTCATTTTTTTTCCACCTCTTGCCAGAGCTCAAGTGTCACTCACAAGCTCTCTAAGCACTTTGTCTCCCCTCCATTAATTGTCTCAGTGCTCAGCCACGTCACGTGCCTTGACTACAACTGGAGTTGGGAAGATCGCAACTGTGCTGTTCCCCCCGTCTTGTTCGGCGCGTTGATAAGTCCACAACAGATAAGAAACAATCTGCTCGATATAACCCAGTACAGACTGTTTCATTGGGGAAAGATATCGCACACAAAGAAGAAAATGCACTTTTCCTGATGGACTGGATTAATCTTTGCTTTTGAGGTACAATGTTTCCCAGACATTCAGCAAAATAGTTTACCTACGCTTGCTGTCAAATAGAATTCAAGCATTTAGTGAGCTAGACAAATAACCAATGTAATAAATCATCTCATTTTTGTGTGGTATAGGGCATTAGAGTGGCTGCTGAACAGACAAGCTATTTGAAGTTTACACACTTTCATTACATACATTGCACCGCTGTCAAAAACATACAAAGTCTGATGTTCCTCCGGTGATCTGAGGGACCGATTTTTATTATTGTATTATTATTATTATTATTTTTTTTACTCTCGCAGTAGCACAATGAAAGCTTATTTTTCCAAGAAGATTATTTTTCAGCTGGCAATACAATGTACACCGCATTATTTTTATCCCAAAGTGTGTCTGTGTGACCATGTGTTGAGAGAAATGGTGTCATGTTTAATTAGCAAATTCTCATGGTGAATGTGGACACCTTGTTGACACATCCATTCCACATGAGCTATTACTGATTCCTCTGAATGCAATTTACATAATTATACCTCATCCTGTCCTGTGAAGCACATGCCTCGAACACCGTGTTGCTCACAGCAAAACAGCGAGAGGAAAAACAGCCATATTAACCCTCATGGCAAAAAGCACTAAATGGTGAGACCATTTTCTCCATCTGCATTTTATGAAACATGATGGTCTCACTATATTAAGGATATGACCCCCTAACCCCCCACAGCCCCCACCCCCACCGCACGCCTCTTTCCCCCTACCCCACACACAGAACACCACCACCGATAACCATATATGCACAAAGAGAGGAAATCTCACTGCCAGAGCAAGATGACCCAAATTTCCACAATGGCTACACTTACTGTACATATTTAAGTTGATCCTTACTCAGTATGCAAAACCCATGGTATACCACCACATTCCAAAACATAAATTCTCATTTCCATACGCAATACTGCAAAATGAGAATCGCCCACTGGTGAGTGTATAAACTCCACGGAAACATTCAAAGTCAAACAACAACTATCTTCCCCTGTGAACAATGAAGCATGACAGTCTGAATTGCCATAACGCACTGTCAGAGGGCTGCTCCAAAGCTCTCAGCGTTGAATTTCCCTCTGAATCTTGTCTTGCTCATCTAATAACTTTGTTTATGTCTGCTATGGGACATGTCTGAAGAGACACCTTGAACACTGGGATACAGCTCTCAGTCCAAACATAAAGAGAGGAATGAAATATTCACCCGCCTTATTGTCTCCAGACTCCTCGAGAAGAATCAATAAAACATAACATTGGCTTCTTTCTGAGTTTAAGACTTCCGATGGGGTTTGAATCCCCCATGTGACGTTGGAGGCTTTACACTCGCATATAAAAACACCAGAGTTTTAGTTTGATGTTTGAATTAATCAGTGGAGAGCTTCTTCAGAACAAAAAGATCTGATGTTGCCTATGGGAGCTCTGGCCATCTGGGATTGCACGGCAAGTATTTAAAAGCATGTTTTGATGAATGCATTTCAACAACCATAATAAGCTAAACTAAAACAGGACCATCCATAGACCCTATTGTATCAAAACCCAGGCATTATCTACCAGATATTTTCATTGGTCTAATCTTTCCCCTTGGAGAGCAAACCTTGCTTCAGAAAGCACCACTCAAACTTAAAAGTTGACAAAAACAATGTCACTGCTTACTAGTCTGTTTAAATTCAACTTTCACTTGAAGGTTAAAGCCTCTATGAAGTGTGTCAGTTCTGACAAAACAATAGGGCAATTAAGCAGAGCAGATCAACATATGTCGATGGTTACCACTGGAAGACAAAGGACACAGCAAAGAAGGAGGGTAGTGTGACCTCATTACCATGATATTACAGAGGAAAAAGAGATCCTTTGAGCCCCAATTCTGTAAATGGGTGAAAAAAAGCAAACAATAGTCTTTGTTGGCTTTGTTCGCGCACAAGCGCAAGAAACATCGCTACTTCCACTGCTCACAAAATGTCTTGATAACAATCCCTCCTGAATAGTTATTCTCCTTCAAGTCATTTAATCTGACCACCACTTAATTGGTTACAAGCTGGCGAATAGCATAAAGAAGTACAGCATAGTTCTGCTTCTTAATTTGTTGGGTTGTTGTTGCTGTTTTTTGTGCACAGGCACCAAGGTAGCACGTGTGAACGTCCTTGCCAATGCGACAGAAGAGGTGTGTGCTGTAAAAGGTAACTCAAATGTCAGGTTTTATTGTTACAGAGAAGGTTGTTACTGCTATGAATTAGTCGCTATTGTTAGTATGGTATGCATGGTTACATTGGTGCAGCACTGATGAGAGAGAGAGAGAGAGAGAGAGAGAGAGAGAGAGAGAGAGAGAGAGGGGAGTCTGGTTTCTAAGTCTAAAAGACATGGAATACAGAGTTCTTTAAGGCAAGTGATCTCCCACTAGAGCAATAATCAGTTGAGCTGAGCTCCACCACAGTGTAATTTGCCTCTGATTTCTAATCTTTGTAAAAGAATGAGAAGCTAAGTGCCTTCCACAAATGCAGACTATCATGGCATTTCTTCGGGCACATTATGGACCAGAGTGATTAGAGAACTTAAAATGCAAAGGCATCCCCTGAAACTGAATGCATTTACAATCCCATTAAAAATGGAATTGTGTCTGTGGGCCAACAGTAAATTTGAAATATCTTCCCTTCAACAGTTTTTCTCATACATTTTTCGTCTGCTGCCTCCTTCACTCTCTTGTTGAATCTGTTTGAGGCTGTGAATAATTTGCTGGCAACTTTCATGGAAATAGCTGGTTTCTATATAATTATATAACATTAACCATGAAAATGTTATCATGGCTTCACATTATTCACAAGTTTCAAGTTTTATTCCCGAGCAACCTCTATCAAAAGCATCAGGCTGCTGCTGTTCGTGTTAATAATTGATGGCATTTCTGGCATTACACTGCTCTTACTCTCAATTAAAAAATGTTAAATAAATGGCTAAAATGGTGTAAAAATCCAGTTTGTGGAGAAAACATGGCTTGAATTCAGTGCCTGGTGTGTGAAACAAAGTCCTCACAAATGTTTTTATATCTTGTTCTCATACTATAATTGAGATTTATTCAACTATCAAATTCTTCTCTCTGTGTTTTCTTCTTCTCTAATTGTTCGAGTCCCTGCTTATCGAGACAGTAATCCCAGCAGCCTGGTCTTATGAGTTAGAACTGCATCAATGCAAAAACACACTCTTTGTATTTTCAATCAGCAGAATATCAATAGATTTTAGTATAATATGTAAACTAAGCTCTGCTCTTCCTATCGAGGAACAGCAGAATTTGCACAACGATGAAAACAAGCACCCGCTAAATAACCTTCCTCAACCATAAACAGCTATAAACTTATCATAAATCCACATAAACACCTCTGTGTCCTAGTTCAAGCTAATGCTGTATTGTTGTACATTAATCCACCCAACATCACAGCCATTTGACCTGGTTTAATGTAATCCAATGAGAAACACTCACACTGAACCCAAGATCACCTCTGTTCTCATTACAGGAAAAATACGCCTACATAACAAATAACCTTTAATTTTAGGGAGCAAAAAAAGTTATTCTTGTTTATCTGGACTGAAGAATCTAGTTCCATCTCTCTCCACTACTCCTAGAAAAACAGAAGGTTAAATTCATGTTTTGCCATTTCAGTAAGCAGTTATTCTGGATGTAGAAAGACTTGAGAGTATTAGTGTAGTGTATAGTGTATGTATGGAGTATTAGTTTGTTTACCAAAAGTGAATACTGTATTGTCCTCCTGGTTCATTATTTTTATAATGACAGCAGTAGGCTAGCTTTCTGCCCTATTGATTAGAGACACTGGACACAATTCAAACTTTACTTAAGGGACATACCAGTCAATACACAGTGAGACTTCCTTCTGTACACACAGTATCATTCTTGTTTTGAGGAACGTCCGATCAATATTTGTGAACTGTCCCCTAAGCCTAACACCACAGAACAAAGACTCAAATGTCATCAAGATGTAAAATCCGAGGCTCGACTGACAACAAATGGGAGACTGATTGTGTGAATGTTTGAGTTTTCAACCCTGAATGGCTTTTATTGTTATCAGCTCTGAACCAGAAGCTCTGAACTTATTCCCTGAAAATCCCTTTGGGTGTGCACAATTAACTTTACCACTTTTCTCCATTTCAGTCTCAGTGGAGCACCTCAATTTCTGCATCTTGATGACACAGGTTAAATTCTGCACCAAGAATCGACAAAATATTAATACCAAATGTGAATAGAGACCATAAAAAGCCAACAAAGTAACCTAGCAACACAGAAACTAATGAATGCTTGTGCCATACACTAGCTGCAGACCTACAAATACTGTGAAACCCAATCAGAGGTATTCAGTATCACAAGAAATTAACTTAATGATGAGACATGACCATCATTTCTGCTGAATGAAATAGGAGAATGTATAAACTCTGACATTCCAAAATATGCTTTGTTTAGACCAAAAGTCTCAGGTGCAAGCTGCCTTAACTCCAGCCTGCATGAATGATCGCACTCCTCCGTCATATATCTTTACTCTTTGCATACTACATGTCTGCACTGCACACTGTACCTGAATAAAAACACAGCAGGATGCGGCGGCCGATTCACACCAGCAGTCAGAAGACAGGTGTACGGGAAATGCAGTCGGAGTCAAAATGCCATCTCCACATCTGATGATCATATTGAAAAAGTTTGATTTAATTACTACATTAAATTTGTGGTAACAGTCCTTATTTCAATAGGCAAGAAACTAACCAGGAGGTTAACTGTTAAATTAATTCTGGGGTAGATTTTTGAGTAGATTATTGCAAGACAAATAGTAAAGCCAATAAAGAGGCACAGGCCACGTTAGAGTAAGCACAATCACATTATCTTGCTCATCATGTTAAATTATTGCACTGACTTAAACACAGATGAGTAGCTTCATTCAACACAAACTGTGTACAGGGTGCGTCAGAAATATTGGCAGCCTTGGTGCAAGATCAGATTAGAAGATTAGAAGATTAGAGGAGCAAACGTCAATTATATCCTTAGCCCGGAACAATTTGAAATTTATGTTCTTTTATTCTAAAAAGTTGTTAAACATAGTCTAATTCCACAGAGTGATAACTTTTGTTTTAAAAAAAAAAAAAACAGATGAAATTTGTCACAGTGTTGTCTCCATTTCTTGGAAATCTTATTAAATTGTCTGCCTACATTTGTTGCTTACTGCTGTCTCTCCCATTTCAATGCCCCTCTAAGGGCTTTTCACAATGTTTCAGATCATTATTGTTATTGTTAATGTCATCATTTCAGATTATTATTGTTGTTTTTACCGCAGCACACTGTTGACTACATGGTTGACTAATGAATTATGGTTGTGAGCAAATTCCCCACAAACTATCTTCTTGCGCTACCTTCTTCCACTTTCCATTAAGATACAGATGGGGAACTGAGAGGTTATCACATGCAATTTCCTCCTTAGAAATCAATAGTAAAATAGCTTCCAAATAAGCCATTTCTATGATGATGCATCGTAGACCATGCAGTTACAGTTTTGCTCAGTGTTTCTCAGTACCACTCTAAACCATCTAGTCCACATTAGAGCAGAACAAAGAGCAGCGAAACATAATCTATACTGGCAAGTATAAACAAATAAACATCATCACACTATTAAATATAATAGGCTGCAGTGGAGGTATGACAGAGCATCTCAAAGGAATATATGCCTTTGAGTGTGTTTACCCACACACTTTGTTCTGGGTATTAAACCAGATCCCAGTTGAGGGACCATGTAGGAAAGGTGTTTTCACTTTTACATGGTATCCCTTGGATTTTAGTGTCGGTTAGTCCATAAATAAATTATCTGTCTCTCTCTATCTGCCTGCACACACACTGTTCTGGGGTATTAAATCAGATCCCAGTTAAGGTCAGATATAAGCCATATGTGATTAAGAGACTTTTTTCTTGAATATTAACACCAAAACAGAACTGATACAGCCAAATTCAAATCAAACACAATAAACAAGATAGAGTGTTTACATATGCAGATTGCATAGTTACTATCTTGGCTAATACTGACATTATCCCAGCTATCATATTTGGGTTTCAAAAATTTGAGATTTAAGCTGTCCCAGGATTTGTAAATGGAATATGGCATTTACCTGTGACAACTCATCCAAATGATTTATAACATACTAGAAAAGTCTTGTATTCTGTTATTTTGTAAAGGTAAACATTATATACATGGATAGATTCTACTTGAAAAAATTGACTATAAGTGGAATCTAATGGGATGTGACATTCAGAATAGAAGACAGTTTTGTTGTTTTTCTATCTGGAAAATCTGGCAAGTTATGACTCAAACAGCCCATGAGCTAAATATGTATAATTATAAAATTCTCTCTGTAAACAGTGTATGCTATTGCCTATGGCTCCCAGTAAGCCGAGGGGAAAACAGAATGTAGCCTGAGGTGGAAATGGTGATTTTATGTGTCCTGATCTCTAACTGACTTTTTGAAGCCCTAAAATCAGCATTCAATTTGGGGTAACTGGAAAGATAAACTTCTTTTAAATCTGTAATTTGAGACAATAAAACTCTTGAAAATGATCCCTCCCCACGTTGCATCGTTCTTTCTCTTTTCTTCTCAAAAACATTGTCTTTGCCAGTGTACTGTGACCTCTAAGAAAGTCACAGATTTGTTTTAACTGTGAGATAATGCAGAGAGAAAGAATATACAATATACAGTACATGCATTACCAACATTTTATTCACTTTTATGATCTCGGATAACGATGCTGATTGTGTCTGAGATTGTATAGCACTATCCACCACAAAATTAAAATACATTATTCAAGGTATCATTATCTGAAAATGACCCAGCCAATATCAGTTTCCCCTCAAAAGGCAGTATGTACTTCCAGGCTATCTTCACTCCGTCTCACTGCTAATGAGCTCTGAATTTGCCTGTTTTGGACTGAAGGGTGCCTTCACCAAAACCTTGCAGTGTACCAAAAAAAAAAAAAAAAAGAAAAAAAAGAAAAAAAAAAAAGAAAAAGAAACGTGCCGACCCTGTATGCAGAGACACGCACGCGGGCGCACGCACGTACGCGCACGCACACATAATAGGCAATAAATTAATGGGGAAAAAAATGAAGAAAAAAATAGGCTTCTGCAAAATAAAACCATCATTCTGTAATGGCTGTAATAAGATGATAAACAGTGCGGAAACTAACTCCAAGCAGTGGCATGTCTTTTTTCCTGCCTTACTATTTTTCAAATCCATTCTATATTCACTCTCAAAACAGGCTTAGAGGTTTTTCACAAGGCCTATTTTTAATTCTAAAGCGAGGGATTGGTCACACTTCGTCTCATTAGCATGAGGAGCTGTATAAACCCCGCCACTGCAGAATTTTGAGCTGTGTTGAAGGCGAGGCAACAAGCGTAGCCTATCTGACTGGCTGCGCGCAATGAGCAAACTTTCACTTTCAGCACAGTTCAGTTCATAAAAGCGGGAGCTGTATGGAGAGCTCACTCAGCAGGTGAACTGGTCTCTGTATGTTCAGCGAGAGTCGGGCTGCTTAGTGAAGAGAAGGAAAGAGAACTCCGAAGATGATGCAAGTCAAATTTATCGGTTGGCACGGGTGGATTTTTATATTTTCTATCCAACAGATATTATTTGTTTTACTGGCTCAGTCGGAAGGAAATACTATACGATACCAGACCAATGAGGAGGACGGACCAGGTACAGTCATCGGAAACCTTGCCAAGGACATGTCCTTGAGTCTGTCTCATTCCTCCAAGACCAATTTCAGGATGATGAAACAATTCAATGATTCATTCATCAGGGTGAGAGAAAGCGACGGGGAACTCACTGTCGGGGAACGAATTGACAGGGAAAGAATCTGCAGGCACTCTCTACAGTGTCTCATTACTTTTGACGTGGTAAATTTCTCAAAAGATCGGTACAAATTGATTCATGTTGAGGTGGAAATAAAGGACATCAATGACAACTCTCCAGAGTTTCCAAACAAGGAATCTATAGTGGAGATCTCAGAGAATGCAGCAGTGGGGTCCCGTATTCCTCTGGACCCGGCTATGGACGCGGATGTCGGGTCAAACTACATCCAAAGCTATCAAATTTCTGTCAACAGTCATTTTTCCATTGATGTGCTCCTGAGAGCGGATGGGGTTAAATATGCGGAATTGGTGCTAATGAAAGAGCTAGACAGGGAGACTCAGTCATCATACACGGTGGAGCTGGTTGCCACAGACGGAGGCAACCCGTACAGATCGGGGTCAACAAAGATAACTATCAAAGTGACTGACTTCAATGACAATAGTCCCATTTTCGACCAGAACAGTTTCTCAGTGAGTTTGCCAGAGGACGCACCGGTCGGCACCGTTATACTGGACTTGAACGCAATTGACGCTGATGAAGGTTTAAATGGAGAGGTCGTGTATGGTTTCGGAAAACAGGTTTCTCTTGAGATCCGAGAACTTTTCGAAGTGGATAATAAATCAGGTCGCCTGATGCTCAAGAGCCCAGTGGATTTCGAGGACAAAAAAACCTATGAGCTAGACGTGCAGGCGACTGATCTGGGACCCAACCCGACCCCCTCCGTGTGCAAAATCATAATTCATGTCAAAGACGTTAATGACAATGCCCCAGAAATCAGTATCACTCCGATGACCTCCATCACGACAGGCATTGCATACATCAGCGAGGCAGCAGACAAGGACAGCCTAGTGGCGCTGATCAGCACCTTGGACAGGGACTCGGGCGTCAATAGCCAGGTCCACTGCACATTATACGGCCACGACCATTTCAAACTTCAGCAGGCTTACGAGGACAGCTACATGATAGTTACAGCGGCAGCTCTAGACAGGGAGAAAATTAGCGAGTATAACTTGACAGTGATGGCAGAGGATTTTGGGTCACCTCCACTGAGAAAGATCACACAGTACACCATTAGGCTGAGCGACGAGAATGACAACGCCCCTCACTTTACTAAACCTGTCTATGAAGTTTCCGTGGTGGAGAACAATGCTCCCGGCGCGTATATCACCACAGTTGAGGCCAAAGACGCAGATTTGGGGAACAACGGCAAAATCACTTACAGACTTTTAGACAGCGTTATCATGGGCTCTCCCGTGAACACGTTCGTATCACTCAATTCAGTGTCTGGCTCCATATATGCATTAAGAAGTTTTAACTATGAAGTGATGAAACTGCTGGAGATACACATCCAAGCAAGTGATGGGGGGTCACCACAGCTGCAGAGCACTTCTGTCATCAGACTAAAAATAGTTGATCAAAATGACAACCAACCTTCCATCATAGAGCCAGTTCTTTACAAGGGATCTGCTGAGGTTTTCCTGCCCAAAGATGCACCTGCAGGTTATGTGGTAACCCAGATAAAGGCCACAGATGCTGATGAGGGCATAAATGCACAGCTGTCCTACAAAATCACTGAGGGGGGACACCTGGGCTTCTCTATCAACAAAGCCACAGGGAAGGTGCATGTGAGCCGCCAACTGACGTACGACCTCACAGACATCGTCAAAGTCACAATTTCAGTCAGTGACAATGGATCACCTGCTCTGACCTCCACAGCTGTTATTCATTTCAGTTTTGTGGAGGGGACTCTACCTAGCATGCCATCCCTGGCTCAAAATGGCAGCAACGAGCTCTTTGAATGGGACATGTCCATAGCCATAATCATTGTCCTGGCAGGGAGCTGCTCTCTCCTCCTACTGGCTATCATTCTCATCACAACCATTTGCAGCCGCCGAAAAAAAGAGACAAGGGAGGGGGGATTTGATGAAAAGGAAGACGTACCAAATGTGGAAAAATTGGAAAGTGGTCATATTGATTCATTAATTACCAGCCACAAAGGCAAAGTGTTTGATGCCCATCCATTTCCAGAGAAATCCCCACTGGCCAGCAACAACACAATAGAGACAGGCTGTGAAGATGGCAGACAAGCACCAGGCATCTTTGAGTCAAACAGCAGGATGATGGAGGGTAAACTGAAGGTAAGGGATTATATATAAATGTCTTAGTGATTTAAAGATTGCCACATGCTGCTTTTGTTATTGTCTTTTGCATCATGACTCAGATTTTTGCATGGATGTATTTGTATTTTTGCAGGGTTACTCCACACTACCGGGATATGGAAAAGAAACTGTCAGGCCAATAACAATATGGAAGGGTAATTCGTTCACAACTATCTCAGCAAGAGATCCCCAGATCAGTGGGAAGGACAGTGGCAAAGGAGACAGTGACTTCAATGACAGCGATTCTGACATAAGTGGAGATGTGCACAAAAAGGACTCCCCACCAACAAACAGTGAGTCCCAAAAAATTGATAGTAAAAAAATTAATAAATACAGAGGAAAAAAAGTGGTCACATTTCAGAGTGGAAAGTGAGAGCATATGTGCTTAAATGTTGCAAAAGGTTGAATTTATGGTCTGATATGACACACATTCCTAGGATTATGCACGTTTCAGTTGTGACATAAAATCTATGTCAGTGGTAATCTGTTGTACCCATTCATAACAATACAGCTTCTGATACAGCTGACAAGTTATTAGTGATGTTGCCTGGGGCCACTGGAGGTCACTAGGGTCTTTCTACAGCAGACACCCAGACATGGTGACCCAGCATATGTATTCATTGTGCGCTCTAATAGCACTGCTGTTTCCACAGGTCTTTGGGCATGTACGAGCGAGTGCAAGGTCTTGGGCCACTCCGACCGATGCTGGAGCCCGTCAGCTACAAGGCCCAACACAAGCATGGCCATTGGACCACATCTGTCAACCTTCTCAAAGACAGCTTCACTCCCAAGGGACAGCAGGAGGGAAAATTACTATCCAGCTCACATACCAAAAACCAATGGTCTGCAAAGTGTGTACGAAAAAGTTCAACACCAGGAATTTGATTATATACTTGTTGGTCCACCGACTCCAGCCCGAATACAGGAAACCGATGAGATATCAATTCCAGAGTACTCACACTCCTAAAAGAACTTTAACAAATGATCAAAAAACATGACAAAAGGGAATTCATCTTTACACTGTATAGTACTTTTATCTTAATTGACTCCATGTTGGATTGTTGCTGTGTTTTGTATGTCTTTTGTCTCTTATATAGGCTCATGTATGACTGTTCATTGTATCATGTGTAATATGCAAGATTTTGTACATTAATAATATATTTTTCATAATGATTCAATGTAAAGAAGAATTTTATTATGAATTTTCAAGAGCATGTGTTACTATTAAAGGGGCATGACCTATGGACATTTAGGCCGAGAAGAGGCCTTTCTGAAGTGGAAAACAATCAGTATCAAAGATTACCATGTTTGTGGTAGATTTTGTCACATTGTTGCACAAATAAATAATGAAAAGCAAAAGATTATTGTTCTGCTGTTAAAGTAGGATATTACACACAGCAACTGTTTCGAAAATTAGTTATGCGGGCTTACAGGACTCTTAAATGAAATCGTATGGGCAGAGAATAACCTATTGTCCTCAGAAAATATTCATAAAGCACACAGAATAACCTCAATTAGCCAGCTGAACACGTTTAATTTGCCTTAAGGGCTTATAAGCCATGGTAAATACATTTCGGTCCTCCAGCGATCATACCAAAAATGAATGGAAAAACAAGCCAATGTCATATTCTTTACAAGGTGCAAAACAATGTAATTACAGTGCTGCCTTAATTTGCATGCAAATTCTGCATAGCTGATCAAATGCTCTTACAATTACATATTTTTCAAGGGTCAAAGAATCCCTTCACCTTTCTGATTGCCTCCCAGCTTACCAATTATCCCAAAAATGTGGTTCAATCTGTTTCTAAGCAACAGTAGCAGCACACATTCCAATCTCTTTTGCACTGCCTTCACCTTCTTGTTCAGTTATGATAAGGAGCAAGCAACCTCGACCGGGAGATCACGTCCCTCCCGTTGTCAAATCAGAAAATGCATAATAAGACAACAGTTATGCGCTTGTGTGTGTGTGTGTGTGTGTGTGTGTGTGTGTGTGTGTGTGTGTGTGTGCAAACATTGTATAAATTGCAAGAATTTGGTAAAGACACACTTAGGCATGTATAAGTCTGACTAGCCTACATGTATTGCAAGGTGTGCAGTCCCATTTACACCTGTAACCTTGGATGAAGCGAAGGGTACCCCAATTCACTTCACCCATCTATTTAGCCTGGCATTAAGCTTTATGACTTAAATTCATAGCAGGCTGCATATCATCCTAAGTAGCATCAAAATGATAGGAGTTCAATAAAAAGAGGGTAATTTAAGGAGAAACATAAATGAATTCTGTCTGAAAGCTGGTTTTATGTCTGTGAATGTTTCCCTCATGATGATGACTGCCTGAAAGGTCACAGACAGCAGCCCTTTTACTTACCACTGCACTATCTGTAACACATGACACTATGGGCAGCCTCTGACTAGACACTTCTTGAGAAGTACACAGATGGATCAAACCCGCTTGCGTTAGGATACCTTGACCTACAGGTAACATTTAGTCGAAGAATTTAGTGTACGTCAGCTGAACGTCACTCACAGCCAAATGTCAAATGGTCTTTGGCGGACAACCTCCAGAGAGAAGCAGCAGCAGAGAGAATAGGCTAAAGGCTTCATGGGGACATCATGACTTCGGAAAAAGTCCAAAATGCCTCCAGTGGATCTGAGTTTGAACACGGCATGCCTCCGGTGAGACAGTTTAAAAAAATAACGAGAATTTACCACGTGTAAAAGGGGAAGGAGAGTTTCTTAAGCGCTAAAGGTTACAGGTAACTGCTCGGAGTGTCTTGTCTGACCTTCTTGCCCTCTGAACTTTGTGAAGGTATACAGCCTCTCGACCACGCCGACCCCTGCTGCGTCAGGTCGCCTCCTGAGATTTGGAGCAGCGGCTCTTGCTGTTGGTGCAGTGCTGATGCTGTGTGCATCCAGTGCTGCTCTGTATCTGTGGAGAGTCAATGATAATAATGTAAGTGCTGAGTGTTTTTAAGGTATCATGTTGTGTGATTGTATCTCTTCCATGATGAATGCCCAAAAGTGCATACAAGCAGTCTTTAGATTCCTCTGTTGGGAACTGGGTCCAGTGGACTAGCTGGAGGTCAAAAAGTGAGATTACTGAGCTTCCCATTATAACATTACCAGTCTGGGATTTTGTACATAAAAATGTTTGTTTGCTTTTAGTGCATTCCTTACAGAAATCTAATATATGAACTTATATGCCAATAGAGAAATGTTATATAGAGAAACAGAGAACTGTTGTCACATTTGTGAAAACCAAACATACAGTGGTAACACTTGGCACATTAATTAAGCATACTCTGTGTTAATACTTTAACTAATGTATGAATTAATGTATGAATAATGGGTTAAGAATTAATGATATTCCTACCTGAGCTAACTCTTAATAATATTTGTTAGAATGTACTAATTCCTTATGAATTACTAATGTTAATTAATAGCATGGACTCATGTATTAATTACCGTTGAAAGGGCATGTTCTTGAGTTGCTAGCTTTATGCAGCTAGGCACTATGCATCTGCCAACTAAAGTTATGACATGATTATATGTTTACAAATTATTAGCTAATGCATAATAATGTAAAAGCATGACTTTGCCTGGCGGGGCACGTCGTTGTAACCTATCGGACAGATGTATAGCACCTTCATGGTATTAATTAACACAATTAGGTCATAAGCAATTAGCACATTATAATAAAGACTATTAATAGCACAGAAAGGAACATCATCATTTAGTCATTCTAATATCCCATGACTCATCATGAGTCATACATTAGCGAAAGTATTAACATATGCTTCATTCACATACCATTATTGAAAAATGTTACTCATACACTATATACTTGCATTTGCATGTGGTGATATGCATGTAGCTCATATGCGTTGAAGATACACGTGTAACCCATATATGCACAAAAACAATGGGAAGGACAATAGGAAGGGTGCATGTACTTGTAATATATGTTAGACATTTTAAAAAAGTGACAATTACTTGTATGTTTGATATATAAGGTCATATATGCCATGTATGGAAATTACCCATAGGTACATATATAACATTTCCATATATGATTAAGTCACAAGAGGTGTGAGAATTCAATATGGTCCTCCTTATTGAAATGCAATATCAATAAACAAACTCAGGTTTTGATACAGCATACATTTGCATCTTGCCTACAGTCCATATTTCAAACTCTGTGCAAATAACATGGTCAGGTAACTTTGTGCTATCTCGTTAGAGATAGTTGAATATTTATTTGTGTCATAATGAGCCCACCTGTAGGGTAAACATCCCTGTCAAGGTCTACAACAGTATCCCCTGTGGTTTTCTGTTCAAATTCTGTGTGTGCTGTGACTACACAGCAGTACTTCAAGAGGGACAAAAGCTAGTGTGCAGACAAAGGGCATAAGAAATAAAGTTTACTTTCCTGTATCTCAATGTTTGATCTGCCAAAAAGTGTTTGTATACTGGGCTACAGCTCTATCGCGTTTGTTATTTTTGATTTACATAACATGACCAATCATTTAACATTCTGCTTTAAATCCTCCAGGTTTACAATGTTCATTACAGTATGAATGTCAATGGCAAACTGAAGGAGGGCTCCATGGAAATCGATTCGGATAACAACCTGGAAAGATTTAAGACTGGGAGTGGAGATGAAGAGGCTGTGGAGATTCATGACTTTCAAATTGTGAGTTGTCCTTGTTTTCTCTTTCTTAAGTAGTTCAGCGGAGACTTGGCGTATGCTTAGCAAAGTAGCAAACTTGTGAGTGTAAACATGGCATCTCTGTGATTTGATGCAGGGAATCACTGGAATCCGCTTCTTTGGAGGAGAGAAGTGCTATATAAAATCCCAAATCAAAGCCAACCTTCCAGACATGGGAACTCACAAGAAAGAGACATTCATGTTTGACCTGGTACAGTCAGTTTCACACAGAACTACACAATTTTCTGCTTTCTCTTCACATTGTACATTTTTCCATCTGAATAAGTCATAGGGAATCATAGTGGAAGTTGATGCAAAATAAATAAAGAGAGGACCCTACATAAAAAATACAACGGGTATTTGAAGCATCTTTGATTCTACCAGACAGATGAAATCATGCCAGTGAAGTTTGATGAGGAGTTTCTGATTTGGGTTGCCGCGGACCAGCCAGTGAAGGACACCAGTTTCCTGAGCAACAAAATCCTGGGTCTCTGCGGGGATCTGCCCATTTACTGGCTCCAGCCTACCTATTATAAAGGTTGACCTCTTTACTCCTTGCTTGATCTAACCCATTGATTCACACCCATCATCCCACAGAGTCAAGGGTAGCTTACCTGATATCATACAGTATGTGGTCCATATGGATGAGTGTACATTTGGTGGCAATTCATTTGAAACCTAGTTGATTATGCTGGTTATCTGCCTGAACGGGAACGCATGGAATCTCGTACTTCTCAATACGACAGTGACATCTACACACTTTTACAACTCACTTGCTTGTCTGAGAAGTTAGCGAAACATATTAACATCTTGAACATACACTACATTTGGAGACTTACACAAAAAAAGGCTTCGGTCTTGCATTAAAAAAGCATGATCTTGAAATATGCAAGACTGCTTGATATCACTGCAGCTAATTCAATTATTCAGGACAAGTGAGACAGTCTTAGCTATGTAGGATTGAGCTCTAAGGACATGTATGGCGTCTTGTGGATGTTGACCCAATACCCATGCCTCCTGTGGCTGCTGTAACAGATGGGGAGAGGAGAAAAAGAGACGCGCAGCGAGCCAAACGTCAGTTTAACATGGAGGAGTTTGAGGCAGCTGCTGAGGAGAGGAGCACGCCGACTCTTTCAGAGGATGACACCTCCAGAGCTGTGGAAGAAGAGGAGGGGACACAGTCAACCGCGGGGTCAGCATATAATCCCGAAAACCCCTATCATGTGAGTACTGACTTTGTCCCCAGAGTCGTTTATGATCAACAATTTACTGAATTTTAAAGAGCTATGAAGAGCGCAGTGAGATATAATACTAAGCCCGAAAGCCATCCTTATAACATCATCAATAAAAGTTTCCCTGTTTTAACAACTTCACATATGAACTCCGGATCCCATTCTTAGGTTACCAGCCTATTTCACAGAAATAAGAGCATAATTGTAAACTTGCTGGGCTACATTTAGTCTCTCTGTCAGCTGTGGGCAAGTGGTGCTGCTGTTGAGTAGGTGTCATATTAGAAGCTGTAAATACAGGTCACTAGGGTGATAGCTTCCATTCCATGTTTATGAGCTCGTGAACTGAAGTGAAAAAGTCCCATTGGTCATAAAAATTCACTTTGCTTAAGGGAAATACAGTCACATGATTGGAAGAGAATGAGAAGTTTGAAAACAGTGTAATTTCAAATGAATATAAATTAAGCATTGGGGGGAAAAAAAGATTGGTCTACAAAATGAATGTTGCTCCCAATCTCCAGCGCAGGGGAGAGGAGAGTGAGGGAGGCGCCATGACCTTTGACCCCATGCTGGACCACCTGGGGATCTGCTGCTCAGAATGCCAGCGCAGCTACACTCACTGTCAGAGAATATGCGAGCCTCTGCGTGGCCACTGGCCCTGGCCTTACAACTACAGAGGATGCCAGGTAGCTTGCCGAGTGATTTTGCCTTGCCGCTGGTGGGTGGCACGCATATTAGGTGTTGTGTGAGAAAATACAGTGTGTTTTGTGTAAACACATATCAATTTTACCAAAGACGCCAGAGGTCTCTAAATGTAAGCAATGTAGGCATATTTATATGCAGATATTTATTTTGTACGTTTGGTTGTAAATACTTCCTGCTCTCAGCAGTCTATGCCTGTTAGTGTCACATGAAAAGACACAAAAGACACAAAAAAGTGTGATTTACTAAGAATATGTCAACTAAGACACATTTTCAGATGGACTCCTGAGGAAATACTTTGCATATCAACAAGTACATTTTCTATGTAGGCATACACTATTTCTTAAGAAAAAAATAAAAATAAACAAATGCAGTATTGCTATTTGTAGATTTAGATTTATGAATGAAAACATTTGTATTTTTACATTATGGTATACCAAGGCTTTATGCATTGCACTGTAAGAAGGTGCTTGACTGAATACAGAGGCTCATCAGATCATGTACCTTTTCTGACTGAATAGTCTTCAATAAATTCTAATTACAGTATGTGATGGCTTTGATGTAGATGAATTTATTGTGTCACATGTTGTTTCCATGGTCCCACTGGGTCCCTTTCTGATAAAACTGAAGTGACAGCAATGGTTGCCATAACTCCCATTCACAGTCCAGGATCAGTTTGAGGGCAATGTAATTTGTGCACACTGACATCTGCATTGATGTGAACTAATGCGAGATGAGTGTCACGGCGATGGTGGAAAACATTTCCATGAAAGTACCATTTCAATAAAATAAATAACTACAAATATATAAAGAAAACAAGCAAAGAGTATGGATGCTAAGCAACCAGATTACATGATCACAGAGCCAGGCCTTTTTCTGCACAGCCATTATTGGGGCTGGTGGCGTAGGCTATTCTAAATGTTTCAAAATCAAAAGAAATCAGATTACTATCTGTAAAGCCATATGCCAACTTTCTAAATAATTGAAAGGAGCCACATTGCGATCAAGACGATTTCACAGAGGGTGATCCAGGCACATCAAATTACAACAGATGTGAAATTGCACCATATCTGCCACTAAAGCCGCATTGAAACTCTGAGGCAGTGTGAGGAAACAACACAAAGAGATGCTTGTCTCTTTGCTTGGAGATCTTTCCTGGTTTTCATGGGGGTAGAGGTGCTTATCACATCTGCAGTGCTGATAAGACGGCCTCTGCGCCTCCGTAGGCTATATAATATTAATCCCTCTCCCACGTCTGCAGATGCACTTAAAGGAAGGTGACAAGCATGACATATCCAGGACCTCCTGATGGCTCGTGCTCTGGAGTGCAGCCGCTAAAAGAGCCCCAAGTACCCTGAAGTGATGTAAATTTGCAGGGGGAGTCCAATTTCCATCACAGCGCTGTCACTGTCATGGTCATTAAACTAAATCAACCCGCTGTGTGTCACACAGCTCCCATTTTAAAGTCCCCTCAATAATGGAGTTATACTTGGACTGCAGATTGCAGCACCACATTGAATGTCTGACCTGACAGCAAGTGTGAGAGTATTCTGCACTTTATTTCATCTTTAGAAATCACAGTCTGACCGTGTATATGAAAGTAAGAGGTACCATGAAATTATTAATTGAGGATTTCAGACCTCATTGTATCTTAGTTGCACAGGCTGAAGTTCAAGAGGAACATATATAATCTATAAGGTTTGTAAATGTAATTGAAAGCTAATATGAAATACTGTGTGCCTGTTGCTGTCAGCAGTTTCCCAGTGTTCTACTCATAATGTGTTGGCACAGCAGCACAAGACAAAGAGCTCTGACTCTAAGCTAGACAAAAGGAGATGAAAAACTCAAAGCAAAAAGAAAAATATATCACCACAAGCAACAACTCAAAAATGGCATTTAAACTGAGAAAAAATACATTGCTCAGAACAACAGCAGTTTGGTTATCCTCAGGCCCTGTTTCTAAAAAACTTGTTTCCTTTTGCCATTCCTCTCGTAAGAAGAGAAATGTACCCCCGTTGAGTATAAAAGACGAATGTGTTGGAAGAGCAGCTTCAGTGTGTGAGACAGTGGCGCCTTTTTGTTTGTCTCCCCTCTGGAGCCAAGCTTACCCTGGGAGCCCTGCAGGCCAGGGAACAAACAGAGCTTTGTGAGCACTGACCCGCTGTGCCCAGCAGCCAGACTGCAAACCTCCACTCCTGTGCTAATGGGAAACCACAGACGAGAACTCCACAGCAGCCAAGGGAGGGGAGCTCTGCCCGGTTTTCTCACATCCACCTGTGCTTTCATCATTGCCCATCAAAACAAGGATAGGCGGGCAGGGGGTTATGGTGAATTTGCAAGACCACAAAATCAAAAGGTTTTTCACCAACATCCTCTTGGCACTGTGTTTCACCACTATCCTCTTGGCACCAACACTCCAAACATAATACAATAGAAATGCCTTAGTTGGTGATTTATTTTCAGACATGGAGTTGTGCTAATCAAATGTCTGCACTCTCTGACGCTCCCTATGAATACATGGATGGCCTGTCATAAACTGCCTGCTGTTGCCTGGGAGGCATTAGAAGTGTGAAGTGAACCACTCTGGAAAACACGCCCTACACTTGATTGCATGTTTGCCATTACATTCAAACATGAATCGAATAAGCAGTAGTGACAGTCCGTTTTGCACCTTAACCAGAACACAGAAACCCTTTTAGGCCAGCTCATTATGCTTTTCTGCAAGAGAGCACTGAAATACTTTTATCGTTGCTGGCATACAGGAAAACCTGTAACCCACAGAGTTCTGCGATGGCAATATCAAGCCAGGCACCTAACATTTGTCTTTTCTTTTCTCCAGAATGGTCAGAAAGAGCATAGTTGGGGGAGGATGGAGGAGTGGGGGTTGGAGGGGGCTTTGGTACAAGGCTTAAATGCTTTTTAATCCCATGGTTGAGTGCCCACTTGCAGCTCTGCCCAGTAGTCTGACTCTGCCTGCTGTTCGCAGGTCTCTCTGAAGTTTCCCTGCCATAGGCTAAAGTGACTGGCTCTCTCTCTCGCTCTCTCTCGCTCTCTCTCTCTCTCTCTCTCTCTCTCCCCCTCTCTCTCTCTCTCTCTCTCTCTCTCTCTCTCTCTCTCCCCCACCCCCCCCCCCCCCTCCCCCCTCTCTCTCTCTCTCTCTCTCTCTCTCTCTCTCTCTCTCTCTCTATCTTTCTCATTTAGTATGCAAGCATCAAATGATCAAATGACCATTAATTAAATGCCTGCTGCTTTTGAACAAGGAAGTGTGCCTTGTTTATTTCAGTGAGCTAAAACTAAATTATTTCTATGGTCCTGCTTGCATCCATATATCTAATAAAACATTGTGGCAATTCTCCTAGGTGTCACCATTACTCTGCATGACACCCTTTCCTTTCCTTGTGTTTCACTTGGTTGCATAGCACCCTTGTTTCACTTGAATGTGAAACCTGTGTGTATTGCAGTGTAGGTGTACACTGGACACAACAGTGGACTTAGCAGTTTGATTGCTTTCATGGGGACATACATGTAGAGAGTTACTGTGGTGGGTGTATCCAAACTGCAGCAGAAATACCTCACTAGAGGAGGGTGGTTATCTTTACAACACAGCAGGCATGGCTTTTCTTAGGGGATGTTTGGGATAATCACCCTCATGGACAACATAAATCATATACCACTTAATCCACACCACACATTTTCTACCCTGTTGGTGAAATTTAATTTTGGATACCTGCATTCCTGCAGGATCAATATGACTAGGTTGCCTATCAAGAATCAAAACTTTGAGTGTAACCTTGAGTGTACACATCCTCTGGTGGGTAGAGCTATAGATAGCTCAAAGTCAGAATCAAATCAAGACCTCACATCTACAAACTGTGAGGAAGTAGCTCCTCCACACAGCAATGTGAAGAGGCTTGCAAGCACATGAAGGCAGAAGTTGTCCAAGGAGTTGCTGGAAGTACTGACAAAGTTTATGAAGAAAAAAGTAAATGTGTTTTTAATCCTCAGCAGCACGTGCAACAATGAGGGAGCCTGAGCGCTTAGATATGCCACCCCGGGGGCAGGCTCTATACTTAAGGCTTACAACAGCCTCATTATCTCCCTCAACTCACATCAGATCCTAGCAGCAGTTTGTCACAGGCATACTCCTCTCTGCCAGTAGGCATCAGACCAATCCTCCTGCAACACTACTGTACATAATTGCCATATGGACAGCATTTTGAGCCAGACTGAAGACTAAAAAGCCCTCCAGGCAGATTCCCCAGATAACTAAATGAATATTTTATCTCATTTCCATCTAATTTGCACCACATTATTATACAGAACTGAAATTTTTAATTAATTGATAGAACAGATCAAACACAGGTTTACACTTTGATTTTCGGGAGCTGTTATTTTGATAATTTGCATGAGTTTTTTCCCATGCCAAGCCTTTTAATCTCACAGAATTTCCGCATCTCTATATAGAATCACCCACTATAATAAAACATACAGCAAATTAATAACTGTCAGCACACATGAAATGCTTGTCTTGGTCGTGTGAGCGGTTCCAGTGAGAAGTCCTTTTACCTGCCACCCTACTGATTAATTAATTTCACAGTGTTTAATTAAATCCACAGTCTGGGGAGTCTGGGCAGCACCGTGGGGAGGCCTATCTGAGCCTTGTGTGTACAGAGACTACTAAAGAAGGGCTCAGACACCCGCTCTCTTGCTGATGTTGACACTGACGTCACCCTCTCTGGGGACCAAAGACCATGATTGTCTCAATGTCATCTGCCAGTTGTGAGAACTCACTACAGGGGACATGATAGCACTGCACCATTTGTTGGTTATCTGCTGGCATTTGCAGTGACAAAAGAGACTGTATCATTTGACAACATTTGACACAAAACAAATTTCTGTTTGACAGAAACATCTGACAACAGTACAGTGCCGCTGGAAAACCTTGCATGTCCGAAAAGGCAGTTTATTGTTAGAATATAGTTTTCTTTTGCCGTATAAAACACCCTATAGAATTGTACTTGAATTAAAAAAACATGCCGAAAAACAGAGATACGAGTTTTTCATTGAAGTTCTGCTGTAACATAGTCACAAAGGGTAAGACCCTAGTCAAAATGCATCCAACAGGAAAATCCAGCCGGATCAGTTTCAGAATATGACGCAACCCTTTATTGACTGCATGAATAAGTGATTCATGTGACCACACAAATGTATACATTTTATATTTTAAGGGCTAGATTTGCCATTGTCTGTTTGCATATGATGCTCTTTTCCATAGACCACGCTCTGCTAGATCAAAAGCAGCGCAAATTGGCTGTGTTGTAAATGAGCATATCCAACCCCAGTATCTTGTCCAACCTTGTTGTACCCAACTGTCAAAGCCTTGGAGACACAGCAAAGTGAGAAGAGAGAGAGGTGCAGGAGTCTGTTGCACAGCAGGCAATAAAACTGTGTGGGCTGGAAAGCACACATTTCACTTCCTCTGTTCTCTTGAAACATATTTTTGGCAACTCTAATCACAAACAAACACGTTTTGAACGAGCTGCTCAATTTGCTTTTACAGTGCAAGTTGTAATTGCACGATTGTGAATTAGATGACATACTTAAATGGTGCATGATTTACATGACTAAATATACAATTTGGAAGACTACAATGCAAGCATGTACCTATAAGATAATAGAGATTGTTCTTTCTTACTCTGGTTTAGTAATAAACCTCATTTACCTTTCTTTTTTTGTTCAATCTAGTGTTTATATAAGTGGAGGAAAGCAAGGAAAATTGATGTGGTTCATAATGATGGTAGCCTGCTGGTTTTATGTGACATTGGAGCTCTCTGATTGACCTGGAAAGAGCAGTTAGTGATATGAACACTTTACACAGTGGCACTGGTATTAAAAATGTCATGATTTAAAACAAGAAGGTGGTCACGCGTGCGGTTCCTTTTTGAATTAAAAGCATAAGCTGCCCCAGCTGCATCATTAAATGAGTTTGGATCAAAGAAAAAGAGTGCGGGGTTATTATTAAGAAAATTGGTTATTTTTTTCAGCATGAAAATAGCTGAAAACAATGTGGAGTGAAAGTATAATTTGAGCAGTGCACTTGGAAAATTAAGTAGGCTAAGAAAACATTGTGTCATGCCCTCACATTTAGTGTAATTATCACATCTGACAGTTCTACGAGTGTCCTCAAGGTTTCAGTGTTTCATTTTTTACTCTTCTGTTTTGTTTTGTTTGGTTTTAATTTTACTCTTGTTCCTTTGCATATTTATTTGATTTGATTTGATCTGATTCTATATCAAACATAAAAGTCTTTTATAATACAATTGACTTGAATGTTCAAACACTTACACTAACAAAACAATGCACTCTTTGCACAGGGTTGAAAGCTGTCTTCTTTATTTAGACAGGAGAAACTTTTAATAAGCATTTCAACATACAGCATTAAGACATTTTTGCCTACTGATACAGCATTAGCTGGAGGAACAGCGCTCTATTTGTGCTTGCCTTGTCCTGTGACAGGAAGACCTATCAGGTGCTCATCTCTCCCCCCTCCCGTCCCTCTCTCCTCCTGACCTCATTCTGTCATCTTCGTTTTCCTTCTTTCCCACTCTCAGGTCTTTTATAAAGTGTCTCCATGCATTACTCATTTAACAATGCATTAAAAATAGGCCACCATCAATCAGTCATTCAGTGCTGGAGACGGAAACTACTTGTGGCTCCAATTTGATATGTTTCTCAAGGTGCAAGAGCGAAAGAAAAACCTATAAACACTGAGGCTGCCGTGTGTGGGGAAACTTAACAGAAATAAAAACACGCGTTTATGCGCTAATAATATGCCATACCCGGTAAAACCACCGCGGAAACGTAAAAATTCCATTTGCTTGATCTCCTGCGGCAGAGTATCTTTCCAGAACCCAGAAACAGAATCAAAATAATAGATTTGCAGGCGGTAAACCATGACGAGATCTGTGTTGATTTGTGCCAGGTTAACACTGTGCCCAAAACAGTGATTTGAGAACTGTGATGCATGATACAGAATGGCTAGTAGGTAAAATCTGATGTAATGGTTGAGAGTGAGTCAAGCCCTGGGGGCAAGTAGTCTGAACAGTCTGACTCTCTAGTTTGCTCATGCCAAAGCAGATGTTCGACTGACGACAATAGTACAATAGACAGTCCCGCATGTTATTCACAAGGTATTCCATATTATTAGTAAGGGCTGTCAAGTCTAGCGAGGTCAGACTTTGCTGTGCAGTTAAAAGTGATATATTCCACATATAAATATACAACACAAAGTAAATGACAAGTTGCAGTGCGTTATTTTCACAGTCTGGTCTCCATCTGCTTTGCGAACACTGTTAGGTGTTCTCCTGCTCAGGTAGAGGTGTTGAACTGTGTTTATGAGCTTTGATGTTGCTGTGCTCTGAGGCTTGCTCCTGCATTTTGGACTTCAAAACAGACTGTACCTCATCATGGGTAACAGCTTGAAGAGGTAGGCACCAACTGCACAGACATGCCTGAAGGACCACACACAAAGACATTTGGTCAGAGGACAAATACACTCACCAATCAGCGTCACCTTCACGTGGAGAAAATCACTACTAAGAAGGTTTATTTAACTGAGCGGCAATAATGTTTTAATCCCAGCAGATAGGGAGTCTAGAATTTCTTTGAATAATGGCCCACTGTAAGCCTAAATCTAAAGGCTTTTACCAAAGGTTATACTGAATCATTAGTTTGCAGAGAAGGTAGAGAGTGTCTCTATTCAGTCTCTGAGTGACATCTGTTGAAGGTGAAGGTGATATTTGCTTTGGATTGTTGCTTTCAATGAAGGAAGTGTTCCAAGGCACTTCAAGGAAAAATAAAGGAATAAAATAAAACACTAGTGCTAATACAAATTCAAAAATACTACCCTAATAATAATTGAAATTATTTATCAAAGAGGAAGAACATTGCAAAAACAACAATTCCCCAGGCAATTTGATCAAGTTTGTCCAAGTCCAATGATGATGGTGGCCACAGCTTGGCAGAAAAACATTGGGGTCAGACTGTGTTTCTTTTGAGATAGCCACACAATTAGGGCATTTTAAAATTTAGTTTGAGGAGTGAGTGAAAAGCTCTTTTTTCATGAGATTGAATCACTGCCTGACTTCACCCTGATTCAGTGATGAACTATCTGTCAGATTGTCTGGTGTCTCGTTTTTCTGACTTTGTTTTCACAGACCATTTTCAGTAATCGTAGCCTAAGGTCATTTCTGGCTGCAGTCTGGCCATTTTAAAGACAATGACTATAGTTCATTCAGCGTGAACCCCTGTGTTTTCTGCTCCTACATCCCACCAGCTTTCCTTTACAATATAACTGCATCCATGTATAAGAAAAATGAAAATCTACATGTGTGTATCTTACCTTGAAACATCTCTTGAATCTTTTGCTGACTATGTACAATGCAATGGGGTTCATGCATGAGTTGAGTGATGCCATATTAATACCAAAATAGTCCAGCACCAGAAAGACACTAAAAAAAGGGGGAAAAGAACTGCATAAGTCACACAACGGAAAAAGGAACAGATACTGAACAATATAGGTCCCGCATTCTTGAAGCTTACCTCAGCAGCTGACACCTATTAGGATCTTTCTCATCATATATGGTTGATTTCAAGATTCTGCTGAGATAAAGAGGCAGCCAGCAGAGTGCAAACACAATCACCAAACAGAAGACAGTTTTTGCTACTTCCCGTCTCTAGATTAGGGGGAAAAAAAGAGAGATATGTTAAATATTCATGTCAATCTAACAATAGAAAATACAGTAACAAGTGCTTGGATATCACAAAGTGTTTTTAATAAATGAACAGGGTAAATAATTACCTGTTTGGTGTGGTCGCTTAACGTATTCTCAGTATTTTTCAGCATCTTCCTGGTCATTAGGGTGTAGAAGACTGCAGTCCATACCAGTGGCATGCAAAAATAAAAGCCAAAGAGCCACCAGTCCTTTACGGATTTATAAAACTGTTGGTTAAACATGACAAAGACACACATCAGATCAGTCAGTGTTGTACATGACATGATGTTCATATTATTCTGTGCATATGACAGTATATAGCAGTATGATGCATGTTTCCACAGGCGTCTCTTACAAGATGACATTACATGATTATGTGTTGAGCCTCAGATGTTGGATAACGTTAGGAGAAATGGCAGAAGACCTTTCCCACATTATGTTTTCTGTCTACAGTATCACAAAGAGTACCAAATCAAAGACATGTTGATCTGTTTGTTTTCTCCTGTTGCGCTGCGTGGGGACAATTACATTACCTGCATGAACTGTGTTGTTTGCATGGGATGAAGTAGGCATATTCTCAGATGTTTTTCTTTATAGTCCATTGTTATCATATCAAAGCCAACAACTTCAGGCACAGCCAGCATGGTGGAAATAACCCATATCAAAGTTATTTCGATTGCTGTCCACATTGATACTCCAATGCCTTTGATTCGATTCCAGGATACAACAGCTCGATATCTAAAAAATCAATGGGAAAATTATATGGCTTGGGGGAGTTTTGTCCATAACAATGAAACATTCCTCGATTAAAGAACATTTCAAGGGCTGATACAAAACAAATCTATCTGCTTGATGAAATATAAATAGTAGCCAATACACAACATTACTTTCAGAGTATTGCTTATTTAGCCGGTGAAATAATTCAATGTTTGGGGAAATTAGATGTTCCTTCGACATTCCCTTACCTGTCCACACTCAAGGCACATAAACTCAGCACAGTAATTCCAACAGAGGTTTTCTGTATAAAGGGGACTAGTTTACACAATGCTAAACCAAATGGCCAATCCTCTGCCATTAGCTGCAAAGAGAACAAGAAAGCAATATTAAAAAACGCCCACAATCAGTTCGAGGTAGGTTTATAAAATTGAAAATGGATAGCAACAGCATAGTAACAGGATAAGAAAACACATTTCTTCATTGTAATTGCACACCTTGTGGCAAATAACTCACCCTGTACGCGTTGATTGGAATGTCTATCACAATGTGCATTAGATCTCCCAAAGCAAGGCTGGCAATGAGAATGTTAGGTCCACTTCTCATGGATTTGTTTACATATATGATTTTCAACAAGGCTGAATTCCCCACTATTCCGACAACGAACACGAGGAGAGAGACCAGAGTATTGATATATTTGAATATGTCTCTGATTCCTGTTGACTGTAAGCACATAGGAGGAGGTGGTGTTTTTGGTTCTGATACTTGGGGCGGATGAATTGAGCTGTTGGATTTGTGCGTCTCAGATATCAAAAGACCAGGGGATGGCGTTTCGGAGAGTTCAATTACAGGGACTGGCTCTGAATGCTGATCACTGGTCTCTGCACTGACTGGAATATTTCCTCCCAGCTGTAGACAAAGAACAAGAGCCAGAGTCCACATTGTTGATGATTTCCTCAAAAGACCCTGAAATGTTTTTGCAGGCATTTGGCTGAAAATGAGAACAGAAATCATTACTACAGCGTTCTAGCCTTGAGATCTCCTACAAACAAATCAGGTTAGCGCTTAAGTTACTGACCAAGCAAAAAAAAAAAAAAAAAAAAAACATTGTGCACAGTATCTAAAAAAACTCTGAAATATGCCTGCTTACCGTCAGATACACATGTGTACACTCAAAATCAAACAAGCCTCTGGAATCCCATCAAAACAGGTTTTAGGTTTAACACACAGAAATACTGTATGTTGTTGTGCCTGCAATAAATGCTCTAACCCAGCAGAGGAAAATCAGGGTTTTATAGACCATCAGTCCAAGTTACTCATCAGTCTGTCACTACAATTACGTCCTTTGATGCATCAGCATGAATGACAGGACGACGTTGAGGTTTATTGTCTGTTAGCGTAGAATTAGATCATTCTGCAGGCTGCATGTTTCAACAGGGATAGGATGTTACAGTTGTGAGTTTGTTTGCCTCTGGTCTTTCTCACTTAAAAAATGTATTTCATCTACTCGGCTACTGCCTATTCCAAAACTTAAATTGTGGATGTAGTGGGAACAGGACTATTTAATTATACAGTTATATAGAGTGAGGCTCTATATAACTGTCTTTCATAGCATTTGATGGCATTCTCAATGGACACAAGCCAGATGCAAACCTGTTGCCATGCATCTTGCCAAACAGAAATCTGAAGAACCACACTTGAACAATAACAAAAATATCACGAACGGAGCTGTGCAATGTTCAGTGAGTAAAGTCCCTCCAGAGGCTTTGCTTTAGTTGTCATATCACATTTTCAAAATGAGTCAGTCATCATACGGGAGAGATACTGCCTCTGCATCCTCAGAGAGTCCTAAAGAAGGTGACTTTTCCCCTCGACAACTTCATGACAACCTGCGGAGCCTGGAGGAGCAGAAGACATGTGACGACCAAAAAGATCCCGCTGTTAATATTGTGCCCGACAAGTATCGCAGTTCTCCTTTGAACACTGAAATTTGCGCTCCGCTGGCAACAAATGACCTTGGGAAAGTATGTGCTGGCAAACATCCACTCGTGCAAGTGATTAAGAAAAGTGAGTAGGCTGAGACGGAGCATGGAAAAGTATGACAGCTGTTCTAATGTAGGTAGACTACATAATGCATCTTTCCCCCCTACTCTTTTTTCTTTATATTTTTCCCATAGGCTGCTGGAGACAACCAAGCTGCTCCAGGACTTTGTGCATAAATGAAACGAGGATGTAAGAAATTCAAATTAGTAGTAGTATATTCATTATTTATCTTAGCTTAAACTGAAAAAAGGGTTGAATATGGATAGATAGATAGATAGATAGATAGATAGATCTTCATTTTCAAGATGCAAGACTCATAACATCTGTCATGCTGAGTCTGTCATGCTAATTAGTGAGTTAATGGTGACCTATATTATGATTTTGGTCTATGGTGTTGCTATTGGATTTTCTTTGGTATAATTTCATCTATAGTATCTGAATTCTATTTTGTTTTGGTACTTGCATAAGCTGTATCCCTATGAAAATGTATGACATTATTACTATTGGGTTTTTTTTGTTTGTTTTGTTTTTCTCTCCACAAGGGAGTATAGGCTTATTTTAGTCTATCTAGAGGCCTACAGTGAACAGTAAGGATTTTAAAATAAAAATGTGCTGTCAGAACATTCTTAGACTTCTCTGGCCTATCAGCAGCACTTTGGCCTCACCAGAGTTCACCGAGGCACACGCGTTGGACGGAAGAGTCATCACTTTAGTGAGAGCTCAGACTCAGACAGACTGGGAGTGGGTGGAGCGGATCCTCTCCTTCAGCTGTCAAGGTAGCCTGTGTCAGACAGTTTGGGTGCAAAGGGGTCACCTTTTCCTGCCTCCTCTCCCCTCTTATGACTCAAACATCTGTCAAACTCCTAATTATGTCTTTCTTGTGCAGTTCAAAAAGAAACTGAGGACCCTGAGCTTTTGCAGGCAGACGTGGTGGGTAAGATCTCTGTGCCTGATTCTGCAGAGGTAGCTTGTGGCAAAATTATGTGTTAGGCTACATATCTAATTCATACTAATCAGGTAATCTCTTTTACATCCTTTCACAAAAAATGAGGAGGCACAGGATGAAAAGACATCAAAGATGGAATATGGTGTACCTCATGTGGGCCCACCACCTCTCCTCGCTTACAAGCCAGAATCAAAACAAACTTCTGCTCTTTTTGAAAAGGTACCTTTGACTTGAACCAATATCTCTATACTGCCTGTAGTGCCGAAAAATGACAGTGATGGCCTTTTTCATCTTCTCACAATAATAGCGGCATGTGGAGGCTATAATATCAGAGGTGGAGAGGTGATTGTGAATCTGTTTTTGCTGCACCATAGGTTCCTGAGGTTGAGGCCAAATGGGATACAGATCTTGTTCTGTGTGAGTACTGCCAGCAGCTCTATAAGCCCAATTACAATGAGCTATTGGAAAATGAAACAGACCTTGAGATGGTGAGAATGGCTTGTTTACCTCCAACATGAAATTGAAGACAAATTCATTAGGAAATAATGGCTGCTCAGATAACCTTTACCGAATGACTGAATGATCTTCATTTGTGGTAATATAGTGGGGAAGGGTTCATGGGAGATGAGCTCTTTAATAGCTACAGACATTTTTTAATGTTGAGATTTTCTTTTTTTATTCAGCTGTTATGCTGTGAGCAAGCTAAAAAACAGAGAGGTGATTCTGGCAAAGAAGCAAAAAAAAAAAAAAAAAAAAAAAAAAATCAAACAGAAAGAGTTTGATACAGAAACTGATTTGAACCCTCACCCCACTTTATGAGCCACAAGGAGAGAAGAGCTGCAAAAGAGAAGGCAAAGGAGAGGTTAGTGGATGTAACTGATGTGCCCTGATCATTTTGACAGGAGCTAAAATAGTAATACGTTATTATTATTATTATTATTATTATTATTTAACACCATGAATATAAATGCCTGGCACTCATTTTTACATGCTGACAGGACTGTGTCTCAGTTGCCCCTGACCGTATATATGCAGTTGGTTGTATTGCGTTGCATGTTAATGTTGGTTTGTGGTGCATGTCGGGAAGGAGCTCCCTTTCCGTTAGTGTTTACAGCTAACATACAGTAGAAAAAATTCGAGGTGGCACCAGAACTCGATTTTTAGTTAGATGCCTTTCAGCTCTTGGTATTGTATTGTCCATCACTTTTTCCATTGCCGGAGAAATCAACTTAAATTTCATCAATTTCCAATATAGGCTGAGACAGTTGCAACTCCAGAGAGAAGAGGAAACAGCAAACCAGAGAAAATCCTCAGGTAAGTGTGCAACTCGATTCCTTCTCTGAAGAATGGGCAGCCTAGACAAAATACTATAAATGATGAACAAGATATTGAACATGCAGCTTTTCAAGCTTCTCACTGACAAAATGTCAATAAAAGGATATTTTCCTTTCTCTGTTCAGCCAGATTGCAGACCAACACAGTGACCTACAGGCTGCCAGATGATATTTGCATTATCAAAGATGAGCCTCACATCCATCAGATGGATATCAAAGATACCACTGGCATGTTTACACTCCAAGAAGAGACAGATGGGTAACACAAGGTATCTATTCATGTCAATATTGCACCTGTCCTGTCTCCTCTAAAGCGGAATGGGTGTTTTAATTTCATTATACTGACTGAAATTTCATTAATAACTTGTTTGTTTTGTATCACAGCAAAATTATGGCCCTCTCAAGTTCTACACAAGTGGAAAATGCTTTCTCACCTTATTCTCGGATAGAACAGGGACCATTTTGTATCCTTTTAAAGTAATGCATAAAGCAAAGGAGGACATAAGACTAGGTCACAGAACTTAATGAGAGAGTACAATTTGGTTCTCTGTGATTCAAGCTTTGCACAATGTTAATGATCTTTAATAGATAAAGTTATCCTTCTGGGAATGTAGCCATTGTAATATCCTCTGCAGAAGGCAGTGACTTCACTTACATCGTCGTGGAGGACAAGGAGGACACCGAGGCCAGACTTGAAGTCATTTTCACAAATAAAGGCCAGGCTGTATGCTACCATCCCAGTGGAGCAATATGGTGAATGTTATTATCTGTAGTAAAAGTTGCAATGACTGTTTGAGAAAAAATAATAATAATGATAATTGAAATAAGGTCTCAATTCAATGAGTCACTTAGGAATCTTCATTTGTGATAATATAGTGGGAAAGGGTCTATAGGAGATGAGCTGTCAAATAGCTATAGAAATTTTGGTTACAATATTGGTAACAATAATCACACATGAATTAAGCATATGTTATTACTTTAACTAATGTATGGATCACGATGAATTACTAATAATTATTGGACACCAAATAAAGTTCTTCGGGCATGTTGTTAAATTTGTAATGCTTTTACATTATTGTGCATTAGCTAATGATTTGTAAACATATAATCATGTCATGACTTTACTTGGTGGTGGGGCACATTTCTATAACGCAACAGGAAGATGTATTGTTCCTGGCTGCAGAGAACTAGAAACTCAAGGACATGCCCTTTAAATGGTAATTAATACATCAACTCATGCTATTAATTAACACTATTAGTTCATGATTATTTAGGACATTATAGCAAAGGTTAATAGTTAGCTCAGGTAGGAACATTATTAATTGACCATTTAAGCTTTAGTATATGCCTTAACTCGTCATGAGTCATACATTGGAGTATTAACATGTGCCAGTAGTATGTTGCAAAGTATTACCTCATTTTTTAAAATACAAGTCCAGCAAAATAAAAAATCCAAACAGTTTCTGTGTTGTCTTTGGAAGCCAGTCGGCCACTATCCTTTTGAACGTCCCAGCAGAGTAATTTAGGAGTTTCCTGAAGGTTTCTTAAATGACTTCTTGACCAGGGATGGTGTTTTGATTAACCTTCTGTTGTGCTACAGGCTGTGATAAGTGTTCTTCTAATCTTTGTTGTGTGTCTCAAAGGTAAACCTGACTCCCATTGGAGGTCTCTACCTCAGTGAGATGGGAGCTTTGAGAAGGCGCTGGACTTGGCTGGATCAGTGTAAACTGTACCATTCCCTTTGAGCCTCTCACCCTTGCCCTGGGCCCCCACATCAGAACGCATGTACCTCACCTTTTCACATCACCAAAACAGAATGTGCTTCAATGTGGGGTCAAAGCTCAAGGTAAGTAACGATGGATGCACTGTAAATTGCTCATACAGTGATACACTACAGTCTCCTTTCTTTGTATTACATATAACAAATGTTAAAAATGAGCCTCCTTGTCAGACAGCCTGCAGCACATGACAGCCTTCATTAAAGGGTTGGTACCACTGTGCAGTAGATGGTCAGAATTTCACAACACATTGTAATTAATAGCTAAGAGTGCATATGACACACAGATGAAACTAATTCATTCAAAAATGGACCACATGCTGTTTTTTTCCCTTTTCATCCAGTTTATTGGCACAGGGATCCATGAGCCATTGGGGCAAGACACTCAGGAGAGATATCTCAAAATGAGGAAGTTAGAGATTTCCTTCCTGCTCCACAAATCCGCACAACATTACAGTTTCATTGTCCAGATGCAGCAACTTATAAGGCAATTGGAAAAGAAATCCCACAAAAACATAAAAAACATTCTGATGAACTGATGTTGTTTGCAGTAGTGTTATTCTTTACATTATATTATACTAAAATACTTGAATTTTTGGTGCCTAGTGAGATATTTACAATTATGGGATTTGCCACTTCAGTCGACTCTGTGACAGATTTGCTCAGTTTGTGTGATGCAGCCTGTTCAGCTAGTAGGAAATAGTCTGTGGTCAAGTTAAGCTATATGGGGGGGTGAGGAAATATAATTTCTGACTTAATTAGCAATTAAACAGGACAAACTGCAGTTGGAATGCAGTTCTCAATAACATGCAATAGCTGGAGAGGGAATAATCTCCAATGGTTTTACTGCTGAAGAAGTTTCCTGTGTATATAACTTTGAAAAGCTACCAGTGGTCTGACACCTATTTCCCTTTCCAATCTATAGCAACCTCCGTTCCTTTCTGTCATTATTTTTTTTTTCTTTTTTATATTTTCCAAGAATATTATTATTATTATTATTATTATTATTTATTTATTTTTTTTAATCCAAAACATAAATGTTGTCTAAAGTTCAAAATCAATTCAAGCCAGCTATCTATAGTTCAAAATGTCCACAATCAGTATATGACAAACATCTATACTGTTTTTTGCTTACTTTATGACCTCTATCCCGTTTCTGTACTAAAAGCTGCTTATTGCTTCCCAGCACAACACAATTAAAGGTTTAGAAATAATTCTGATTTAATTAGTGGGACAGTCCCTTGATTCATCTTGCAGTTCAGTTTTAACAGTACTGAACTGATATAATCACTGGTAATTTTTTTTTTTTTTTTTTTTTTCTTTACTGTCTAGCATGCTGGAAGGAGGCTGTCAGTTAAGCCTCTAAATTATCACAGTTAAACATGCCAAATAAGGATGGGAATATTGGTAACTTGTGATACTTGTGAAAGTCGGGGAGAAAGCAAGTTGTAGTGGCAAGTAGTATTCTCTCTTTCCTTTCTATCCTGTTTATATATCATAGAAATTGAACGGTAAGAAAGTTCATTCAATTTTTGTCTGGTGTATATAATCTTTTGCCTGTTATTCTGTGGTTGTTATGGCACAGCAGGACACAACAATATGCTGCTTCTATTTGAGCACCACTCTGTGTTTGAATCAAAACACCTGATTTACTTTACTGGGCTAAAAAGGTGTACAACCTTGTAACCGATATACATGGCAGACAGTTGCAATAGTCTATGTCTGGTTTCCAGGCAGACTGCTGTTTCACAGTGAGTCATGTGTCCAATAATGAAGATGCTAACTGCACACTTGACTCTCCTTGCAAATCAGTTGAGATGGAATCGCTAACAGCTCCTGGACTTGAAAACATGCAGAGGTCAGAGCACTCTGACGACACTTTGGTCACACAATACTCAGCGGTGTAGACTTCAAGCTGTGCATGTAATGGAGAAACAACATTGAGAATTGGTGATTCGCCTGCCTGAGGCTGTAACAATGTTGTGCATCCGATGCATTTGTATATCTACACCGTCTCGCCTTTGGGAGATAAAGCACAACAACAATATCACTAGTTAGATATCAGTTCATGCACCCATGGCTGGCTTGCTTTTGATCATCATGCAAAGAATTAGAGCAGGCAAATAGTTTTTTGTTTCGCGAAAGAGCATGATCATAGTGGCTACATACTTCAGTGTTTGGACTTATTAAGTTAATAATGAGGACTTGGTTCCAGTATAAGCACATGTGATAATGTGAAGATCCAAGCGTTTGACGGTGGAGTTGTCACCAGGATCAGCATCAGTACGCAAACTGAATGGAGCCAGCCAAGGAGAAGACATGAAGAAGAGAGCAGTCAAGGGAGGCACAATTTATTTATTCATATGCTTCACAGAATGATACTAATTATGTATCTCTGACCCTGGTCGGCAAATGGCTGCCTATTGCTTTGTTAATACCAGGCCCTATCCTTCTGCATATTTTTTTATTTTGCAGATTATGAATGTCCAAACAAACCTTCTTCAAAACCTGCTGACAATAACTTAGGGCTGGACTGTCAGCACATGAGAGTGTTAAACAGATCATGTGCAAGCTCTGGAGAAGGTTTAGACCCAACTCATGACAACGTAAATCAAATGTACTAGTTAAACTGCTCCCTCTCAACACAGATTTCGGCGATGAAATAGCCCCGACAACGATAGGATCCTCAGAGGACGGGGGGCTGATTGTGTGCTTTAGAGGTAATTTCTTAATGCCAAATAAATCTGGGATGTGAGTTTCAAAGTCTTGTCTGTCCTTATCACAGTGTAAGTTTTATCTTGTGGAAGAAGGTATGGCATGGTATCCAGAGATATGGAGTTTCATGGGTTTGACTTATTCATGAAGCACAAGTTAAAGACCTCAAAGAGAATTTAATAAATTATGAACTGTCTTTGTTTTCTCTCCTCAGAGCCCTCCTAAAAACATGAAGTCTGAGTTGGAGACATCCCCAGATAATGAAGTGTTGGATTCACTCAGCGAGGAAACTCCCCAAACTTCCACAGCCTGCCAAGGAGAAACTAAAGAGTCTTTAACTAATCTGGACAAGGTATAGGGGAAAACAGTACTTTTAAACTGCTCTCCCTCCTCATGAAGTATGAATAAGCATTCATTTATTGAACGCATAATTACCCTACATTTGACAAGTATCCACATTAGCTTCTGTTGCTTGAATATTTTGCTGGAGCTAGTTTTAAAAAAGACTGTTCAATACTTCATTAATCACATTTTTTTTTTTTACTCCCTATTTGCAGATATGTATGTTTAGCGAAGCAAGGGCAAAAATTAGCATTGCTTTCTCCAAAAATGCTTTTAGATGCCCAAGTCATCTAGCTCCAGCTCATCAGAGGAGGCCTGCTGTTGCCACTGCCTGCCGCTGAAGAAACCCCCAGTGACCAGAGCCCAGTTAGTAAACAGTGCTGAGCGCAAGGAGGAGGTGAGAGGCTCTTAACACTTACACCGTGACACACTCAAGTCACAGGGAAAACTGAGAGAAAACATATTTTAAAAGTGTGCTTTTGCTCATCTTGTCATGAAAGCCTCATTACTGTGGTTACATGGAGTCGAAGTCGTGTGCGGCTGGGGTTGTGGGGGTGGGTTGAGTTTAATTTTAGAGCATGCTACAAAAAGCAATGAATATAAAACCATATGAGAGAACAAATAATTTCCGGGGTTGTTTTGAGAATTCTTTACAATCTTCCGATAAGAATTCTTTATGTTATTCCTGTTAAATTGTACACAAATGTTACTTTAAATTTGATCAAAGTCATTATTGAACTTTTATTTCAGAAGTCTATTCAGATACAAGCTGCATATAACAGCTACAGGTTTTTCTTCTTTTTTTTTTTCTTAAATTCATTTATTTATTTATTGGTCTGTCAGCTTTTCTGCTGTGAGAGGGCATGGATGTTAACAGATTTTTTGCTGAGGGGTGCAGTGGCTGAAGAAACGTCTGAGCAAACCATGACAGATAGGTACCCAGTGGTGCAGAAAGATCAAAGGTTAGGATCAGTCCTGTCCGTTACTGCTTTCCACCATTTAACAGTTCTCAAATTAAATTCATCGCTATAAAACCTCTCATGACACATTTTCTGTGACACACTGCAGGCTGAAACATTTGGAGTTTCAAAGGAGCTCAAAACGTCAGAACGGTACAGCAGGTTAGCTCACTGCCACACCACAATCTGTAATAAGCTTTGCATCTACTAAGGAAATAACAGCAGAAGAGACACATCTGACGCGGATGTACTTTACTGATGTTTCCCCCTCATTCATCTGTGCCTTGATGCCTTAAACATTACAGGACCTAAAGAGCAAGTATCTAACACCATATGCTATCGACTCTCAAATGATGTTTGGATGGCCGAGAGGGAAATTTCATTCCCAGAAATGAAAACTATGGATTCTGAAAACATGGACTCTGTTTGTGGAGAGAGTGCTGGGCTGAAGGTATTTTCCTAAGCTGAACTCACAATGACTGGTTGTTTTGTTCTCACAAGGCTTGTACCATCACAGAATGCACCAGTCATAAACCATGGAGTATGCAAAACCATATCAATTCATAAAAACATATGTTTGGTTTGACAGAAGAACACCCCATTTATCAGATGCTTCGACAGCGGTAAACCATTCAGCACGATATTCCCAGATGGAACTGGGCATGTTCGGTATCCTTTTAGATGAATCTGGTTGAGATTCCACAATATGTATGCACCAACATTTCTCTGGCATCTGTTGTATGTTCAAGATATGTTTCCATGAATAATTATTCATAGCTGATTGTTCCCCTTAATATTTTAAAAGCTATCCATCAGGAAAGCTTGTAATTGCTATTTCTTGAGCATATTCAGATGATTTCAGCTGTGTGATCCTGGAAGACAAAGAGTTCCAGCCTAACATACGAGCAGATTTTCTCCATTAGGGGCCACGGTACCCGTTTTCACCAAAATGGCCATCCCATTGTGAATCCCATTGTGATGATATGCTGATTTTGGGATATGGTGATATGCAATCCTGATGTTTACATTGATAAGTAAATGATTAGTAACTGACAAAATTAGGTATGAAACATTTTGTAGGATGAACATTAATTGAATTATTAATTGAGTCATATTCTTATAAATGTACACTATATTACCAAAAGTATTCGCTCACCCATTCAAATGATCAGAATCAGGTGTCCTAATCACTTGGCCTGGCCACAGGTGTATAAAATCAAGCACTCAGGCATGCAGACTGTGAAACAAGACATTTGTGAAAGAATGGGCCGCTCTCAGGAGCTCAGTGAATTCCAGCGTGGAACTGTCATAGGATGCCACCTGTGCAACAAATCCAGTCGTGAAATTTCCTCGCTCCTAAATATTCCACAGTCAACTGTCAGCTCTATTATAACAAAATGGAAGCGTTTGGGAACAACAGCAACTCAGCCACAAAGTGGTAGGCCACGTAAAGTGACGGAGAGGGGTCAGCGGATGCTGAAGCGCATAGTGCAAAGAGGTCGCCGACTTTCTGCACAGTCAATTGCTACAGAGCTACAAACTTCATGTGACCTTCAGATTAGCCCAAGTACAGTACGCAGAGAGCTTCATGGAATGGGTTTCCATGGCCGAGCAGCTGCAGCCAAGCCACACATCACCAAGTGCAATGCAAAGCGTCGGATGCAATGGTGTAAAGCACGCCGCCACTGGCCTCTAGAGCAGTGGAGACGCGTTCTCTGGAGTGATGAATCACGCTTTTCCATCTGGCAATCTGATGGACGAGTCTGGGTTTGGAGGTTGCCAGGAGAACGGTACATTTCAGACTGCATTGTGCCGACTGTGAAATTTGGTGGAGGAGGAATTATGGTGTGGGGTTGTTTTTCAGGAGCTGGGCTTGGCCCCTTAGTTCCAGTGAAAGGAACTTTGAATGCTTCAGGATACCAAAACATTTTGGACAATTCCATGCTCCCAACCTTGTGGGAACAGTTTGGAGCGGGCCCCTTCCTCTTCCAACATGACTGTGCACCAGTGCACAAAGCAAGGTCCATAAAGACATGGATGACAGAGTCTGGTGTGGATGAACTTGACTGGCCTGCACAGAGTCCTGACCTGAACCCGATAGAACCCCTTTGGGATGAATTAGAGTGGAGACTGAGAGCCAGGCCTTCTCGACCAACATCAGTGTGTGACCTCACCAATGCGCTTTTGGAAGAATGGTCAAAAATTCCTATAAACACTCTCCTCAACCTTGTGGACAGTCTTCCCAGAAGAGTTGAAGCTGTAATAGCTGCAAAAGGTGGACCGACATCATATTGAACTCTATGGGTTAGGAATGGGATGGCACTTCAGTTCATAGTATGAGTAAAGGCAGGTGAGCGAATACTTTTGGTAATATAGTGTATATCCATATAAAAAAAAAAAAAAATCCTTGAGTATCATGATACTGATTTCAACCATACCAGCCAGCCCTAACTGCAATATAAAATCTATTTCAAAACACAAATATGGACATGGGAAAATTAACAGAGTATTTGTTACCTGGCATTTGCATTAAATACCTGCTGCTCTCCAGGAGAGCATTTCAGGTCTAGTTCATTTGCACAAGCGATAAAAATGGCAACAGAGAGGAGACAAAAAAATGCAACCTGACTGGGTGAGACAAAGAAACCCTGAGGGGCTTATAGCTATCATTGTTTTCCTATTCTTCACAAGCTGCTTCTCTCTATCAGGATGAACCTGACACCACTGGGAGGCTCCTGCCTCAGTGACAGAGGGGCTCTGAAAAAGCAGTGGCACTGGCTGGACCATGGGCATCATGTTCATGTGCGACCCTGCCAGCCTCTCTGCCTTACCCTGAGCCCCAACCTTAAAATCCACATCCAAACCCAAGAGTGCGTCTACCTCACTTTGAGCTCTAACAAGCACAGTATTCGGTTTAATGTAGGGGCGAAGTTCAATGTGAGTAACTGTGTCTTATGGCCTTAATGTTACTACCGAGTAGCAATGTGAGAGATAGGGCTACAAAAAGAAGATTCAATTCGTAGGCTAAAGTATTGATTTTTGCTTTATTTTAATGTTGCTTCTCTCACAGCTGAATCAAGACAAAGATTTGAAGCTGCCAGGGCCTGACGTGGTCCAGAGGTATCTGCAGCAGAAGAGTGCAGAGATCAATGCCCTGCTCCAGAACATCCAGTCCCTCACCACCTATCAAAAGACTGTCAGCCCATGGAAGGTCAAGCCCCAGCATAGCCTCAGCTCACAGATGGAGAGAAGGAGGCTGCCAATGAAAAAGCAACGGTCTGCCAAGAAGACCCCCTGAAGGGTCTGTGTGGCCGTTTAATTCAACAGATTATGCCCTTGAATGACAGTTTCTCATTTGTAACCATGTAAAGATCACTCATGGTGTCCATTCAGTGAATCTGAATTATATGACATAGCACTGTTGAAGTAACACAATGATAACAGATTTGGGACTTTTTTTTCCCGTTTTAATCAGACTGGCCATAAATAGTTGTACACATCATTTTACATAAGAGCAAATGCTGCGCTTGACAGAGTCATATTACCTTTGTTATTCTTTAGGGACCACTGACAGTCATAAATTGATAACCATAGATCAAATCTCAGTTCACATACAGTGCAAAACTGCTGAAGTCAAAGGTCCGATACTTTGCCAGACTAAAAGTATATTAGTTTTAAGCATCCTAGGTATAAAAGAAAAAGTATAAAACATAAGCTTTCATAGACTTTTTTACATATTTGCAACAAGTTGACAAAAACATTCACAAGGAGCATGTGGAAGAATCTTTAGGAAAACATTTTGACAGGTAAAGATCAGCAGTTTGGAGTTTACTGCAACCAAAGGGGGAGGGAAACCTGTTGAACCTGAGAGCCCTGTAGCATAGGCCGTCATATAAATCTGTTTAATGTTACCAAGAAAATACTTAAAATAGAGGAATTCCATATTGTGCAGCATTTTTTTTCTCCTTTTCATCCTTCTAAATCCATTAAGGGAATCCAGGCATCTGAATGTCAGCCCCTTATTGCCCATTAGCTACCTGGCTGATGAACAACCCTCAGCGCCTGTATCGGCACTGCTCAAGTGTCCTTGTCTGAGCACTCCAACATGATTCACCCTGCTAACCTTCCACCCTCCCTCAGTGTGCAAACTCTTTTTATTCAAAATATTATGATGATATTAAGAGAAATGCAATTGTAATCTAAAAACAACCCTTTTCCAAGTGGATCTCCCCAACATGAAAGCGAGCCCAGCCAGTACATCACCTTCAATTTAAGTCAACCAAATTGATCAAATTCAGTCAGTACCAAAAGAAATAACCTCCACTTTCCTGTTTGTCATGGACTACAAGATGCATAACTGAACCTCAACATGCTTACAGCTATTTGAGCCTCTGTTGGGGAATCTTTGGCCTTGTGTAGGATTTTGCTGCCGTCAATACTCCCAGTCTGGCTTGCGGGCCAGGCGCAGTCCTCTGATCATCCCTCCAACTCTGGTCAGATGTCAAGGCTGGAGTCACAGCATCACTCTGCTTTCCAGAGGGTGTTCATAACCATTGCCACAAAATGCCTGGAGATTACTTATTCACAGACAGCAGCAGGTTAATCTGAAAAAGAGCAAGAAAACATTATGGAGTGCTTGCCATGTGTAGCAAGCATGTCTAATGTTTCTCAACTGAAACTGTTCCCGGCACTTTGAAAGCACTGTGAGTTTCAGTGTATTTTCAAAACTATGACAGATGCCTTTTGGGTGTGATCTGCCACTGCGGCTCACCTGCTCCATAGACGGACACGCAATGATTTGAAGGTCTTCTCCGCTGTATTCCTCCAGAAGCAAAGCGTGAAGTCTCTGGAATACCTGCTGGATGTTATTCTGTGGGAAAAAGGCATCCTGTTACTGAGTGCTGGAGGGAAACTAATACTACATTTCCATCTGGCTGAAGTCCCCTCGCTATCTTGTTTCCATGTCAACCGCAGTATTTTGTTTCTTTCTCATTCAGCTTCACTTAGCGTGGCACTTTGATCAACAGCACACAGAGAGCACAAAGACTCTTCTATTAGAGATGAATCAACTGAAAATTTATAGTTAATTGCAAACATGTGGCATTCCTGCCTTGAAGGTATGGAAAGAATTTTCTGAGCTTGAACAACGACATGATAAGAGATTGACTCATACAGTCCATACTCCACCCTTGTGTTTGTGCCACCCACCCGGACAGGCTTGAAAAGGATGAACTCTGTATCTCTGTTAGCCAAGTACAAGGACATGCTCTGTAAAGTGCTTGGCAGCTTGCTCTTCATCACCCGGTAGGTAGCCATCACTATATCGTTGATCTTTGCTAAAAGGAGAATAGAGGCACAGGGGGAAAAAAAACAGTGACATGTCCTCTAGCATGCGCTACACAAGTTTTGATGAATTATGATGCCATTGGTTTTTCCTGAGACAAATCTTACCTGGCTGTGCCCAAGGTTGCTGAGACAGATTGTATGTGGGACCACCTTGGATAGCCATAGTTTTAAGAGCTGCCACCTGAGTGCAGACACAGAGCCGCGGCAAAACATGACAAATTGAACCGACTTAATTATGCTAGTGTTCAAACACGTAAACAAGTACATGAATTGTCTCATGATGAGGGTTTCCAGTCTTGAACCAAAGGGTCCTTGTGTCTGCCAACATGATAGACAGCTGTGCTAAAGAGCCGATTAGAAAATATGCTCTTCAATTAGATAAAGAACAATATTTATACCACAAAACTCAGCGTGGTGCGCTCAACATATTGGCAAACTGGCAACAATTCACAACAGCAGAATTACTGAAATGAAAGACACAATAACAGCCGGGTGAAGGACACAATAGGATATCAAATGCATGCATGTATACAAGCAAATCCCTTGCAAAATTTTCCACCTGAAAAAGCATTTTATTGTTTGTTTTATAGTAAAATATTGTGGCCTCCTGTGAATAGAGAATGAACAAACTAAGGTTTTAAAAAGGTAAAAAAAAAAAAAAAAAAAAATGAAGGTCATGATGTGCAGTCGGTGCCTCAGGCTAAACCTGCCTTCGCTCTAACAGTTACCTTGGTGAGAAACTCCTCAAGGTTCCCCACAAAGATCTGAGTCTGCTGCTGGATGAACTGCTCACAGCTGAACTTCAGGTGTCGGTCCACATCCTTCTTAGAGTCAATGTAGTGCTCCTTTATCTCTGGTGTTCCCTGGGGCCCACCGGTAAAAAGGCTTTAGTACTATCAAGTGGCATTTCCCCAGTCAGGGGGCTATCAAAGTATATAAAGTGTATGATATGCGTAAAAAAAAAAAAAAAAAAAAAACACTCTACCTCTAACAGGAATTCAAGTATGGCGTTGTGACTGTTAAGTCGGAAGAATTTGGGAACAGCCTTGGGGTTCAGGATTTTGAAGGCAGCATCTTAACAAAAAGCAGAGATTAGATCTTGGCTGGTGTAGAATTAGAGTGCCCTCTAGTGCTTCATATTAAATATGACCTTGACTGAGATGAGGGTGATAGGAGGGGCATATCTGTCCTCTGAGCCATTGGTTAATGTACATTATGGTGTTGTATTACACTGTAATTTCCACATTAATTGTTGCCATTGGTGCATGTGATGAGCACAAGTTACTTAACGAGCATGAGGGTGTAATGACTGGCTTTATAGAGCTCAACGCCACTGTTCCCTCCACCTTTAATTATCTCACCTCGAGTTTTCTTCAGGTCCAGTGAGATTTCTTTGATGGCAAAATCGGTATGGAAGGGGGCAATCTGTTCACGCATTATCAGCAGGTGCTTGATCAGGAAGAGCTGCCCGTCTATTTGTGTCTACAGAAGATGAAACCATACTGTTAAATACACTGCAGGCAGCCGCCACTAAAGGGCATCTGCTGACTAACCAAGCTACAGAGAACATAAAAAGCACAGGCTTTGCGATGATAAGGGAGTGCGTCTAATTAATAACTGTTGATTAACCATAGCTGGAAAGGGACATATTACTATGAGAAAAAAAAAAGATGGCTGAAAACATTTATTGCTCAGCTAGTGACTAAAATGTTGGAAAAAGACATCATTAACATGGGGCGGAAACACATCCTCCGAGATTGATGCTGCTGCATTAATTTGAAGTGTTAGGTTGAAACGGGCCAGTTACCACAGATATTGACAGCAAATTTGAAGGTGAGAGAAGCCAATAAATAAAGGATGGTCTGCTGAACACTCTGTAGAGCGTGATACAGCACCCATTAAAATAAACTTCAAATGACATCCCAGCTGCTTTAGTTAAAGAACCTCTAGCCTGAAGGAATTTGAATAAAATAGAACACATTTCATGAAACAGGGAACTGATCTTATTTACAACGTTGAAAGAAAAGGCACTTTTCCAGTTATTTTTTTCCCAATGGGCATGATCTGAAAAGTCATAAAAATACAAAGCAGTGCTCTCTTCTAAACATTTGTGCCAACCTTGTTTTTAAGGATGATATCAGAAGCTTTAAGCAGGGACTGGATACAGGCAGATAAGGCTTCTTGAGATAAACCCTGGAAGACTGCTCTCTGGAAAAACACCAAGTCACAGTAAGCAACACAGAGGAATAAGAGATGCAGCAGTGGGTACTGGGATAAAGATGCACAACATATCCTGCCATATCTTGGGACACAACCTCATAAATTACACACAGATGTATGAATAACAAAGCGAAGACTCACATCTATACATCTGTAGAGCTTGGACAGACAAACCAGCGTTCGTCTGACAGTGGGGTACCACATGCCATGCAGATCAGCAGGAGAGATGGATGTCTGTAGGCGTGAAGCCTCTACAATCCCTGTATTCACAGTGCAAATGGGGAAGAGCCGTCAAACAAATGACAATCACACCACAAGTTAAGAGAAAAACAGTTCCGCAATCTGGAAAACACAGACCGGCATTACTGTTCCTCCTCGCATCAGGATCCTCAAGCTGTACATCAGAGAACATGGACTCTTGTGACATGAGCTTCATCTGTTCCTCCTTCAAACTCTGAGCAATTCTCTATTGCCCAAAAAGCAGAGAAAAGGGAATGTAAGAGTTGGAATGACACGAAATCTTTGAGACATTGGAAAGTTCCCTGTTTTTCCATTTGGTTCAATAAGACCACTGCAGGTCTCTCCAAGTTAAATTTCAGATTTTCAAGACCTTGTCAGATTAAATAAAATAAGCTCAGGGAGACTAACACAAACAAATCAGCAGTATCAGAGCACACATCCACTCAACTGGGGAAAAAGCAACATATTTAAAGCCTCTGAAGCTGCATTTAAAGCTCAAAAGGCAAATTTAACTGCATGTGGAGGTAAGACCACCCACAACCTTGAATTTGGATCACTGAACTTAAAACATTTCACAACTTTTCAAGAACATGCCGTCACTCTGCAAATTTCACTCAAACTCTGGAACAAAAAAAAGCTATTCAGGTTTGTTTTTTCATTGACACAAAAGTTAAAAAAAAGCATGTTTAGAAGTGATGGGTGCCGTTTCCTATTTGTAGTGGATTAACTTGTTATTGTGTAAAATCTTGGTTGATGCCTTATTGGATGGATCTGAAAGGAGTATTAACATAGTGCAATTTGTTAACAATAATGCAATTTCTAAGGTCATAAATGACAAGATAGTACTTTCCCATTTTTTTAAATACATATGTAGTCTGTTTCTCCTGTGCTGATCCTAAATCCCATATTTTGTGCTTGTGGTGGGAATCTGAAAGGGGGATTTGGATATGATAGACAGAGAAGAGTTTGGGGTTGTGGTGGGGTGGCCCTGTGATGTTCTGATGTACTTTCTGTATTGATTTGAATAGCCAAGAAAAAAATATATATATATAAAGAAAGATATGAGAATTCTCCAGCTACATTTTAAAAAGAAACCAAACCAAACCAAACCATTAAAATACTAAGCTACAGCCTGCCAACATATTCAGATTTAAATGATAAAACCTTGCTGTGTAATGCTGGCTGAGCAGAACCCAGCCTGTTCATTTGTTTCGAGGAAAAGATTCAACTGAAATAAAATTCTAACAACAAAACAAAGAACTAAAGAAAGAATAATTTAAAGAGATTTAAAGTAATACAATTCATTACTATACACTTTTCACAGGAGCCATTTTGACATGCACAGCAGGGTAAGCACAGGTGTTACTAATGACATTAATTAAAGTTACCTGCCACTGTGCATGTCGGCTCACTGGGAGGGCTCTGGTACATTTCAATGGAATGGAGACTTAATTAATGTCATTAGTAAAAACTCTGTTTACTCTTTGATTCTTTATCAGATCCACATTAGCTTCCACAAAGTGGTCGCTGGAGTCCAGATAGAAAATACACACAATTTAAATGTCACTGGTGGACAGCATATTGACCTTTTTCACGGCAGCCATTTTGACATGAAATAGCAGAGAAAACACAGAAATTACTGATGACATTCATTAAGATTCAGTTCCATTTAGGTGTAACAGAGCCATTTCAGTGAGCCAGCATGCACAGCAGCAGGGCCCTGGTTCTGTTACACCTAAAAGGAACAAAACTTTAATTAATGTCATCAATTACACCTGTGTTTACCCTGCTATTTCACATGAAAGGTGAAAAGGGTCTGTTACAGGCAGCAGAAACTCGATATGGAAGTCTTTTCTTCATACAGTTTGTCTGCAGACATGGTAAAACCAGATGACCCTGGGCGAGTATCATGCCCATGACCAAAAGTGATGTGCACAAATTCTTCAGAAAAGAAACAAGGTGTGTTATTGTTTCCAAATGACCTTATGCATAAATACCAAGATTCTCCAACTGAATTTAGCCCCTACAGCGCATGTGTCAAACTCATGCCATAGAGGGCCAGGAGGCTGCGGGTTGTCATTCTAACCAAAAACTCCACCAGGCGATTTCACTGATGACCTCTCCTTTAAGCAGAGAGGAGGGACTAATCAGTGAAATAACCTGGTGGAGTTTGTGGATGGAATGAAAACCTGCAGCCTCTTGGCCTTCCATGGCACCAGCTTGACACCCCTGCCCTACAGTTACCCATGATAATCTTCTGTGCATCTCTGGAACTGGTTTAAGAAGGACAACGAAGAGCTAATCTATACTATCTATACTATTTGAGGTTTCTTCAGATATTTCTCAGCTGCACTTGACAATATGACTGAGCCGTACTCGAGATAAGATAACACTAGTGCCTGCACACCGGATGATGGAACAACGGCAGAGCACTTTTTGGCAGCAGCAATAGCTTTTCCCATCACACATACAATACGATCAATATGATCAAACCAAGACAACAAATTAAGCCTGACACCCAGACTTGATAATCACCCTGCTATTTCATGTTAAAATTGCTGGTGAGAAAAAAAAAAAAAAAAAAAAAAAAAAAAAAAAAAAAAAAAAAGTTTGTTGTTGGATATTCTGTTTCCAGTAACATTAAGAAATAAGCTCATATCTCTTTCAGCTACAAGACTTGCCTCCATCATCTCCAGTTTCTCTGGGTAGGCCAGGTCTCCTGGAGCTGGGTTGTAGCCGGTGATATCAGTCTGGATGTAGATGTGAGTCCTGTACACTAGCCTTTCCTGGACATCCTCCAACATCTGCTTCACCACCGCATCAAAGGCTCCCAACTGACCAGCTACACACACACACACACACACACACACACACACACACACACACAGGAATTAGTTTACAATCTCAAAATTACAACAGCCTTCCTTTTCCAACAATTTGATACAATCATTTGTGTGCCTGTTAAAATCTACTATATGGCTGTGATGTATGTTGATGTGTGATATGGTGTACTGGATAGTGGCCTATTGGTAAAAGAAGTAACTTCATAACTAGAAAAAAAAAAAAAAAGAATCCCCAACTGGCTAGGAAAACTGGAACAAGCAACAGTGAATGAGGGCCAATGGGCAAGGCACTGAGCCCTAACAAATCCAGTGGAACTTGTTAGAGCTCAAGACTATAATGTTACGAGCAGCTCTCAGGTATGACTGCTTCTGTGTGTGTGTGTGTGTGTGTGTGTGTGTGTGTGTGTGTGTGTGTGTGTGTGTGTGTGTGTGTGTGTATGTGTGTGTATGTGTGTATGTGTGTGTATGTGTGTGTATGTGTATGTGTGTGTATGTGTGTGTGTGTGTGTGTGTGTGTGTGTATGTGTGTGTGTGTGTGAGAGAGAGAGACTCTGGGCTCCTGCCTTTTCCAAGGTGCCCAGAGATTTCTGCAAGTTAAAATCAAATCTTAGGCCATTTTTCTATTAATTCTTAATATCATTTCAATCCAAAATTTTTCCAAGAAATAAAATAGCCTAAAGAGTAAACAAACCACCATGTAAAGGCAAAAAGAGATTTCTCACTAGAAAGGCAGTGCACTGGAAAAAAGCAACATTTTTAAAACTTGTGGAAGCAGAGCTCAAATGTAACTACATTTAAAGCCCTTTAGGCTTTGAACTTAGATAACTCCAAACTCAGATGATAAAAAACAGAACTCAGTGTATTCCCCTATGTTATAAGTTAGATTGTGCTCTTGGTCAACAAAGCAAAAGCTGACCTACCATTGTTGTGAACGTGGTCTTCCAGCATCTCATTCTTGAGGATGCCACAGAGCTCAGACAGGGTTTCCAGGTGGATAACGTGGATGATTAGAGGCCGCAGGACATCATATAGGGATAAACACAATTTTTCGAGCAACTCACTGTTAGGGATAAAACAGCGTTAATTTTCTTTAGTGCTGAGGGAAGTCAAAAACTATGATTTGTGTTCACTTTTAAAAGTTAAAATGTGTGCCATACTCTGAGAAATAGTGGTATGAGATGGGTAAACAAATATTAAGATTTTTCCTTTTACATGGACAGACAAAATTCTACACACACTGTACATCTGTGAGATGACATTTAAAACACCACAGAAAATACGTCTGGGAAAACTGAGTAGTAAAGCAAACAGCCGCTGTGCATTTGAGCTGAATGCCAAAGCACAGACAACAGTGTGTTGTTATGATGTTAGTACTGAGGCAGGTTCTACTCACTCGAGTTTGGGTGTAGGTTTGGAGAAGAACTCATTGTAGAGCTGGTGTTCATCCTGGCAGACGTGAACCATGAAAGCACAGCCACTACGGACCTGGAGGATCACACATAATCAACACCTGTGGCAGTGCCTAACATACCGCAACAAGTAAACTCACTGCTCCTCACAAATGACACGGGCATCTCTAGGGCCAATCAGTGACAGGGTGCATCAATCCTCCAAGTTTCATCAGGATTGGACTGGAGGGTGTATCTGTTCTGGCCTTTCAAAGTTGAAAATTTCCCCATCAGGCCACTAAGTGTTAGTGTTTTACATGCCAGAACACAAGGCCAAGATGCATCACCCTTGCAAATGTTGTCAAAATTGAAGCAGTCACATCTGAGATATTACATTTGAGTATGAAATTTTCCCCATTGATTATAGCGCCCCTTTTAGGACAATCAGAGGAATTATGATGCATAACCTTCTACAAGAGGTAGCCCTGAGGGTACAAAAACAACAAAGATCAGCCACACATGTTGTCAAACAGGAATAAGCTCTGGATGCCAAACACACACACACACACACACACACACACAATGTCAGGTTTCACTCATCCATAGTATGCAGAACTTGCTGCCTGTATTAAAAGCTCAGAGGGTGCATACTGTACATATTGTTCTTTACTGGCTTAAATGTCAGATGACTTGGTCAAAAGGAGCTAGTCATGTCTTACCAGTGCACAGTGATCTTTGCTGTTTTGGTTGGTCAGATCAGTAATGGTGGATGTGATGCTGGGACTGAGGAGCTGCTCTCTCTGGTCCAGGTAACACTGGTGGATCTCATCGAGGAGTTGGTGGTATCTGGTCACATCAGCACGTGCATGGAGGAATGAGTTAATTTAGCGCAGGTAACGTGCAAAAGTAACATAATAAGTGAGCGCACACCGCTATTTTATCCTAAAGTTTTATCCTGAAGTACTTACTCTGGAATCTTCTCAGCCCGCTGCTCTATCTGTTCAATCAGGGACTGAAAGAAAAAAAACAATGTGAGTGTATCATGTGCTAATCTGGCATTTTTTTAACATTCAAACCATCTACTATGCAAAATGATGTGCTGTTTACATTTAGAGGATAAAATACATATTTTACTCACTCTGACTTTGGGTGCAGCTGCTCTAAACTTGACATAGTAAAGTGTAAAGGCATTGTCCGCATTGGCCAAGCCCAGTGGATCCTGAGAAAAGTCAAGAGGTGTTTCAACATACTTGACCAAAAATATAGTATATAACAATATTTAACTATGTATTGCTATTGACCATATTAGATAAACATTGATCCTCAAGGCAAAATAAATGTTTCCTTACCCGTTTTGTTAATTGGCTTGTGAGGTTCTGCATAGTATTCACAATGTGGCTCTTCATGAAATGCATAGCTTTGGAAAGACACTGTTTAAACTTGGCTAGATAAACTGGGTAGTCCTTGAAATTGGGCTGCAATCAATAGAGATAAACAAGTGTGAGACAGCCTAAATCATGGTTACAAGTGTTCCAATGCAGAGAGGCTACATTACAAGCGCAGCACGATTCAGAAATTACTACAATTGAACAGTACGCCGCGAGGTCTTGTTTTGATTTAGCCATGGTGAAAACACAAAAAAATTACTCCAAGGGCGCTGTCAAAATGCATTAAAAGGTGAAACAAATGTAGATGGGAGAGGTCCTCAGCTTTGTTAGAATTTGTTTTAAACAATATGCAACCTTGGTATTCATCAATTTAAAAAGTTAGATGAGATCTGCGCACAATAAAACTTTTGGCAAGAGAGAATTCAAGCTACTTACATGGGAAGAAACATACTCAATGCAGTCATCCAGCTTTGACAGCATTGGTATAAAGCCTTCACTGTTTACAGACAATGTGGGTGAGTTCAATTTCTGAAAAGACAGAGAGAGAAAGAAAGGCTTGAAATTATTTTACAGTTTCTGTTAGGCTCTGAACAGAAAGTTTCAGGGTCTTTTGTTGCACTCTTGAAACTATTTTTTTTGTAACAACTGTGTGTACAATAACACACAGTTTTAGTGCATCTTTCTCTATACCATGCTAAACTCCACTGCTTTCAACAACACAAATGCAATTTAAAAAAACAAACTTGTTAATGAGTCAAAGATGCCACTGGGCCTATTCTCATAAAAATATGAAGTTTTTTTCTTCCAGAGAGGAAGAGCAAATGCATGGTTCCAAAATAAACTTTTCTGTAAGAAAAATCCTGCTGTTTGGCTGCAAATCATTTACTGTATGAAGTAACTGTGAATTAACGTACGATGATCTACTAAGCATGAGCTAATCACATAAAGTCGTAGGGACTAGATCATTTGTTAATGGTGAGTAATAGGAATTCATGATACATCCTGCATTCATTCATGCATCACAACATTGTGATTCAGCCATTCATTATTGAAACATTATTAAGGATATGATTTGTACCTTTACTGGAAAGTGTTAACCATGTTTTTGAATTACTAACTATTAATTATTAACTTCCTATGTTACAGAAGCTTTGGGCTGAGTGAGACAAAAAATATAAAATATTTATGTCACATTCAGAAAAAAAAAAAGATGGACAGAGGGGAAATTTTTGGTCTGAAAGTGTAATTTTGGTCTGAAAACAGGGCTGGGTGATGTGGACAAAATAAAATATCACAATATTTTTGAATGAATATATATAAGACAACAATCTTGCCATATCACAATATCTATATGTATTTGTTTTGGTTTTCCACTGAAAGGAAATGAAATATTATTTACTGTTTAAAAATATGTGCATAAGTAATTGTCTATTCATGTGTATTTGATTTTTGCAACTTGAAAATGACCGAAATAAAATATTCACTATCACTATATCGAAATATCAAAAATCCCCCATGATATCTAGACTTAAATAAAGATATTGATATAATATCAATATACTGCCCAGCTCTATCTGAAAGTGTCATTTTGACAAAGTTCTTCAGACCGTTTAATTTTGCGACATTCATTCGTTAGTCATTTCCCCTCCATGAAGAAACAACAGACCAAAAAATAAAAACATAAATCAAATATAATGGATTAAAAAAAACAGCAATAATAACAATCCATACCGTATTTATGTTCTCTAACTCATTAAAATATGACAGTTTCTGCTGTATGCTCTCCGCCAGGTCAACCAACTCTGACTGCAAAAACAGAAAACAAGAGGTAATGGTTGGTATAATAACACATGACAAAAACATTTCAGATCAAAAGGAATACTACTTTATTTACAATTTCTTCAAGTTTACTATAATGTAGACCAGTCCAGTCTACATGTGATTTTTTGGTCATTTTTTAAATTTATTTATGAATACCTACATGTTTAATTATTTGATGCCGATTGTGTGACTTTTTTTAAATTTCAGAGGAAAAAGAATAGTGTAGTCTGTAGCTGTTTAGGTCGACCTCGGGTGCGGCTAGTTGTGTTCACACTAGCCGCACCGCACCAATTAGGCCGGCCTAGACAGTTAGGTCGACCTAAACACTGTATGTGTGAAAACACCCTTACATATTTTCACTTTATAGTGGATATGTAGTTTACAAACTCTAATTCAATTCAGTTATTCTATCATTCAATCATTCTGTCTGTAGAACAATTCCAGAGTTTATGTCTTATTAACATTATAGGTTGATGCCTTCATTCTGTGACTTCTAGCTTTGAGAGAGGTCTTCCTGTTCACAAATATTGGTTGGACTGTCTCAAACTACAAGAAAAATACTAATAGTTAAATAAAATGCATTTACCCAGTTTCCAGGGGGTCAATAAGGTATTTCTGATTCTGATTACAATTTGAATACTTATGTACTTGAGGGGGTTACCAGCTCAATGCAGTTTGGGTGTACTGACAGCGTCGGTGGCATGCCACGTACCTGTTCTTTTAGGAGTTGTTCACAGGCCTCATGCAGGGTCCCCGTCTTATTGGACACAAACAGGTACTGCTTCTGAAGGGAGTCCAAGTGCTCAAGAGCGGCACTAACATCCATCAAAATAGCATCGCATTGCTCCTGGTAGCAATTTAGATGGTCTCTCGTTTTCCTGAGGGAGAGGCACACTTATTATTGGGCGTATGCAAAGACAGGCAGTGTGCTGCAGCTAATAAACCTCTGTTAGACGACACAGTAAACCACGGATTTACTTTTGAAGAAACATGCCTGTGCATTTGTCTATTTTAAACACAAATATCTAAATAGGGATGCAGCAATATCAATACTGGTGTCAGTATGTGTGCAAATACTGGCCTAAAATATAGTATTGAATATGAGATTTCACCAGACTAATATCCCATACCTATGGCTGGACAGTATCGCAATATTATATCACCATCGTAATATGAGACCAGATATTATAATATGCTGATAGGGCATAAATCATATCTTTTCCATGTTTGAAAGGCTAAATTACAGTTAAGGGATGTATTTTTTTAAACATATTGTACTGCTCTATTATTTACCATTACCTGCTTAGTCAAAATATACACATTGTTAATGACTGTCTGTCATAATTCTCTTGTGTGTAAATATCCTTTGACTGTACTAATAGTCATCCCTGCTATATCATTACAATATAATATTGCAGTATGCAAAGATATTGTGATATCTGATTTTGTCCATTTCGCCCCGCCCTATCAATGCCAAATTTCCTGAGTAACAAGTCAGAAATAAAAGCAAAGTGTCTTAATTTTCTCCATTTCTGGTGCACAGAAGCCTCAGCTTAAGGAAATAAGGATTTTGCATTAATCGCTTTGTCCAGTGACCTCACTTGAATGGCCCACACCTACACTGTGCAGTGACAATAATGGATCAAATCAGTCCTTGGTTTCACAAGCCTGAGGTGACATACTAGTCAAGATTACAGCACCTGTATTTTGCACTCTCCTCTTGGTCCATTTTGGTCTGTAACTTGGCAAACCAGGAAAAAAACTGCAAAGCAAATGGACAGTTCAGTTGTAATCGTGCATGTGTGCTATTTCCTGCATTGCACTACAGCTGGCCACAGGTAAGGCCAATCACCTGTTGTGCCGTCTCTATCCTGTCACTCTCCATGTCGAGCATCTGAAAGCCCTTGAGGAGGACGTCCTCCGTGGAGGCGGGCACTGTCGCTGTGAAGGGGGACTGCAGGGACCGCGACGACAGGCTGCACAGGTCCTCGATGGGCAGCTGGGGAGGGCAGACAAAGCAGGGCGCACTGTTTGGCAGCATATTAACTTACAAGCCCTCACCTGAAAGTGGCTCGACGTGGCGGAGCTCAGTGCACGGCTCATACTTTACTACCACCCCGCCATCTTTCTTCACTATTCACTTTAACAGCCTATTCAAAGAGGTGGTACATAAATAATACATGTCGAGATAAGTTATCAAGTGGCTAATCTGACTTGCAGTGGAAAGTAGCAGCCCTGTTAGCTAGCTAGCTGGCTTCGGTGTCACATCTCACCTCTGAGGGGATGGAGAGGCTTTCAGCGGCGGCTCGGATCTCCAGAACAGAGTCCGTTTGTTTCTCCGTGAGCGGGGCCATGGCGTCGGTGCGCCGGTCCCATAGCGACAGTTTCTCACGCGTTTCTTTATCTGTCAGGTCCAGGAGAGACTGGTCTGTAGACGCCATCATCACTTTAGACGGCACCAACAACAACGTCAGCAGCGAGCAGATACTTCCTGTTCCGGGAAAGTGGGCGGGGCTTGATCAAGTGTTTGCACAGTGTGTTTGTCCCCCGTGTCCCGTTGGGAGAGTGAGCACATGTATCTCCGGGTTTGAAGTCAAGTGACTTTCATTTCATAGAATAAGGGCTCATTCTATGCAAACACATATACATGATATTTTATACTTATTACAATATACATATTCTATACAAACAGATAGGACTTAAACCTGCATATTCTAGTAGTATTGTCTACCACCAGATTTGGCATTGAAATAATGTAATGCGCAGTTACACTATTTGTTTGTTTGTTCTGTTTGTGAGACAAATGCTGACACTACAATGAGCACGTTTACATGCACACCTTATTCCTGAAACCCCAAGCTTATTCTTGTCTGTAAGAGCTTCCTCTCCCAGACTAAGTCCTTTTTCCACCACTGACACTTTCAAATCAAATTTAAAGACCCACCTTTTTTTTCTCTTGTTTTTTATATCAGTCTGCCCAGCCCTGTCAGAGTTAGAAGGGATAGTAAGTAGTGTAGAATATTTGATTCAGTGGTATTCCCACATTATCCCTGACAGCTTTTGATTCAATGTTATTTTTAAAAAGTGAATACATTTTTAATACATAGTGTGAACATCATATGTCCAAATATGTCTTTATCAATGTTTTCTGGGATTTACAGACATTGCTCTTCTTGATTCATCTGTTTAATATGTCTTACAAGCCAGTTCTCCTGTGGGCCATGTTGCTCTTCATGTAGCCTTTCAATTTAATTTCACAAAGCTGGTCTTCTGGGGGTAGTGCTTCATCTTCCGCAGCTCAATCTGAAATACCTCAAGATTCAAATGCACACCTGAATTCGCCTGTTAAACCCAGTGATCCATCTATAGCCGTGGTATCCATGATGATCGTCTGACAGACATGGATGTCTCTCTGAGGTTGAATGGATGGTGATTGTTGTTTGATATATTGTTGAATATAAAGTGAGGCTAAGTGTGAGAGCACTGTCAGTACAGTTTGCGTACATTTATCAACTGCGTAGATAAATGTAGGCCTGGTGGCTGCTGAGTGTTGACATAAGGATGTATAGTTAGTAGACTATAGCCTCCAGCAATAACATAAATCAAAATACTGCACCACCAGGTGGAGCCCTGAAACATATTTTAATATGTTAAAAAGAGAGTACACTTATTCATATTTCAGAGTGTGTGGCTTTTATTTGTAGGTGTAAATTACTCTCTTAAAGGATGCTCGTACTGTAAAGTGTTGCAGAGAAGGGGTGAAGTGGTGAAGAGTCTGGATTATGTGCTTCATGGTAACCTCACAAAGAACTCATGGAGCATCCACGTTGTATGAACACGTTCATCAGACAAGTTGGCAGCTTTTTCCTCCCTCCCCACATTCTTAACTGTAGTCTTGCACTCCCCCAGCAACAAATTAGGACCACATTTACACCAGAGGGAGTCTGATTTACCAGGTAAGGCGTGCACAACCTTCTTCTATGAAATAATGCACACTATGTTATGGAAAGCATATTTGCCGGTGTGAGATGCCAGCTAGGAGGAGGTAAATAGGGCTCTTTGAATTGTGAGGCCTCAACCCCATAAAAAGAAAATGCATAGTATAGTAATTATATTTCTTTGTTTACAAATATGCATTTAGGTGTCGCTTTTCTTCTTTCTGTGGCATCATAGCTGTAGCTGATGAGTAAGAAAACTAACCCTGGAAATCAACTCAGCCTTTGTTAGAGTGAGTGAGGCCAGAAAAGCAAATCATGGTTAGTCACCAATAAATTTAGAACAGCAGCATCCTGAGGTAGCTCATTAGTTTTTATAGACATACACGACCTTAAAGTATAACTTTGCTGTGAGTGAGACTGCACTGCCCTGTCTACAGTAACACAGAACGGTAAAGAGCAGCTCAATTTCTCCACTGGCCAGATGTTACAAATTGCAAGAGCTATGTAAACTCTGCAAGGAGTCTGTCTGTATTTGACCACATGTGTAAGGATTTACAGTAATTAAATATCATTCTTCTGATGCGATGTTGTCATGGAACAGCACCTAAACTGTGCAAGTATGATTCCAGTTTCTATGTTTAGACATTGTAGACACTGCCTATGATGAAATCAATGCAAACAAGTCACACCACAGAATCAGTGTCGCCATGTGTTTAAACAAATCATTTGAAGACAGGCTTTACATGTTATCTGTGATTTAAAAAAAGTAATTTTCTTGTTGTGCACTAATTTAGCCTCAAAGCATATTGTATTTTATCAGTTCTTTATTAGCCTGTGCAAATCCACATTCTCCCTTCATTTTGATGGATATGAAGGTAAGGAATTTGAATATGAATTGAATTTAATAAAACAGGATTTTAGTTTCAATACTTTCACACAGAATCTTTCATATTTTGGCATGGGATGAAAATTCTTTTCCTTATTATTATTATTATTATTATTATTATTATTTGACTAAACCACTTTGAAAAATAGATCAAATTAATGTCTCATTTGCAGTGCTATATTAAAACCAGGGTTATGTATGCTATTAAAGGATATAGCCAGCAGCCTTTGTTTTCTACACAAACATGGGCACATCTCCTAAACCGAGGATGGGGTCTTGGTGGCGTCATATGGAGGAGGCAATGTTCATGCACTAAATCTATGTCATGATCCATGTCTGCAGGGTGTCTGATGGAGGGGTCACAGTGAGTTCAGATTTTTTTTTTTTTTCCCCTGGTCTACTTTAGATGAAAGGAGGTCTTGCGATATTCAAGCCATGTTACTCAAGGACAAAAAGAGATGTCAGAGCACATCTTGTCAGAATTTGTACATTGGTCAGTATAGCGCTGAGGCAGCCTTTCAGTGCAACACCGACAGTTCTCTCAAACGGGTGTTGTTCAGTATGTTCAGGCACTGATGAGTCATCTTTGAGTCTGTGATCTATTAAATTTAGATGACATGTTTTAAGCATGCAGTATTTCTTGAAACAAAGGGGGAAAAGTCACATTGATAAATGAAGCCACTTTTATTCATTGCTGACAGAGAAACGTACATGTGAAAATGGTAATGCAGTGCAGACTTGATCTTGAAGTTGTTCTTTCTATTTTTGAAATTTGTGTGAGGCCACCATGAGGGAAACAGTGGTCTTATTAATGCTGATCTGTTGTCTATTTACAAAGGAAACCTGCTCTATTGCATTTTCACATAATAAATATTAGAAACTTTATTGAACATTGATTTCAAATTTACATTTCTAAGAGGAATTGATTGTTATCTAAACTATTTCTTTACACAATTGTGTTGTTGTTGTTTTTTTGCTTAGAAAACGATGACATGGAGACATTGGCAATATGGTATGTGCACTGAGAGTTTTATAGTGACAGGCTTTGTGTGTTCAAAGTGCTCTTACTTAAAAAAATACCTTTCAAGAACATTTGAAAATAGTTTATAAATATATTTTTAAATATATATATATATATATATATATATATATATATATATATAGTATCACAGAGCCTTCAAGAAAGAACAGGGTAGATGGTTAGTCCACTTATGCTGGAGTCCACTCCTGTCATGGATGGCAGTATTAACATTTGCACTTAAATGTCTATCACCACTCTTAACAACACAAGCATGAAAATATGTGAAACATGATTTTCAGAGTACAAGTCTTAAGCCTGCATAAAAATAACTCCAAGAATTTCAGAATTTTACCCATGATTTCTTGTAAGCAAACCCTCAAAACCAACCAGCAGAATAACGTACAGTACAATGATGTGCAAAGCAAGAAAAAGATCTATAAGTGTTTGTAAATCATTATTTAAATTATTCTAAGATCAGTTACCTTGAACAAAAGTTTGAATAGGAATATAGGCCTGGGAAACATTATTTTTGTCATTTGGATATCGTTTGCATCTTGCCACAGTATGTCAGGGACACAATCAGGTAGGTGTGGTCATCCTGGTCTGGTTATGGGAATATAATGAATATCCAGTGGAACAAGTTCTGCTAATTGTGGCAGTCTGTTCCCTCTAAGTGATCTGGGATGGGCAGTCCAGTGAGGATTGTTAAACACTTGTTCCACACATTGAAGACAGGGCAGACCGGTTGAGCAAAGGCGATATCAAAGGTGTACAGGTGCTGAGAGCCAACAGCATCATAGAAAGACAGAGACCCAGAGTCATAGTCCAGTAAGATTCCCACACGCCGCAGGTGGGGCGAGGGCTCGATGGGCATCTCCTTGCTGTTGTGACGCGCCACCCAAGAGTTGTTGCAGCGAGACAGGACCCAGGAGGCTGAGTTCTTGCCTACCCACTCATGTTTGGGTGCTGACTTGTAAGCAATGCCCACTGCAAACCTGAAGAACACCAGAGAAAGACAGCAAAGCTTAACAAACAGTTTCTAACATGGTGAATCTGAGATCAGTGACTGAAACATGATTTTTCACAATGAAAAACACAGATTCATACCCTTACCATGTGCTTCCCCCTATTAGGGCCTCCCAGTAATGGCGGCCACTGTCAATGTACACATTGCCTGTGACCCCATAGCTGCTCTGGCTGGAGAAGCGGTCCTGAGCATGGCTCTTCTTGGACGAGGTCTCATCCCTCTCCACTGTCAGGTTGTCATGGGACACTTTCAGTTTCCGGTGAGCAGACTTTGGGTCCAATTTGAATGGCTGACCTGCAAAAAGGAATTTTAAACTTATTTTTGTTGCCTGCATTACAATGCATTACAATTTTCAGCAGTAACTAAAGGTACCCAATTGAGTTTGTGACCACTACGGGCGCTATAGTGCGCACTAAGAAAACCAGGTCCCTGTTTAATTGATACAACATGTAGTGCCAGAACGCCATGAGCATTCATATTACACAAGCCAACATAAACAATGCTACTCTATATTTTAAAATGACGATTTACAAATGTCTTTTGAAGTAGAAAATGCATTCAGCATGTTTATTGGGCCTGTTTTGGTGAGAAATTATGAAGACAAACAAAATCAAATATGTTTACATGGAAAACTACTTTGGGTGCCTTTAATATCAGTAATGCTGTATCAATGCTGGATTTTACATACTATTCGTCTTCAGCTTCCCAGGTTCGCTGCTGCGGTTCCCCGCCTGGTTTATGGCCTTGACTATGAAAACGTACTTGGTGCCACACTGGAGCCCATGCACAGTGTAGTGATTCTGCTTGATGTTTGGCACTATCATCCAGCTGTCAGCAGAATTGCACAAACCTGCAGCCCAGACAGACACAGATATTCAATGAGAAAGGATGAACCAATGAATAATTACAATTTGTGCTGAGTTTAGCCCCCCTCCCACTGTGTTGGCAATCAATAATTGAGAAAATACAGTGCAATTGTACATATTGTTTCAACCTCCTACAGCTGCTATTTTTTTTTTTTTTTTTTTTTTTTTTTTTTGAGGAATGCATGACCCATCAAATACAATAGCATTACCACTTCACCAAAATGTGCTTGGGCAATGAAGCAGATGAGAGCAAATTGCTTGATTGAGCATGCAGTGACCTTGTTAGGGACAATCATTTCAAATAGTCTGCACTCACTTGAACCAAAGGATAATATCAGGCCTGCAATGTACATCTGGATGTGAATCCAGTCTAAATGAAACTATATTTTATTCCCATACACTTTCCTAGGTGAATCTGTGCAAAAGGAAAAAAAAAAAAAATCTAAAATCTCATTACCCAGAAAGAGCCTAGGACAGTGGAGTTCTGCTCCCCTGCTGCCAGGATATTATATCTGGATAATGTAACGAAGCCCTCAAACAATTTAGAGTCCTCCAGTGAAATCCCTTTCCAATCCCTCCTTCATGGTCATTGATGTTTTTCCATAAATATTATACTCCCATGAGGAGAGCTGTGTATGCAACTTACTGACAACATTAGCTTGGCTGGTGAAGATGGCATACTGAAGTTCATATGATACAACGCAGAACTCATCATCCGACGTCCAGTGAACAGTGATGGTGTCATATGAAGCTGTACATAATTCCTCACGGATTACAGGCGGATTTGGTGCTGCAGTGGGAAAACAAAGTCAAAAGTTGATTTAGGTCTGTAATCAAAGTTGAGTGGCTTGAGTTCTGCATAGAAGGAAAACAAACAAAAAAGACCCACAATCAGTTGCAGAGACACAGAGACCTGTTTTGGTAAATGGGCCCATTCATTTTTCTCATTATGACAACTTTATGTCTTCTATTTGAATTTGGTTGCAGTCCCTCAAGCTATCACACAGCCACAGCCCTCACGGTTAAATACACTATGTACTTTATGCACTCAGCCTGAACAATGAAAACCTACTTCATTCATCTGGAAATGAAACCTAAACCCAAAACTGCAATCAAATTTTTGACTATTTTAGTTTTAAAAGTAGCAGGAACATGGTTGAAATATAATCACTGTGGTGGCCACCCATGCCGAAAACATAAAATGATTAGAAATTGTGTGTGTTCATTACTGTGAGACTACAGGATTGTTTGCCTGTACTGTTTGGATGAAAGTGTCCACAAAAGTATCTAAAATTACAGTTCTGAACGAGCATAATGGTGTGTCTAATTTTCTAAAAATTATAGGTAAAACAATCTGATACCACAGTCATTACTGGGAGGAATGAAACTGGGTAAAACCCTACCCTCCCCCATTTCACCTGTGAGGTAATCCAGGCTTTCTAGCATTTTCTTCTCCCTTGTGAAGTCCAAGGCAAAAGTATCAAAGGTGTCATTCAGGTTAATTTCTGGTATCAGGATTTGAGATGATGCTGTTGCCATGGACACCCTGTAATACACAAAGCCCACCATTAGACGCTGCCATAATGTGTCAATCCATTACTGATAGTGTTGCAATTCACGGCATGTGTTCCCTCACCTCTCACAGATGCTTTTGGCTGTTTGCAGGAAGCGAGCATGGTCTGTCTCCTTGAGGGTTTGGTCGGCCTGAGTGATGAGGGAGGAGGACCTCTCGATACACTGCTTGCAGCTGGCTATCTGCTGGGCTAGTTTCCTCAACCTCACAGCCTGGAAAGAAACAAGGACACGCCAAATAGCCCAGTAGATGACACAGGTCAATGGTTTTCACACTGGGGTCCAGGGACCACCGGGGGTTCTTGAGAGGGTCACAGGGGGTCATCAGCAAAAGCAGGCACAGAATAACGTTCATGACATTTTCTGGAGGTTAGAAAAACAAGGAAATGTGGCTAGGGATTTCTGTTCTGATCATAATTTATAGTGATTCTAGTTTGATTTGACCTTTGCTATTTCTCTACCCAATTTTAAAAATTCTATAAAAAGGGGACTGCTTAGGTCAAAATTCCCTCAAATGGGTACTCGAGGTCTGTTGTACATCTATTTTGTGGTTTCTTACCATGAAAAATGATTGGGAACTCCCGACCTATGTAACCAATGGACTAGTTACTGAGCATGCATTTCCCACAGCAAGAGCCACCCAAGATACATTAGAGGGGTGATGAAATACTGACTTTTTTTTAACCCATTTGCCAGTGTTATTTAACAGTTTTGTCCTGTCCACAAATTATTATAAATGGTATCAACTTGGTATGGTAATGTTTCTGGGATTAAAATGGAATCCCCCTGAGTTTTCCATTGACCTCAGATGTGGATTTCTCAAAGCGCCCCCATGACATTACTATGGTAACCAGACCCTCCTGTCCATCCCCTTGGGGAGGAGCCTGCCCCCCATTGGCCCAGAGGCAGAATGCAGCCTCAGAGCCTGACAAGAGGCACGGGGCAAGGAAGGAAACAGTGCTCCTCCTGAGAGGGGGATCACAGGAAGCAGGGCTGATCTTTCTCTGACACTGAGCATGGCACAGCATGCCACAACCTCTCTAATGGCATCTAATGGGGGAAAAGGGAAGGGAAACGATTCAAGAGGCAAAGCACATTCACTTGAAACGCATGGACACTGTGCCAAAAGTGCTCCATAACTGTTAGCAAGAGGACTGATACTGAGCACAGGACAAACAATACTATTAGCTCTGCAGTCTGGAAAGTCTTTCAAAGCAATGAGCTGACAAAACTAATATCTTGAAATAAGTATACCAACGCAAATAAAATCATGTATCCAAACAAATCTATTTGCCTACTGAAGTATATTATTGCCACTGTATCTTTTTTTCAGACAGCTCTAACACTATATCTACTACAGTACAACACACACCCTTCTCTGAGCCTAAGGGTGAGAAAGTGAGGATGAGTGAATCTGTGTGGGCCCAATCTGAAAGCCAGACAGACATTAAAAAACATCAATGCAATTGACATTTTCCCTACAACTTTGCTCCGGTCAACAAAAGAAGAGGACAGGTCATGAAGAGGACAGAGGTGATAAACAGTACCTTTCCCTCCTTTATTTTGGCAGCTATGATTTGTCTTCTCTGCTGTATGATATCAATCAGCAGGTCGCATTCTTCAAGTAGCTTGTTTTCTTGTCTCGATGCATTTAACTAAGGAGGGCAAGAGAATAAATAATAAGAAAGTTAATAATAGCAGTGTTTGGTCATTGAGTCGCTTTGACAATATGGAATTGTACACCATTGCATGGTCATTAAAGCAGACTGCATATGTCATTAATAGCATAATTGAATTTGTGCAAGCCCCAAGTGAAAGGAAACACTGCATTTCACACAAAATATCTATCCTTTTGTCCCTTCATAACCTTGTTTGTTAAGGTGAAATCACAAACAAGATTTAATACACAATGGTGGTCCTTCAGTTTATTAATATGACAGGCCTTTTGGGGAGGGACACCAGGCCCACTGGATGTACAAACATTAAACCAACAATGTCTTTTATCTTCCTCGGACTACATTTGCTCTGAAACTGCTCAGCCTGATACAAACTGAGTGCAACGATTATTAACATACAGTATTTTGCAGTTAATCTTGCCAGGATGATGAAAATATATTTTAAAGCACCATGATTGCACAGATATAGTGATTCATCATTGTCTCAACGACAGCAGTGGCCTTCTTGAAAGAAATGTTTTTATTGGGTTGTTGCCCATGAAATGCCACAGAGACTGGGAGCCATTACCTGCGCGGGAGCAGATAAACAGCCTTACCTCTACATGTTGGCAGGTCTGGATAAGTTTGCCCATCAGACTTTCCAACTCACTGGTCCTCTTGATTAGGCTGCTGAGGTTGGAATCCAAGGCTTGCTGCAAAACAAAATTGACAAGCAATATTTCATTACGCATTGTCCCTTATCAAATTGTAAACAGCTGAATAAATCTTGTAGGAGAGGGAAGGGAACGGGATCACAAGGACCACACTGGGTCCAGTGGAACAAGCAGGGAAGAGCTAACAGAGAACATTGTCACTGGATATGATTCACCACATTTGGTCTCTGATCAGTTTACAGCCCCCCCAAAGCCTCCCTATGTGCCAAAGACCCCATCATCATCATGCTGCCTGCTGAGGCCACAAAGCTTAGAGTGACACAGCAGAGCATCTGCTATTTGGGCAACATACCCTGGCTGCGTTAATCACCCACCAGTGACTCAGATCAAAAGCCCATGCTTGGAACCTGATAACTTTTTGTAATTGGGTGGCAAGATGTCTGTGTACTATATTGATACAATACATTTGTTTTGATGTAAAGGGTTATTATTTTAGGATTAAAGTGTGCTGTCCTCCTTGTAATGATTTTGTGAAGCACACACACAGGCATGAGGATGATCAATGCCAACAATTAGATATATGAGAGGTTTACATGGTAAACAGCAAGTAATCCTAGGTGAATTTAATATTCCATTCCACTCAGTTAATTAAATATGTGATGCCTCATTATGATAAAAACAAGACCTTTGCATTACAGAAACTTTCCCCCTCAAAAATGTGAAATTTATTGGGAACACTTCCAAATCATGTCTTTTTTTTTTTTTTTTTTGATATCATACCTCTTTGCAAATTTCCCTTGCAAATAGTTTGAATCCCACTGATAAGAAAACAAAAACAAAACAAAACAAAACAAAAAAACAGATAAGCTATAAAGGTATCTCTGAAATCAGTTTAGCAAACAGTGGGGCGAGCTCTTTCAGGTTAGACGTTCCACATTGCAATTTCATAAGGTGTAGCCTCAGTGTGCACCAAAATAGAAGACGTTTTATTTAACTGCTCTCACAAATATGATTTATTTATATGGAAGCGGAGGTGATGAAAGCCATCTGAATCGCTCAGTAGAAGGTGCAGGACAGCGCCATGCCTAGCTCTGACTTCCTGACAACAGAGTTTGAAAAATGTCTGCAGTGTGGCTCAGGAGACACGGCACACACTGAAAATAAAACTGATGAAATAGTTATTGAGACTCAAACATGTACCCTTGAAACTCCTCTAGAAGATTGTTGTTCAAGATGAGAGAAGGCAACACAGGAGTTAAATGTTCAACTCCAAAAATCTAGTTATTGTAATAAATGTTGATATAGTGCTGACCTAACTGCCAGTGCACCATGTTAATAAGGCAGGTGCTTTTTACGATCCTCCATGAATTATAAATCTATAACACATATCTTTTTAGTTAAATTCGAGATGGCAATTCATGACAGCTTTACAGTCAAGACAGTGGACACATATTGAATATAATCACTGTTTAACATTACTCTATGTACTGAATTAAATCCAGACCCTCTACTGTGTTCATTTGACAAGAAGGCAAAAAATGTATTTCATAACATATAGAATATTCTACTTTAACAAGTGGCACTGAAAAACATATGAAACATACATAGGATAGATTTTTCAGAGAGGTATATTTACATTATTGAGTGGATGGATATTACATAACAGTGCGGGTATACAAGAATAGCACATTATGATGGGTATTTCTCGATCAAAGCTTTAGCTGACCTCCCAAAAAGTGCGAATAATTGGCAGACCGACAGTACCACGGAGCCTGTGATGTTCAAAGGGAAAAATTATAAACACTAGTACTGTATAAAATTACAGACGTTGCCAGTGGATAAAGTTTCAAATGGCACAGGATAAAACTCCATACGCTGACGGTGACCCGTCAGGTCTACGAGAGGAAGGAAGAGAAACTGGCCAAACCAAAGGTGTGGGACCAAAAGCATTCCCATTCAAAAGGAAACTGCTATTCTTTCCTCTCATCAGTTTTAAATGACTTTAGGAAAAAAGACCTCCATCAGAGGGAACTGTCTAAACACAAGAGAGGCATTAATATGGCAGGAGAAACTATTTTTCAGGTGGACTGAGAAATCCAGTACACCAAAGATGTTAGAAGAAATAAACTCTCCCTCTCTCACACGCATTTCCTCTCACTCTTTCACTAAATAGACCAGTGATATCCAGCTTGGCAATACATCAGTAGTCTTTAGTCTATTTTTTTTCTTTACACACAATATGTTAGACAAAGACAGAGTGTACAACTTGCATTTTTTCTCAGTAAACTTTTCTTTTTCTATTTATTAACGCAAAATGAACCCATCTGTTCCCAATCATTAAGAATAGCTCTAATATTTGGCCAGGATAAACAATTGTTCAGGACAGAGCCACCTAGGCCCTGTCCTATGGCCCGTAAAAACAACCATAGTCTAAGATGGGAAATGCTGTTTGCTCTCTCACTTGAGGCTTGAAAGAATTATTTAATTATGCAGTCAACAAGGTATGCAACCACAGTGTACTGAAATTAAGTTGAACTTATGGAGTGTATCCTGGTGTCAATAAAATAATCAATCCAATCATCCTAATGCTTGAAAAATGCAACTAACTAACTGATACTATACACCAGAGAGGCCAAAACATAGCCAAGAACAATCTATTAACGAGAGAAAAATGAGAGAAGAGTGTTGCTTTATCGTCTCTTGCAGAAGTACCGTAAGTTCATGGAAACAATAACAATAAAAAAAAAAAAAAAAAGCATTTGTTAATTTAATTCATCTGGATCTGCCGAGGGGAATTCCCAATGTCATTTCATCATCTGTGAGATGAACTTACAGTACAGTACATGCACACTTCAGTACAGTATGTACCTTAACTGTTAAACTGATGACTGCAAACACAGCAGACTCCTAAAGTAGAATACAGTACACAGAGATAACCAGCAAACTGCATTACATGTGTCTCATTGCCTTCTCTGTTTAGCTAACCATGTTTACATCAGTGTGGCATGTATTTGCTCCTGATATTTTCAGAGGGTGACAAAATGAGTAAGAAAAGCCCCTTCAAAAATGACATTCAGATTTAGGCTACTCTGTCAGATAAATTTGTCTCTGAATGTGGAATTGGGAAAAAAAAAATGATGCTGTAAGATCACCTGGTCTGCCTCCTGGTCTGAATGATCACTCCACTCACTGAGATAGCGGCCAGGAGATTTCTGCACAATGACAGCATGATCAAACAAAGGAGACAGGTTAAGACTGATGCTCTGACCTAAATTACCAAAGCGTTGCCAAAGATTACTGCACCCCAGTCTCACTGTGACCAGGCATTGTGAGGGAAAAGGAACAGGCACAAAGGGGTTTTGGATGTCATTTTTGGAACACTAAACCCCCTTTTGTGAGTCATGCATGAACAATGTGGGTATCTGTGAAAATAAGGATGGTCTTAATTTCAGTCCCATGCAGTAAAGACATGCAGTTCTTAAAATAGACCTTAAGATGAACTTGAGCAAATTTAATAATGGAATAATCCTGAACACCTAAATCTGGTAGACCGAGTTACAGACATGTTCAGTAATGAAAAAGTAAATCATTGTGATCATTTGAAAAAAGAATTCCGCCTCGCTTTTACACGGGTTAAAGCTAAACGGTAATTTCCATGAGAAAGGCTTAATAATAAAAGTCAGCTGCACGGTTGCCTTGTAATAGACCATTAAATGGTCCCATGAGGTTTCTGGAGCCATGATAGAGTCCCATGGCGTGTGTTGGCAAAATACTGACCCACAAAGACAAAATCTCTCTCCAATGACAGAAGCCCATTCAAGTCTAAAATGGAAGGAATGCATGGGCACCTTTTTTGTATGTTCCAGCTAACAGCGTCTTCCTCTGCCTTATTAATGTGCGCCCATGTGGTGAAAGTGAGCAGTTTCACTTAACCTAAAACCCTGAAAGCAATCTCTTTTTATTGACTGTAATTACATTTAAGACCCTCAAAGAGACAGGGTCTCTGACTGTTTCAAAAAGCTGTTGCATCCATTGTTCATTATTCACATGTATGTAATGCTCATGTATTCCTTACTGTAAATTTACTCTGAATAAAGAAGTCCAATAATGATACTTGTATTGCCATAAATAACTAATCGCATGGTGAATTCCTTTAGACTGGTGTAATCTAATACAATAAGATTGCTTTAGAAAGTAAGCATAGATATTATATTCAACTGCGTCGCTATAAAATAAGTCTATATGTATGTACTATCGTGTATTTAGAATTATCTTACAGAATATTTCAGCGTTGTTCCAGTCCGTTATGGCAAACAATGCTTCCAACTTTCCAGGAAATTATTCAGTTCTTACATATTTCTACTTACAAGCAACATTATATTCTATTGACTAATTGCCCGCTCATCTGCATGAAAAAGGATTGGCTTCTCTCTGCTCACTGGTGTGGCTGGTTAAATAAATGCTCAATACAGCAACAACAGCCATTTTGACAGTGTATTTAAATTTTTGTACAAGATCTAGTTGCACCATGAAAGGCGATCAATGATGTTAGAAATGTTTCATTATTATTACAACAAATTGATTTGCTGTGTACATATCACCAAAATAATACAGACTGCCAAAATGTATCATTTATGTTGTTAAAGCTGTATGTAATGTCTGTCTCCATGAAGTAAAATATTACTAACATATCTTATAATCATAATTATAATTTGGTGCTAAATTATGGTTTCTTTTTTTATGGCATAGCAGAATTTCTCCATCATGAAACCCAAGCAGCTGAGATTAAAGCCAGTTTGAGAGTTTTGTCGTACAGTGGACAAAAAAACTAAATCATCATCAGACATGTGCTTGTTTTCCAGTGCATCTTAGTGAATATTTAATATTCAAGCTCTACAAACACTCCTCTAACATGCACAGATCATCTCTTACCTTAAGTTTCTCATATCGGTCACTGAGGGCTGCTACTTGGTGGTCCCGGTGACGACCAACCAGTTTACACAAGGCACAGATCAACTGTTCGTCTGTCACACAGTACATGTTGACCTTCTCATCCTCATGCTCCAGACACATAAGCCCTCTCAGGTGGGAGTCCGGCAGGGGCTCAATTAGACGGTGGCCCGTGAAAGGCTTCTTGTTTGGGTGGGTTGCCTTCAGGCACTCGTCGCAGTAGGACACCTCGCAGGTGACACAGGTCTTCACGGCATCCTGTGGCGGGTCCTGCTCACAGAACTGGCATTGCACTCGGTCACTGGGAGACGTCATGGCTTTGCTGTCGGGGATAGCTCGCTCACGGCGGGTCTCGTTGGGAGAGTTAGGTCCACTTAGAGAAGCCTTCTGGTAGCGGTCGATGATGTTCTGCAGTGTCACGTTGCGTTTGAGTCCCTCTAGGCCCCTCTGGTTGAGGGTGATGACATAGCGACAGGTTGGGCACTGGAAGGCACTGATAGACTGGATTGGCTCGCTGGGGGTGCAGTGGGAGACCAGGATGCGGTGGGCGCAGTTAAAACACAGGCTGTGAGCGCAGGGCAAGAGCAGTGGGTCCTCGAAAAGCTCCAGACAGATTGGGCAAGTCAGCTCCGACTCCAGTGTTTCCATCTTCAGGCAAAAGAAAGTGGTGTTGTCAGCGAAATCCAGGGAAGCTGATCAGCTATCTGCAAAGATGACATAAAAATGAATTAGAAAAGAGAGAAGCTGTGTTCAGTTCAGTTATGAAAAGGGTTAAACTGCGGGGGGTTGTCAACTTTCCCTGAGTAGAAATTAATGAGTGGCCCTGCAACATGTCCACTCAGGGAACTGCAGCTTATTTGGTTAACTCGAGAAGGACGAGTGAATAAAAATGATATCATGCATATTCTGTCTTTATTATCAAGTGTTTTATAATGATAAAGACAGAAAAGATAATCATCTGGACTAAAAATATTCACATTTACCAATATTATGTAAATATTTGTAAGAGATCACTTATTATGGAAATGAAGCAAATACATAGCAGAAAAAAAGCAAGCAGACAGGAAAATACACAAACAAACAAACATGAGAACATGCTCTTGAATATGATATTATATCTCAGAATAGTGTATGGGTTATTTTAGTGATGTAACTCACAGAATGCAGCAGTGACTCATTTTATTTGGCGTAAGAATAGTCTAGCCTTGTCTCCATGTGTTTCTCTCTGTAGTGTAATGCGTAGGCCAGCAGGCCAGTGAGGACTGACAGCTCAGTGAAGCAGAAGTCTATTGCCTTGCCTTCTCATGGCTGGGGCTGCACACTATCACAGACACTAAGCCTTTGTTCCAGGCCAGGCAGACACCCCAGCTGCGAGTGGACGCGGTGTGCCCACAGCGTCTCCCTGCATGAACTCTCTACCTCCACTCATTATGTGTGAAGAAGGCAAAAGCTCATTACCAGGCCAGTCGGCCACAAGTAGCCTTTTGAAGTTGCGAGGATACAGCAATTACCTCTAGGCTACAGACCTGGGTTTGTTCTTCCTATTCTATTCAAATCCGCGGAGGCATCTGACTATCCCACTGTACTGTACAAGACAAGAGACAATTGTTGCACTTGTCTCCAGTGTCTGTGATGCATCTGTGGGCCTTTGTTTCTGCACTATTGTGTTCTTCGCACACAAAGCGCCAAATGCAGGTGTCTACTTGCTATTTCTGGGAATCAGAAATGTTCCCCCTGCTAGGAAAGCCAGCCAGTTTGGAATTCTGATAACACAAAGCCTTTTGGCACCAACATCATACTTTCATAGCCTTGATTTTATTTTTCATCAATTTATTCTCTTTAACATTTCAGGTATTTATTTATTTATTTATTTTTACCAGGCTCAGTTTAATGGGTACTTGTCTGAACATCTATTTAGAAATCTTAACTGTATAATAATACTTAATTAATTCATAATAATACTTAATTCATTCATGCATTATGCAAACAGCCTAAAATCCAACTCATTTCAGGGTAACAGTAAAAACTGTGGCACATTTAAATGCAACAACTTCCAAATTTTTCAGATCTTTACATGACTGCATACCCCAAAAGTCCACATTTTTATCCAGTCTTTTTATTAATTTAACTTATGACCTACAAACAAATATGACATTATTGTAACAAAGTAATGAGTGACTACGTGCAGTCACTGTACTCGCAGCTCTTAGTCCAGGTACATAATTAATTTCTCACTCAGGCGGGCTGAGTAATACTTCCTAAATACAAAAAGAATAAAGAGCCTTGTATGAAGAGCACAATGCAAAGCTACAAAGTAAACTAATCCTAAGCTCCTGTGTCATCATCTCCTGTTTAAAAAGAAAAAGCCCTGAAGTTACAAACAGCTTGTAAAATAACACTATGGCAAAGAGCCATTGCAGGCTGCTTAATAGCTGCAGCACCTTACAGTACATACTCCTGAAAGCTGTCCCATTCATACACCGTTTACTTTACCCACCGATGGATTTCGCCCCACTTTGCACTGCCGAGACATTTCGGTTGAGGGAAAACTTCTGACCCGAATCATGAAAGTATGTTCATGACAACAAATGCAAAAGCCATAAACACCATCATGCTGTACAAACAGGGGATCCAGATGGCACAAGTCTTCATAAGCCAGTAATCCTGCAGCAGAGCTGTCATTAAGCAAGAGATTGAGCAAGAGGTAGCAAGCACAACAGGAAAAGCTGCCCGACAATTCCAGGAAAGCCAGCTCCACCTACAGTTGGAGAGCTGGCCAGTACTGGAAGTAGAGGGAGAGAGAGGAGAAAGCAGAAAGAGAGAGAGAGAGAGAGAGAAACTGAGAGAGTAATTAAGAGCCGCACATGAGCAGAGTTCTGCAGAACCCAGCCCACGCCCTCACAGGCAGGTTAGTGTCCACTCAGCCCTGCCCATTCAGATTTTCAAAGCGTCAGGATCAGTTTCCAGTTTCCCTCTGTGACCGTCCCTCTGCCTCTCTCCCAGCACAATGCTGCCCTGTACAGTGGAACTTTTCTTGGCGATGCCACCAGGGATTAAAAAACAGAGAAAGCCTGAAGACACAAACGCACACACAGCTGAGAGTGAGCCTGACCGGCAGCAGGACTCATCTGCAACATGGGACAGACATCTCTGATTCCCTCAGCTCCCAACCAACAAGCTGACGTGGATCGGCACAGATTACATCACAGTCTGTTGTCTGTCCCTCCACAGACTTAAAGCGTCTAACATGTCTGCCTCAGGAGTGCAACTATTCAATTCAAATGCACCAGAGTGGCTCTAAATTGTGCAATAAGTTTAAAGTGAAATCATTTCAGGTTTACACCATTCCCATCACTCTCCTGAGAGCTAAAAGTGAAAAAGCCTAAGCATATTCATTGACAGAACAGAATACAAATAAGGATAGACACTACATAACATAATCTGCTATATCCGAGTCTCTGCCAGTTTTCCCTCATGTGGGAATCACAGAGGTACCATCTGCTTACCATGTGCCTCTGCATCCAGCCACACCCCTGCTGGGCTCCATTTGATTTCTGCTGTCATTCAAAAGTGCCCTCAGTGTAAATATCTTCGCTGACAGACAGATACACACTGTAGATATTAAAGAGGAGCCCAAGTTCAGACAAAGCAGTGGGTGTGAGCTACACTGCCTGGTAGATGAGCATGGGAATGTAAATGGCATTCTCCAGGCTTCTTCTAAAGCATCCAACTGAGAAGGAATGCCCTCTTTAGTGTCAGGGGAGCAGCAAGGGGCTCATCAGCATGTGTACACTTTTGAAGAGAACCATAAAAAGGAACCTAATGAGAAAACCTATAGATCTTGGTTTGATACAACATCCAACATCCACATGACATTTTACACTGAACACAAGTATTCACAAGTCAAGTAGACTGCAAATTTCTAACTTGACAAGCTGTTTTTGTGTTGCTGTCTGATGTGAACGTGGGCTGTTGTTTATACACGCATGGAACAATAAAAAAATTATATGCAAGGCCTCGTGAGCCAGATTTAGACCAAACAATAGCAAGCCAAGGCTGCAAGAGTACAGTGTTTAGTACAGTAATTGTCATCTATGGCCAGAGAAAATTTTAGGGTACAATTATATTTAATCATCTACTTATATTCCCCTCTCTTGAAATATTTACAGCATGATTTCTTTACAGTGGGATATTTACGGTTGCTAAACTGCAGAACGATAAACAAAATGGTGAGCATGAACAGGATAACCTCTCTTAAGGCATATGAACTTACAGCGCTGTGTGTGGCTTTGTTAAACAATGAACTTGAAAGTAATTGGTCATTTAGCAATGAAAAAAATACAATGTCACAGATAAGAAGACAATTTCCTGTTGAAGCACTTTCTAATCCTTTTGGTTGCACTCTTTTATCGCCCTTAATGATGGCTGTGATCCATGTATTCATCAATGGAGAGACTGTGGTTGCTCTTTCTCTTCTTTCCTGGGGCAGACACCTAACATGTTTATCTGTAATCCTGTCTTCACAGCGTAGCTGTGACCAATGTGTGGCCTGTTGCTGCTCCCTAAAGCAGCCAGCTCAATGCAGCGGCCCACTCACACCTAATGTGATTTACAGCTGTGGCAGCACAAGCCAGATGATTAGACAGGCTTTAATCTGCCTGCCCGATCTGCAACCACACACATTACTATGATTAATAGCCGGGCCTGACCAACATTAAAATTGTTACTGAGGACAAGTTAATCACAAACCTACATATTTGTCTTTGGCCCTCATCTGTCAAGTGTTATGGTTTTATGTTTTTGCTGGACAATTAATGAAACAATCAGTTTTCATAAAAGCTGAATGGAAGCAACAGACATGACTAAAAATAAAGCATCAGTGAACCTCTTCCATAATGAAGATCCAGAGGAAGGTAAACAGCTTGAAGAAATGTTCTGATAATTTACAAGGTGCAGTGAGTTTCTTCAAAGTGATTAATGATTAGAAACAAAAGGATTTTGCCCGGTGACTTATCAGAAGTAACCTAAGTTGTGTCTTTGTAACTCCAGCCAAACAAGTCCACCCCCACCCCCCGTATGCTTACTGGCAGGCTGGTGTCTCTGCTGCACAGGTCATCCTGGTCAGTAATCAGAACCACCAAACTCTCATTTCCTCTCTGCGGCTTGGCAGGTGGCATCAGCAGGAAAATACTGTATTCTTTCCACAATCACATGAACTTTTACAGCCTGTGGCTAGCACACGGCAGTCACGATAAAAGAAACGCTTTTAATCACGGATCTACAAAATGGTGCTATTTTTATATTTCACATCATTTGTCAGGAAAACTGCCAAACGTCTTCCAAAGTTATGGAAAACATCCGAGGTAAATTGTGCATGCATTAAATGTGCACCATGTAACGCAAGGTGTAATTTCATGTCAACAAATGTTTTTTTTTTTTTTTTTTCCTCCCCCGTTTTCATGGTGCAAAATATTGTAAGAGCGACATCTTGTGGCCGAATTATAGAATAGCCGCCATGTCACAACTGCTAAATCCTTCATTGAAAAGATACTCCTAAAAAACAAAACAAAACAAACAATTATCTTTCTATATCTATAAAAATGATTTTAAAAGTTATCTATACTTCCTTTGCCAGCTTATGGAGAACCTTCATTGTGTTTGCCAAATAATGCAACACCTACCATGATCTGTATCTAATTCCTATCTTCCTTGTATCCTTGTAATTACATCCACATCACAGTTATTACTGAATAACAATTGGCAAATATTCTATCAGGAGGCTAAAAATAATCTTGCTTATTGTGTTTGACATTCTGTTTGTGAATACAAATATCAGACACGTATAAAAAGGAATCATTGCGGGTGGCACTGCTCCTCTATCCTCTTGCTTATGCATTGTCTGGCCCAAACTATTCCCCATCTACTCTCCCCAAAACGAGTTTCAATTGATCATTCACCCAATGTGATGACTCTTTTTAAAACTTCCACATGTGTTTCCATGGTGACAGCTTTATGTCTATTTACCAGATAGGGATCAAAGGAAGCCTGGTCTGGTGGGAAGATGTCTAACATTCTTCCTCACAGGGAAGAAGGCAAGTTACTAATTAATGAGGGAAACCCCAGACCCAACAGCAATGCCTCGGTTGTAATCTTAATTAGCAACACGTAACATGTCTAGCATGTGTTTCAATGGAGTCCTGTCAAAACGTGTATGCAGATGTAATTGCCAATGAGCAGTGGGAGAGGCAGCAAGTGGAGGGTGGGGGGGGGACTTTAAACTGTGTTGTATAATCTTATCAGTGAGGTAAATGGTATTTGTATTTAAGGGAATAAAGGCTGTTTTTACTTCCCTCATGCTGTAATTTATTTCTCTGGTTTAACTAACACTCATAAAATCTTCTATAACAGTAATGGGCATACCAAAGCAAGATGGCATTTAACTTTCAGAATGAGAAAAGAATAGAGAATGTGTAATCACAGTGCAGACATCCTGCATTGCCAAGAGAGCGATTATTTATTTACCAACAATTTGACATTTTAATTAGCGTTGACATTTTAGCTGTATTCTGCAAATGCCATGCCTGATGAGGGACAGTTCATTTTACTCCTGACTGCTCCCACTCCTGAATGTTTACATTCTAATTCTTGGGAAGGGGCCAATGTATCACTCTATATAGAGTTTGGAAAATCCAGTGAATACCTGAGTAGCAGCTTTTACACAAATCTGTTTTTTCCACTCTCACTATGTGTGGGTGCGTTCTTGGAGAGTTTTAATCACAGCAGCCCTCTTGGCCCTCTTACTTAGTCACCACATCCCTTCAGTATGATTCAGTTCAAAACATGATGGAGTCTGTGAATGCAACACGGCAAAACAACCACAAAATTTGAGCCCTGCCTGGACGCTTAGTAACAGGAGATGACTCAGTGTTTTGGTTGCTAAACATGCAGGCACAGTGATACAAAATTCTCACTGCAAGCAAATGGACCCCTATAAGTTAGGAGTTGTCTTACCTGCCACATGATTACATCCATAAACAGGCAGGAGAAGAAAGAGCAGTCTTTAAAGTTTAGTCAGTGTTGGTACTAGTGCTCTACGAGGCTGGTCCACTGCAGTGGCTCTTCATGTGTTTCTCCTCACTGTGTCACTCTCTTATGTGAGTTTCTGACCCTCTAACCCTGTTCTCTCAGCCTATTGAAAAGCAGCAGGAGGGTTGAAACTGTCCACCCTTTCTCTCCTTTCACTGAGAATTGTACCTAGTCCATCTCGCCACAGTGGGCTGCAAATTGTTGCATTAGCCAATCATGTGGAGGGGGCAGGACTTCTGCTGGGTAGGTCTACCAGTCAAACTACTATCAGAGCATGGAGCATTGCCATAACTCTCAACACAGCGTTTCTGTGATCCTGAAATAAACATCCTCCAATGGCACACCTCAACAAGAATGAAACACCTTTAAAAGCATAAACAGCACATTTCTTTAAGTTTTGACCACATAAGTATAATTATATTTACAGCTACAACAGATAACAACCTCAGTCAGGCTAAAGCGTCATCCCCATCAAAGCTACTGCAGATTATGACAGCTGGATGTTTGTTCCATGCCGAAGGCGAAACTCAATACACCCAAATTAGACGGTGCATAACCAAACGCGCTAATCAATGATGTCATTATCCTCTCCAGAATTAGACAAGTGTGACCGAGACAGCAGCTCGCTAAACAAGCAACTGTGGATGAGGAGTCTACATCGGCAGACTGACAAATCTATTAGCTTAAGTGTATCTGTGTTATTCAAAATAACAACAATGTTCTTTTGCTGGAATCCATAATCCATGCAGGAGCTTATGTTTAACTTTCAAACAAATCCACAGCAACCTTTTTTTTTGCTTAAAGCGATCACACCCTTTTATTTCCCGTGTGAATGCTTTCATTGACATGGAAACATACAGGAATTTACTGTGGTTGAAAAAGTTGACTCAGATAGTGTTGAAAGTTATCTTAGATTGCTGGCATGTGTTCACCACTCTGTGGTTGTGTGGAAAAATGCTGCCTACACAAACATGCGCTGCCTGACATGTTTGGCAACAGCACAATGATGCTAATCACATAAAGTTTGATCAACCCCAAGCCTCGGACTTGAGCTCATGCTCGTTGCTTAATCCTGACATGTGAAGTCTGTTGTCATCAGTCATACATTTCCTGAGATGGCCTTTGTCAGTGACATCATGTCAGTGCTTTTTATATTGGTGCCTCACTGTAAAGCAAATGTTTATCTTGCACCGCACAATATCATGGCACCAGGAGTCAAGTAAAGCAGATTGATGTGAGTTTGTAGCGACTCACAGCCCCTGCCAGAACTCCTCGAGTTTCAGTTTTGCCTGCAGGGTTCAATAAAGTACAAAGAGAAATGTGAGAGCTATGAAAATAACTCAGTTTCCAAGGTATATTGAGGGTGATAATTGGTTGAAAAATTACATATAATATGTAATAACCTAAACACACTAAAATCGTTATTGCTTCAGTATATTTTCAATAGTGATTGCACCAGGCACGTAATGTGCAGAATGAAAACACATGCATGCATGATGATCACAGAGTAATGTAACCCATTTTTAAACATTTCTGCAGTGTTTAAGAAGGATACAGTTCTATCTTAAAATCTCAGAACAGCTGTCAGAGCTGTTCATAAAATCTTTGGTACTAACAGTGGTTACATCTTAAATTAGTTAAAAAATCACGGATAGAATATTTCACAGTAAAAATAAATAACTAAATAAAGAATGTGGTTCATGCAGATAAAAACAACAATCATAGCTAAATATATTCTTTGACTTCAACTTTTTCATTTTAATTTTTTGTTGAATAAATTGCACTAAATTATACGATTATGCTTTCTGCATAACTAGAGATACTAAATACAAAATTTCTATCAGTGCAAATGCCATGCAGAATAATGCAAATCTCAAATTAAAAAGGAGATGTTCATTTCAGTGTGAACACATTTTCCCAATGTAATTTCCACTAAATACTGTATGTGCTTTTATCTAAAAATAACCGTCTTTGTAATGAGTTCACACTAACACATAGACTTCAAATAAGAGAGCAGCGCTAAATGTCACATATTGGAAATACAGAGCCATGGGATCATCCCTTACCACGCAGTCCGTTAGCTAGCCAGTCAGCCAGTCAGTCCATAGTCTGGATGACAGATGAGCATAGACCTAATGCTTGGGAAGAGAGTTTGCAGAAAACACCAGCTCGCCTCAGAAGCCTCTCTTTAGCTGCTACTTTCTGCCTGGGCTCCGCTGCTTCCTCTGTCTCACCACTATCTCTGAAATTCTCCTCACACAGCCACTTCTTCTGTAATCCCTCTCTAAAGGAAGCCGAGTCTGCTCCAAATGGCTCAAGCAGGCACCGACTTCTCAGGCTTTTCCTCTTTGTGTTGTTTTGTTGGCTGGGATCATTAACTTAGTCCCATGAGAAGATGGGAGGTAAATAAGCCCCCTGCTTCCCGTGGGAGGCTGTCAATCAAAACTGATGATGAGGTGGTGAGGGGGTGCTTTAAGCTGCCAAGGAGACACCCCTGATTGGTCATTAGGGAACAGAGGTGCCCTGCATGACAAATGGGAGCATAAGGATGGATGGGCCTGGAGAAATGCTCAGCTGAGATTACTTGCACATTGTAAATAGACTTTTATGCAGCTTGCTCATTTGCATGGCATTCAAAAGATAATAAAGCCATGAAAATGGTTGAGTAATCAAAGTTAACATGGTAAATACTTATAAAAGACAGCTGAATTCATTAAAATGCAGTTAATATTGTCCATGACAAAATCAGTAAATATTTAGTGTCAACCTAGATGATTACAACATTTTTAAATGGCTGGTTGGTACAGTTTGGAGACTCAGTAGGGGGATCGGGAGGAAAGTCTAAAGCCTTCGTTGCCATGGTGGTTTGCAAGAGCAATGGTGCATCTTGGCACATGAGCCAAATGCCACTCTAATCTTTTCATAGCCAATCCTTAAGCTCTCTCTTCACAGCCGGCTTGTCTCTCAGTTGGGCCTACTGCTGTCTGTCACTCTGCAGTTCTTCCCAGCGTCCGATGCCTAACTGAATTCTGGTGCATTTATTTTTGAAGGCAATGCAATTTGTAAACAAAAGACACTGTGAACAAGACAAGAATACCTGAGAAGGGTCTTAGAGGGGTCATTTTGCTCCCACTGACCCTGACAAAACTCTTGACAAGTTAGCACAGGGAGCGACAAAAGACAAACTAAATGGCACTGAATGGGGTGCATACCTCCATCAACATTATGCAACTGTCAAGATATGCCAGCTCCATATGTCAGATTTCCCCTAAAGGTTAATGTTTTTTCCCTGCTGCATAACCAGCTTGTTTGCATACATTTTCATGACTGTACCTGGAATAAATGAAATATAAACACACAAGACATGCCTATTCTAATTCTGGCCACTTTTGAGCATTTTGCAGAGCTATCACAACACCTACCAATCAAAATATCGGGTTATTTGTTTACTGACCATTAGTGGTGCGTGAACAAATAACCATTACCACTGAACCAAATTTGGGACACATTTGCAGGGCAGTTATATCTAAACTAAATGAGGATCTGTCTCCCCTTATATCTGCTGATAGGCACATACAATTCCGTGGTGTGACATGAATCTATTTGGAGGTTACATGTTTTTTTTTTAGTAAAAAAAAAAAAAAAAAAAAAACACGCTCACTTCTACATCCCTTCTACAGCTCCCTTTGATCAGTTAGTCACAGTTCTTCTTTGCTCCTTGCCCAAGTTTGGTACAAATCCATTTCTAACTTTTTGAGATACCCTAGGAACAGACAGACAAACAGATGGAATAGGGCAAAAATATAACCACTGTCCAATTTCAGTTGGCGGAGGCAATTACGTGTGGCATTCAGTGTGCTTCCAATGCCAGTTTTGTCCCACATACATGGTTGTACGCCGGATTTAAACACAGCATGGAATGCATCAATTTTCCCTTTCTTGAGAAAAATATGCTCTATAGGACACAAACACACACACGGCAATACTAGATGATTCTTCTTGACTCACCTTTCCACAGACATATGCCTCCTCACCACTCTCTCGCTGTGTGTAAAACTGTAATTTACAACACCAAGGAATTCTACAAGGCAGTGTTGGATGTCTTCCAATATTGTTCTTGTGCTAAGCCATGCAGTGTAATTAAAAATTTCCATTACATAATTGTCTCTCGACAGACTTTTCACTGAAATAATGATTAATTTAGATTAATTTCCACTCCAGTAAAATCCCATAAAATTTTAGTTGAGTTTAGATGGCATGGTGTGGCCACAAGGTCACTTGAGGCCAGCGCTTTGAACTGGCGAAAATAGTTTGCTACGACAAGGTCAGGTCCAAAGTTACACCCCTTAGGAGCTGTAATAAACATTAAGTGGAAAGTGTCTGTTTCTGTTTGAAACCACTCCAAAGGAACATGTCTGGGCTGTGGTTTTAGGAACTGTCTCCACCTCGCCCACTGGAAACCCAACCTGATCCATGATGCAAACGAACGCACAAAGTTGGTCTTGCTTTCTGGGAGACAAAAAAAAAAAAAAAAAAAAAAAAAAAAGAGAGAAAGAAAAATATTGTGCATACCTGTCCCTCAATTCCATAAATCCATCAAATGTGGCTTTTAAAATCACAACAAATATGATTTCTAGATCAAAACACCTGACATCTACTCCTGTATGTCATGCTGTATCAGCTTAAACCGGGCAGAAATTGACTGCAGTATTACAGCCAAAGTAGTTGATGAAGTAGAGCTAAAAGCTGCATTTTAATCCAATCCAAAGGTTGTGAGGCTGACAGTACAAAATTAATTTCTTCATTATTTATGTATTGTGTTCTTTCTGTAAGTGGCAATCAAGACGCTGGTGTTCTCAATATAATTCTTGTAAAATTACTATCTGAAAATATGTTGTATTATACTGTACATATATTCCCTTATCAATCACTACCAGCGCACAATATACTGAAGAAAATAATCTCTCCAAACAGATGAATATTCATCCCTGCTAAATAAGGCCATTTGTTGCAAGAAGCAATCCTATTGGTCTTGCTTGGCACATCAAGCTGCATTAATTGGAAAAGGAACTGAAAAGACCCAGAAAAGCTGTCCTGAAGGAGCAGATAAGAAGTTGGAACAAATTAGGCTCTGAAATCTGATGTTACATAAACTTTCATTCACACGGGTACAACGACACAGAATTTGTCAAAAGGACCAGGAACATCATGTTCTGGGGTTATATTTGATCTTGTTACTCAGACATATGTAACTGCAAATTATTCATGTGCTAATCAACAAATCCTAAAATTTACATCTGAAGTGTCCAATTCTGGGATGAATTGGATTGTCATGTTGTTCCACTACTTATTTGCTACATTACAAATCTCAATTTACATTATATATTTTATAAAATAAGGTGAACAGCATTAAAACAGTAATAACACTGTGTTATGCAGTATAAAAAGTAGCAGGGAACATTTTCAGTTCAAACCTGACAGTACCACAAGTCACATTTGATTAGCATGAGGACAAACTGGATAAGGTCAAAGCAACTTCACAAGAAATGCCCAGAAGCACAGATCATTACAGCGTTCCCACTACTGGAGATTCAGCAGCCACAGAATAAGCAGTGGGCCTTACTTACATGCTTGGTCCAGGGTGATCCACTCAAACACAGGAGGAAGGTGCAACTCCCACTGACGGCTCAGCTCTCTACTTCAATAGCACATGGATGAGAGTCTAAACAAAACATAGCATCCTGGCTGGTCTCCTTCCTCACTCTTTCCCTCATTTCCAGGGCTCCCCGCCCTGCCCCAGCCCCAGCCCCAGCCGTATGCTCATGCAAGCATAAAACATGCCCAGGAAGCGTCACTTCCACTGGGCCATTTCATGGATACTGCCCCCATTAATGCTGGGGCTGTGCTCATAGGCCTGGCACCCCCCTCTCTGGGGTTGTCTTGCCCCCCCAACCCCCTCTACAATAAGACAAAGGGGTAGCAAATGGGAAGACAAAGGGGGGTGTAGAGACCTTGGGGACCACGTTTTGATGAGTCTCTGACTACATAACCGGGCCGGGAACAGATGGGGTCAGTCTCCAGGGCTCTGCTGCATCATTGCTCTCAACAGCCCCCCTCATACATCCTCACAATAGTTCTCTCAACTACTCAGCAAACACCCTTCATCAGATAATGGATCACAGAAATGCAAGGCAAAGCAAGAAAAAAAAAAAAAAAAAAAGATGCCGTAAGTATGACAACTTTATTAAGTTATGTTTGCTTGCAAGCCTCCAGAAGCTAATCAAAGTAAAGTTTTGCATATCTCATTGCGTTAGGATAGGACACTTTTAGGCTGTAATGAGTGTTTATTTATTATTAATTACATTTAGCCACACATACACAGTGAGACAAGAGCGTCTTGCTGAGTGCAAACACTGATCTAAGGACTGCAAACACTGTTTTCCCATTTGTCTAACTAGGGCAATCCCAAGAAGCCGCTCCTCATTTTGGCAGCACGCATTAGCATGACAACCGGGTACATAGCCTCACCATGGCAAAGGTTCAAAATTTTAATTACTTTGCCACCCTATCAGTATGATAATCTTCCCCAAGGCAAACATAACTAACCAACATGCAACCAATCCAAACATTAACCAAACAAATCACCACATTAACAACAACAGAAGTGCATTAATAGCCAATTTAACTTTCAAGAGAGGCATTATTACACACAACGCAATTTATAATAGAATTCCGGAGCAATCTGTACCCCTCTTAAATGTTATTTATTTAGCAGTGGCTTCCCAAATAGAAATAGTGTACAGGACGCTTGCACAACAACACTACATGTTCCAGTTGCCACGTGTAGTATCCTGTTTTATGATTAGCTGGCATAACATGTTGGACCGTTGCAGGCATTGACCTGGAAATGATTCCTTTCCTCTGAGTATACCACGGCTTTACTGGTGCTGTCGCTGTATCTTTGCTACTGAAACTGCACCTTTCGCCAGACCAACTGTCTCCTCATCATGAGCACCGGCAGCCAAAAAGCCTTGGTCTCAGCTGGTACACTGGATTTTTTTCTCTTGTTTCCAATGTAGTTTCCCATATTTCACTTATTAAACATGTTGAAACGAAGCTGAATACGGCAGATCAGCCCATAAATATCAAGAAACGAAGCTGAAACGAAGCTGAATATGGCAGATCAGCCCATAAATATCAAGAAAATGACACCTGATTCAAGACAGTTCTGAAAACAAATTGATTCACATTGGAAACAAGTGGGATTATCTCATCTCACCAGCAAATTTCTTCACTTTCAACAAAAACAAACAAAAACAAACAAAACAAAAACAAGATTTTAACACTGAGGATGAGACTACATGACTTGTTAAACTGGAGTTTGTTTGTTTTTTTAACAATGTGGTTCAGAAAAAAACTTCAACTCAAACAATGCCACTTAGACACTGCATTTAAGAGATAAATTGTTATACTTTATGCATAAAACACCAACAATTTATTGTTTTGTTGTGAACAGGGCGATTCTTTTTGAAGTTCTGAATCACGGAGGGTTATTATCTGCTTTCACAGGCAGCTTTTAGAATGATTAATGTCAAGCAAGCCGTAACATAAATACTACGAGAACAGGTTATAAAAAATGAAATAAAAATCAAATAAATCCATAAATCATTCAGCAAGAAGAACAGACACATTTTGTGGCTGGAGGCAACACAGTGAAGCACTGTGCTGTCTGACGTTTTCTCATTCAAACCAAAGAGTGAAGGAGTTTCAGGAAAAGTAAGGTCATGTGTTATGTTTAGTTCTCCACCACAGCCCCATAGCCTGAAAGTCTTGGCTTTTATTTTTTTATTTTTTTTTCTCCTTTAAAAAATGTATCCTTCTTTTGAAAGGCTGTGGTGAAAGCCTGCCACATTCTTTGCTGCTTGGAGAAGTCTGTAATTGCTTCCAGCTTCTTAGGGATCCACTAGGTCTCATGGAATAGCACTTTTACATCTTCATCAAGAATTTCCCCTTCACTAAGCTGGACTTTCCTAATCAGATGGTGAATGACTCACCCTACAGCCCCTCATCTAAACCCACCCCGCACCCTGCCCTCAGATAGACGGTCTTAGTCACATCTAGCAGCCACTTTGCAACCCTTGTTTCTCAAGAATTCACCACAGAGGAAAAAAAAAAAGATAAAAATTCATGTTCAAATCTATTATCACATCTCGTGGATATACACCTATATCGTTCTTCCCTCGCACAGTCGGAAAGAGTGAGACACTGCATAAACCAACTTGCTGGGGGGCGTCTGAACATCTGTTGTGGTGCGCTACATTCTTGCGTCCAAGGAGACTGTCAGGGCCCACGGCAGGACGCCAGCTGTTAGGATCTTGGTTGGCTGCATCCAAACTTCTCAAAACACTATGTGCTCACAACAAGCCCTCCATTTTTGGCATTGTTGTCAATTGGAAGCAGTAATTACAGCAATACTGATAAATCATAGCATATAAAACCTATATGTTATAGAGCGGACCTGTCGGTGCCATGTTGGAGGAAGTCATGCAGGTTAAAGGACAGTCAAGATGATGATTTTTCTACTGTAGGTTTCATCGCTACTGCTCAGAACAGCCCTGCACAATGTCCTCACTTTCACTTCATCTCCATGTCAACCAAACATTCCTTTAAGGCGGAGTGGGACACATTCCTCATACTTGGCCTCTGAAGGAGATTCTCTAGAGTTTGAAATGGATTATACATTTGTAGGTTGTTTTCTTCTAGGAAGTGATACAGCACAAGTATTGCCAATGAAAGAATAGCTTTCAGCCACACAATGAAGGGAGTGAATGTTTTTATCTCCCTCTCTCTCACACGCACACTCACACACTCAGCCTCTCTCCTACATTGAGATTCAGCCACCTCAAACTCTTGCCCTGTCACAACAAGCCGGGCCCAGAGAACTCACAGCTGCTGATGGAGCTGGCACTGCTGACCTGGGAGACTGTTTTGTTTATCATCAGGAGGAAAGCACAGCAGAAACAGAGCTATGTAAGGGGCGAGAGAGTAAGGCCAATCCATGATTCACACTTTTTAATGTTGATAAAAAAAAAAATAAAAAAAAAATCACCAGACCTCACCAGACATCCACAGCACTCAGGAGAGTAATAACAATTTTCAAATGAAATGTCTTTCCTGGCCAGTTTATAACATGAAAAAGGAATGTGGACTGAATGGAATTTAATACCGGCAGCACAAAAGATTAATACAGAGAGAAAATACTATAGTTTCAGTCTCTTAAAACTGAAGCGAGGAAGCCGTATCAGAGCAAGAGCACAACCAGATGCTTGCTGAGCATGAGGGAAAGTACTGAAAACCAAAATGAATTCACCAGAGTTCCCTATCCACAGTTATTTGGCACAATTACACATTCTGTCCTTTCTTAGAATAACATGGCATTGCTTCACGTCCCACCAAAACAAAAGTTAGGAGGAAAGCAATGGAGCTCAGTGAAAATCGTATCCACAAAACCCTTTGTCATTGGCAGTATTAAAACAAATTAAAAGACCTGTTGTTTCATTTGGTAGCTGATATCTCTGTGTTGTATTTCACTGGCCTTGTCAGCAGACATAATACATGTATAAACAAGACAAAGCATGTTTTTTGGAGGACAGTACACCCTGCTCTTCCTCCCAATTAACTTTCTCACAACCAAACGGACAACCTTCTTCATATCATTGCAGTGCACATACAATGCAGTGCATTGTTCTTGTTGATGCCTGTGTTTTTGCACACTTGTGCATGCACGCATGTGTGCGTGACTGTGCATGTAGGGTTTGAATAGTACTATGTACAGTAGGAGCACTTAGGATGAAAGTATTGTAATGCATGATTTTGAACAGAGAAAAGTCTATTTCAAGCAATGTTAGACTGTTAACAGACTGATTTTATGCAGAAGATTTAAGTAATCACAGTCATTTTATCTGACTTTACACAAAAGTGCTGGTGCCCTAAAGACGATAAAGAGACTGCTCTGCTCTGTGTGGGATGATTAGCATGGCCACTTTGTAGTTTCAAGATTAAATATTAGGATCTAGTGCTAACCTCAGCCAACACAGGGCCACAAATTGCTTCTTTGTCAGATGTTTCCTTATCTGAGTGTCTTACCTGCTTCCCCATCGTTGCAGTGGTGGGTGTCAGTCCTTGGTGAATAGCGGGCTAATGTAGAACACGACTGTCAGGTAGTCGTAGCTCCCCTGGGGAAAAACAGACAGGAGACAGGAGGTTGAAGGTGTTCTGTCTGTCTGTACACTCCCCTTCATCAGGGTGTGTACATACACATACCTCATTGACACACACTCTGCTTCTCATCTGCCCTACAGGTTCACACAGGAGCACGGAAAGCTGAGAGGAATCCTTAACCCTGGGGGAGCTGGAATCAAAAAGAATGCTGTGAGAGGACATACATTATCCTCACAAATTACCATGAAAATCAAACTACAACGGCTGAATGTCCCTTTTCTTACACCAGTATCACCGGTACTGGCACTGGCACGGAGTAGCTTTCCAATTTGTCAGCAGAATTCAGTTAAAATCTAACAAATAGGTAGAGAGAAAAGAGACTGGATCTGGTTGTGATATATTGAAAGTCAGCATCTAATAATGGGGATAAATGGATTCTCTTCCTGACAGTTTTTCCACTTGGCCCTGGGCAGCTTCTTTGGGTTACCAAAGCAGTGACTTACTGTAGCAGAGAAAAATAGGGCTCAAGCTTAAGGATCCACAGCAGCCAGCAGGCAGAAGGCAGCAGAAAACACTGCTATGAAACAAGGGAGAATTGGATTTCTCCACCTTAATGAGAGCTCACCCTGTGAGATAGATGAGTCAGTTCGAAAAACACAATTCCATCCCCGCAATGGTGAGATCATATTCAAGGGACTGGGTGTGCATCCCGTAAGTGGAAGGAACTCAAGGTTACTATAGATTTCTGCCAGACCCAACCTAACTTTGAGGAATTTCCCCCCTGTTTCAAATCCTCTAATAAAATAAAATGACTGCTTATTACCTGGTTAGATCCTCTGCTTAATTATTAACTGCTTGCATTTTCTTTGATGCATAAAACACATGATTACATGTTTGGAGTAAGATTTAGTGCTTTGTGTCTTCTGCTGTGTCTGAGCACCAGTTTCTGCTCTGATCAATGCACACTTCAAATGGGGGAATTACATGGAATGTTAACTAACTTAGCCTACAGCATGCTGTCTCCAGCAAGAGCTGCCAGTTACACTCTGAGAATATTAATTGAACAGCTTCAATATTCTCCAGTAATGATCACTTTTATTCTGCAACAAAAAACATAACTGATATACACTATCAAGCTGCAGTCAGGCAGTGTTGTTTTACAGTAATGCAGCCTGCAACCTTTTACCTAAATAATGTCTTGAAGTATTCTGTGAATTGATGCACTTTTTAGTACTGTAACCACTGCAAAGCGTTTGAATGACCCTTAGTTTCTGAGACAGTGTGTTCACAGCAGTCCCTTAACACAAGTTTGTTAGCAATCAGCTCTGGAGGAAAACATCTGGATGCTGAGTAATATGTGATGGTGGTGGGAGGAGGCTTGACATTGTTTCAGTTACACAATTGTCTGTTTGTTTCAGGAGTTAGAGGACGGCAAAACTGATTGTCGAAAAGACTGACTGTCCTGACGTGTGCTGCTAACACAATTTTCGTAAACATCTAATCATTCACTGCCCGACCTCGGCTGCCAGAAAGTGGACATATTGAGGTTGACCCAAATTGATCTCCTGTCCCGCCCTCTCCAAAGCTTCTGCATCCCAATTGAACTGCCGTGCTTTATCATTTGGACTCAAGGACAACTGAAAAAAAAAAAAAGAAAAAAGAAAAAGAAAAAGATCATAGTCTAAAAGCCATACTCCAATGAGGACAGTTTTCTTAAGCACACACATGGTCCATGCACACATGTTGGATACTTATGCACTGACCAGATGTAAACATGTTATCTTTTGCTTTTTTTTTTTTTTTCCTGGGACAATGTGGTCCTGGTCTCAAAATGACAGGCAGTATTAATCAAATTGCATCCAAGTGGAGCATGAGGCAGAGCAGATGGGGTAAATGAAATGAGACTTTGTGGGCTGGTACTGTATACCCACAGTGCTGGTATTGCTTCATCCAAATTCTGGCAAATGCAGGGAGAAAATGTCTGTAGTGTTTGCTGCAAAAGTTGTGTTCTGATAATCTCAAGGCAGACTTAGAAAGAGTCCATTTAGAAAATAGAGACGCTGGATTGTCTGCATCCAAAGATTTAAAAAAAATAACTGAAAGTCCTCAACATTTGATATCTGTTTGGTTCCAGTTAAATCTAACTAAAAAAAAGACAAATTAGCGACTTTCCCTGCATGAAGAAATTACTTGTGTTTGTTTTCCAAATAAGAGAAGGGTTGCTTGAATTGAAAAAGCCAGTCCAAAAGTGCAACTAATTACTAAAACATGTCTTATCTGTGAAACACTTGGCATCTGAAGATTGATATTTTCGCTCTAAAATACTGAACTGGACTAAGCCGAGAGGTTTAATGCCATCAGTGCTAATCCTTAAATCTTAAATTAAATGCTCCTTAAAATAAAGCTCCTACCACAGTCATGACCATGAATGTTTATCCCCTAAAAGCAACTGTTTTTGATATTTGAGTCCTTTGTTACTTGTGCGGGCGGCACGGTGGTGCAGTGGTTAGCACTGTCGCCTCACAGTGAGAAGGTCCTGGGTTCGATTCCCACCCAAGGTCCTTTCTGTGTGGAGTTTGCATGTTCTCCCCGTGTCTGCGTGGGTTTCCTCCGGGCACTCCGGTTTCCTCCCACCGTCCAAAGACATGCAGGTTAGGTGAATTGGAGAAGCTAAATTGCCCCTAGGTATGACTGTGTGTGTGAATGTCAGTGTTTGTCTGTCTGCCCTGCGATGGACTGGCGACCTGTCCAGGGTGTTTCACTGCCTTCGCCCTATGTGCGCTGGGATAGGCTCCAGCACCCCCCCGCGACCCTAGTGAGGATAAGCGGTTTAGAAGATGAATGAATGAATGTTACTTGTGCCTTCCTTCAACTTTCCATTTTTTCCGTTAGTGAGATTTGTTAGTGGATATCTTGTGTTGATTCGGTACAATTTTTTTTTTTTTTGTCTCAATCTTTTTTGTGTCAAACTTTGATCCTGTTAACAAAAAAACACTGACACAACCTTGACTGATGACACTTGAATAGAAATTTTATATGATGAGTAAAGAAAACATTTAGGGTGTCAGGCAGCTATTTAACAGCAGTCTCTATAAGACATCATGTGAAATAGAACAGACAAGGTTTCTAATAGTGACAGAAGATGCACTGGGTCTTTGTAACCTCAGATTTGAAAGTGTGTTATGCCATAAGCAGAGCTTTAATGAGCTCTACCTTGGCTCTACAGAGATTAGTGTATCAGCCTCAGCCTTGAGCTCATAGAGGAAACACTGGGGCCGGAGATCTCTTACTACTGGACATTCAGCCTCGTTTTCGGTTGTGACCTTCCTCTGTCCTCCCTGCAGCTGCTCCTGATGCCAGTTAGCGTACTCAGACAGGATGGACCCCCCTGTGGGAAGCTGCTATAACGCCCTCTGCCAAAGGATCAACTTACATCCGTCACTGCTGCAAAGATAAGATGTGAAATCAAATATTTGCTGTTGATCGTTTCCTATCAGGAGGCAAGTTGACAGAGTTGAGGGAAAAGTGTCTCAGGGCTGCTTTTTTTCCTATGCTTTGCGTGTTCGTGGTTAGAAAGTTGAGAGGGACAGGGCGAAGGCAGCCTGCTTCATTTTGTGGTGCAGATGGAAAGGAGGAGGCAAACATCAGTGCGGCCGGATTCTCTATAAAACACATCCAGACATCCTGTTCTGTCTCCTCGGTCGAGTCAGAATGGGACTGTAGGGTGGCCGAAGACCAGCAGCTTGGCTCACGGCTGTAAAGCAAAATAGAGCCTGCAATGTTTGACCGCAGTTCTCTGTGTTGAGGAAATCCCCTGGCTTTCCCTAACCAGGGAATGGTTTATTATCCAGTGGAGAAGTTTACTTTCAAAATATCCTTTCCTTGTCCTAGACTGCTGATTACCTGCTTTCAAATTCAAATTTATAATGCAATCTATCATATTTCACCCATTCAGTAATGTTATCCATTCACTTTTGGATTACTTTCTTTCCAAATAATGTCAAGTCAGACTTCTGAGATATTGGTACTACTACTGCTACTCTTACTGCTGTTACTGCTATTGCTGTGACTATTACTACAGCTACTGCCACAGCTGTTCTGTTTCTGCTACTAATCACAATCAAAATGATCAAAATTATAGAAATAATCCAATCCTCTCTTCAAATATGCATATCTTCAAATGACTGAAACCTGCAACAGAATACAATTCTGCATTGAGATTGCTCTACATCTATTTAAAGCACTTTGCAATTCCAGCATTTTTACATTCAATTTATATCAAACCAGTGGTTTTATTTGAATTTTGTTGGAAAAAAGAGATACCCGCCATTTAGAAAACTGACACCCACTCTCTCATATTGAATACTAACATGAAAATTGCGGTTCAAAAAGTAAATGTCAGACATTTACTTTAAATGTGCTTTTTTTTCTTTCTTTCTTTTTTCTTTCTTTCTTTTTTTTGTTTTTTTGTATTTTGGATGCAAAATGCATCCAAAATGAATATAAACACAAATGCATAAGCACACAATGTACTTAAGTATATGGACAGCTGAATGTTAGATATATCTCTTATTTTCATTCACAGGGAGCCCCTTTGTGGAGTAAACATTCAAATGTGGGGAACATAAGGAATGTGACTGTACTTACAAGTATAAAATCTGTTGTGCATCTTAAAAAACGCACCAATGTACATGGGTTCCAGGCTAAAACAGTCACTCTCAGACTGAGAATGTAGGCAGCGTTGCCTTAGCTTATACTTCCCTCTTGTGGCCAATCCAGCTAAATGTTTCATTGTGCAACCCTCATGATCTCAGAAATGAAAATGAACAGCACTGTTTAGGGCCAAATCTGTACTGTCAAATGCAATTGTACTATGTGTTGTATCAAAGTTTATCATTGTTGCCTCACAGCCAGAAGGTCCTGAGTTCAAGTCCTGGCTCTGGTCGTTTCGATGTGGAGCTTCAGTTTCCCCCCACAGGCCATAGACAATGCATGTCAGGTGAATTAAGGACGTGTAATGCCCACAGGGCTGAGTGTGTACGATGTAGTATGTAACATGACCCAGTATATGCAAAGTCCTCTGAGAACTGCCTCTGATAAAGGGCTTTGTAGATAAACTTGACAAAAGTGTATCTATTTGGGGATTTTACTTCATACTGTGCCTGGCTCCATCTCCCATATGGACGCTTCCCATGGGAAGCTTTCTATGGGGCTGCCATTGTGAATTAGCACCATGAAAACTGGGGTTGTAATGGGGATTTAGTAGGTTCCCCACTGAGCTGTCACTGGCTTTCCCGTTCACTCTCATTCAGCTTTTGAATTCGGTGACATCTTTTTAATTTGTGCACCATGACCATTTGACAGAGGAAGCATTCAAATTTGTCGATGAAATATGCTGGTAGAGATCTAAAAATATAATGAAACTGGCAACAAGAATGTTTAAATACACATTTTGTTCCCTTGCAGGTGCATAAATGAATACAGAATGTATCTAAATGAAAACAAACACAAACCTGTCTCAGCCATCAGTGGTGACCCACAGAGATCCCATCACCTCTCATGCAGTTATTTTCAGGTAATAGATCAACTGAATTTGTATGGATAAAGGGGATCGACATAAGCTGACACATTATTTGACCAATGAGTTAAACTATCGGTCATATGGTACTATTTTACCAACTTTCAGGTAGATTTCTGCCCACTTTACTGACAAAAGCCGCATCTAGTCCTTCTAGTGCCTGGTTATAAATAGCATTTCTATAGAGCCTGTTTGGTTAGCTGGTCCTTGAGCTCCTGGAGGCTGAGTGAGGTCTCCAGAGGAAGAGACAGCTGCATGTCAAACACTTTATTACAGCTTTGAGTCACAGTTCAGCATTCATGGATGTAGACATCCTGTTCTGCTGCACTTTAATGCTCAATTTTACTGGAAGATTAAACTTTCTTAAAGACGCTGAACTGCTATGTTAAGAAAAGACAGAAATAACTGTATGTGCAGAGGACATCAATTACTGCTGTCCTTGAGAGTGCTAATAATCCAATGCTAGTCATTCAGTGAAGTATTACTATTTGAAAGGACACTGATGATACAACATTGTAAACAGAGCAAGGAGGAGGTTTGGGGTCCTCAACTTTTCTTTAGCACATATCCATGATTCATTAATTGGCCATGTAGGTTTATTCCATCATAAAATAAAGCAAATTCAGTCATGTTACTGTTAATTTTTCAGCATATATAGACTCAGTTTTGTTGAATCAGTAGTTAACATCACTGTGCCTTAGGTTTCTTGCTATTCTTATAATATCTCTTACAGAGGTTGTTGAAGTTCATAACACTATTCTCTTTGAGAATTAATATACACTGCCTGGGTGTGTCAACAGTTTGGAAGATAGTACAAATTCTTCAATTCAATTCTGGCATGAACGTAGATCAGTGGGCCAAGATCCACATTGTATAACCTCAATACCCTGACTTAAGTCTGTCTCTGCTCTTTGTACCACAAAAAGGTAAAAATGCATCCAAGAAAATCCAACAGGCCTCTGGATGTTTGGAAGCTCACAATCATGTGTTTAGATCGATGCCCTTAGATCAGGAGCCTGCCCGCACAAATCTCAAAGGCTGGTACCCAAACTATAGGAAAACAGTACATTTATTTTAACCAGAGTGCTATTTGGATTCCAATGGCTTTAAAGCGTAGCACAAAATAATAAGACACATGATATCTAAAGGAGATCTCTACTTGAAATAAAGGTACAGTTTGACCGTATGAAGACTACGAAAAGCACTGAGTTTGTGGTTAAATTATGACAATATTTACAAACAATATATGCCAGTGAATAGCTAAAGTCTTTGGCATGCTGTACAGTGATCATTCCCGCATGACATACACAAAAATAAGGGGGCTCACGCAGACAAATACTGAAATGCAACAGCTACCTCAGGCTTTACCAACATACCGCTCAATCTGGCAGTTGTCTTGGATTACATAGACTACAGAGTAACTAATTACATTCATGATATAGCTTCCAGTTTCCTTATTCTTCTGGAAAAATAGTCAGCGACTGCAGCATTTCAAGGAGTAGATTAGAAATAAAGCCTGTTACATAAGGTCAGTGTTAACGTAGCTAATAATCAAGGCTTTACAATACAAACACAGCATCACAAAACAATATTTACAGTTTTTACATAATTAACATTCACGGCTTCAAATTACACATCATTAACATTCAAGTCTGATTATAATGGGCTGTGCCATTTGTATGCCATTATCTGACACTTTTGGAAGTTACATTCAAAATCATGTGGTTGTGTACCAAATCATTTCTGTATGTATTTATTTAAAACAATAAAAGTGCAGTATAAAAAGGTCAAGGTATAAAATTACATAATGCAATTACTACCAAACTATTTTTCAGTTTCTACTATGTATATGTAGTCAACGTTACTGTGATACATTTAAAAGACACTTTCTGGAGTACAGTACATTGGGCAGTACACAAACAGTCAGACAGTAGCAGTACAGTGACTGGTGACTTGAAAGGAGACGTCCCTGCTCTTTATCTAGCTTAGGAGTAGTTTAATGAAGTCCAGAGTGCATCACACTAAGGTTTCCGGCAGGGCGTCTGGATTATCCGTTGACAGTATTTGCCATATATGCCACCTCTCGCTCTGCATGTCTGGAGTGTTGGGGGTCTTTCCTTCCTCGAGATTAGAGGCAGACCCTGGATCCACACTCTGGGGGGTCTGGCTGCTGCCCTGTGGTGACTGTAGTGGGGCTTGTGTGTTGAGACCTCCAGGATGATACATGGAGAGGGAGGGTGTGGAGTGAGAAATATGGGTTTCTCTAAGAGGTCCAGAGTACTTAAGGGGAGCCCAACCACCTGCCCTGCCCTTGATGGTGAGACAGGCAGGGTGTCTTGTCCTTCCTGCTAAGTCCTCTGAGCTCATGGCTGCTGATTGGCCGCTTAGCCCCTGATGTAATGATGATTCCTGCTGTCTCTGTCCTCTCTGGTCATGAGGACCACTGCTGCTGCGAGTCACGGGGAGGTGTGGCCTGCGCTCCGGCAAACCCAATGAGGTCTGCGTTCGTCTGACAGGCAGCTTGTTGTTACCTTGGTGACTGTTGAGGCCCTCTGACGATCCATAGGACTCGCATTCCGACACATCCCCATGGGAACCTGAGAGAGACCATTCATTTACATTCCAGCATTCATTACGTATCTCAACACCAACTGCAGCAACATGCAAAGTGGATTCTGTTACCAGTGATCTGATGGTCGGCTGAGTCTTTGCTCAGCATTGCATGCCAGGCTTCCCAGAAATGTCCAGCTGGAGCCTCTGGCAGACACAAGAGAGACAAGAAGAAGAAAGAGGAAACGTCTTGGCTCAGTTTGACAGATCTATCACCAGTAAACATTAAATAATGAGCAGAAGAGATAATATACTTAAAATATTTTGTTTACTAGGCCAGTAGCAGAGTAAAGTGTTTAATAAAGAGAGTATGAAAACTACTGTTTTATACACAATATGCCCTAATCATAATTAATCACAAAATTGGAACACCCTCTCCCATCCCTTCATATTTTCAGGGTGGCAGAAATCTGACAGGGTGACAAAAAATTTTAATGGATGCTCACTTGACAGCAATGGTGGACAAAGTAGACAGCCCCATTACGTGAGTCAAAGTATTACTTGAGTCAAGTATTCAAAAGCATATTTTCTTTTTCAATAAACCCCCCATTTTTAGCAACTTTTGACACATTTTAGGGTGATAATTCACCTACGCAAAATGTATTTCAGTTGGCAGGTGTAGACTTTACAAATGTATTGCAGCAGCTCTAAAAGTATTATTAGTATCAAATTGAGTAAACTGCAATAAATTCAGGTCACCTCTGTCAGTGAGAGGTGTGTGACAGGTGTTGTCAGGTCTGTCACTCAGTTTATACTGCCTAGGAAATCTGACGCGCTTATCCAAGAGTGAGCTGCTACCTTGGCACTTACGCAGCAGTTGATCTGACAGGACAGGGGAGTTGTTGTCATAGGGAGACACCTCTCCACTAGATGCTTTGTTGGAGTCACTGGATAAATGTCTCTCTGCAGGAGAAAAGGACTCCTCTGATCTCCGAAGGCTGGGGCTTCTGTTGAGACAAAAAAGTAACGGTTAACCTATTGTTGATATAAGTAAACAGCCTTCAAGGTAGTTTAGTTACTGAGATTGAAGGTACCAGCAGGGGGTAATCATGAGGTATAATGACTGATTCGTTTTGATTGTTTGGATTCGTCAGAACGGCACGGGCATCCGATCAGAGAGACAAACTTACGAGTACTGAGAGGCCTTCCTCCGCAGTAAGTAATCTACAACATCGGGATCAGTCTCTAGCAAACTCATCAGAACCTCATTCTGTAGATCAGCGGGAACCTGGGGAGGGCCACAAGACAAACAGGTACTTTCAATGCAACTCATGACAAGAGCCAAAGGTTGGGAAGTTTTATTCTTTGCTACCTCAGTTTCTATATGCCTTGATCATGAATCAGACATGCAAACCACAGCACATAAAGTACACACTTCTCAACAATACTCAGTTAACATCTCCATACTTCGGATACAATAGCATTATTTTTAGAGCATCTCTCCAAAGATGTTTACCAAGTTGAGTGACTTGCAGTTAATACCCATAAGCCAACAGCATTTTCTTAGCAGTAATACAATATCTAGGATGTTGAATGCAGAGAGCATGTGGTTGCATGATACAAGTGCAAATACAGTAACACAGAAACCTGTTCACCAAGCATTGAATGCTCAAATGCAAAGGCCTTTCTGTGTGTTATGTCCTCTCTAACAGATCACACAGTTGGCGTGGCTGGAAATTTCTGTCTGTGCTGCATCTCCTCTAGAGTTTCCGGTGAAAAGAACAAAGCAACAATGCACGTAGATGCATATCTTGTCCTTGCTAAAGTCCTACAGACAGCCATTGACAAAACAGAGATTAGAATGGCTCTTTATCAATAACCTCTGTTGTGAGTCAAACCTGATTAGCTATGTACTGGAAGGCCCATTCACTGATCTTAGCCTTTGAAGTCCCAAGAGTGGAAAAAAAAGGTGTGGATTTATGAGTTTAACTGTAATGGAGCTTTGTTTCATGAGTAACAGTACAAACTTAGCCCTTCTCGAAAGTTATAAAACTAATGTTTACATTTCATTAGGTGGCTCCACTCCATTAAGCTTGAGAACACTTTGTGAGGCTTTTTGCAGAAAGCAGTGATGAAGACAGTGAGACTGTTTGCAAGCTGAACCCAAGTTTATCGTAAATGACTATCTCCAGTGATTTTCATTTAAATGCCTTTCGGTTGACATACCACGCATTCACAATGAGAATAACTTACCATAAAGAGTGTATCATATGCGTTGATCATCCATTGGACCACACTGATAATGGCTGTACTCTCCTCTGCACGGGCAAAACTCTGGACCACAAACTCTTTGTCTGAGTTCTTTAGCTTGTGCAAAAGGTTGGGTCCAAAGATAGTAGCTAGATTGAGTGAGGTCATCTTGTTTCCTGTCACCTAAAACACAACAGGAGGTAGGAATTGACATGTTTGCATGGCATACTGGACATGCCACATATGCATGTGCAACCACTCATTTTCTCTGGCTGTTATGTGGTGGACTGCAAGTCTTTGGCTAATACTACTGTTCCTGCAAACCTTCATCATTGTTATCCACTTTCAACCAATGATCAGCAATAACAGGTAAAAGTGAAGCTGATCTCTCATTCAATAGCTCTACTAGAGTGTCCATAAGATCACTGCCTGTGTTGAATATTGTGGAATTATCCAGGATTACCCCAATTCGACCCTTGTTAGGACAGACAATATGTCTGGGACTCGACTGGAATTATGCTGACGGATATTAATTTGAAAAGTTACTAAAGGTGACAGTGAACTCAAAGTAGATTTTCTATTACTCCATCCATTTGATATAAACAGAAAACACACTGTAATGTAGACACACACACACACAAAAAAAACACAGCATAAGCAATCTTGCGCGGTAGACAGCTTCTCTCATACACCCAGAAAATGGTGGAATGTGCACCTAACACGGCCCTGCCACTATCAATAATGTTAGACCCGTCCTCTATCCTTTTCATCCAGAAAGCTCAGCAATTCCTCTCAGTCACTGCTGCAGTATAGGAGTTTTATCCTCTAAGACTGGGGCTGAGACTGAGACAAAAGTGGTTTCATACCCGTGGGAAACAATTAATCTACTGTGATGATTAGTCATCAAAACGTAAGCAGACATCAGTGCAATAAAATGATTATTATAACATAAAAGGGACCGTATCACATCCATGAAGCTTTTATCTTTCTTTACCTCCCGTCCCTCCTCGTCAATGCTGTCCTCAGCATGTGCAGCCACAGTGGCCAGGAAGTGGAGGAGGCACTGCAGTGTGTCGCTATTACAGGGAGGAAGCAGAAATATCAGGAGCTGGATGGCGCTCTCTTGGTCTGAATAGTCCAACACTGTAGAGGAAGAAGTCCGTCACTTCAGGTCAATTAAAAATCCAAAGCAAACACAAATTCCCCAATTAAAATAAACCACCACCACCAATTTGTATGTTTGTTTGTATGTGTGTGTGTGTGTGTGTGTGAGAGAGAGAGTTCATGTCCATGTGTGTCTGTGTGTGTACATGTGTGCGTATTCCTCACACATTGTGTTGATGAAGGCTGTGTAAAGCTCTCTGGTCAGCAGCGGGTCGGGCATGTCTCTGAGAAACTCTTTTAGCAATGCGGCTACATCATGGACACTGTGCTCCTCATCCAGCGGTACCTCCATTCCCTGGTCAAACTCTTCACGAAGCTGTGGGAAACACAACGACAACTGATGAGACTGTTATTAATTGCCTAGAACTGTTAATACAACTATAGCTGCGTGGTGTGTATAATGTGTGTTGAGGGAGCTGAAACTTCACCTGACGAACTCTCTTCTTAGAGCTCCCAACACGGAAAATGCCGACAGTGTGTAGACCTGAGCAAAGATGGAAATGTCTCATTAATGTCAACAGAAGAGTGATGACTGTTTAGGGCCCAGTGGCTCACCGGATAAGAGCATGTACTACAGGGTATATGCAGGAATCTTGAAGTTAATTTTAATACCTTTTTAAGACTTTTTCAAAACATTCTGAATATTTTTTAATACCTCACCACCACTTCAAGCTGTAACCATTTACATCAGTGATATTTTTAACTTAACAGTTTTAGTTTGTGATAAAAACTATAGACCACTATGATACAACAGAGCGCACTTTGTGCTTCTGAATTTCCACCCGCCCGCCCTCTCACTCTGGCGCTCTCAGAGACAATTTATGAATGCACCCACAATAGCCTAGTTTTTTTATGTACCTGTTCATCTTTGTTTTTTAATAAAAATGAATAAATTCACACACTTTTACGATGTTTTGGGGACTTAAACTCTTCAGCTAAGTTCAGAAAAAATACTTTCAAAATTTAAGACTTTATAAAATCGTGATAAGACTTTTTAATACCTTTTAAGGGTCTTAATTTTCCCAAAAATTATTTATCACCTTTTAATACTTTTCAAGACCTCGCGGATACCCTGTACTATGTGTTAAGGCTGAATCCTGATCGCAGCGTCCTGGGTTCGAACCCGACCTCAGGCCCTTTGCTGCATGTCATCCCCTCTCTCCCCTGCCTTTTTTGTCTCTCTCTACTCTGACTGTCAAATACAGCAGAAATGCCAAAAAAAATAGTGAATACTGTTTCAATTCAGTACCATTCAATGATGACCACAGCCAAACCATTAATTGCTGAATACGATGTGTCCTTGGTTCACTTGGGACACTTTGTTTGCTTGGGAACTTAGTTCCAAAGGATAACCAGAAAGCTGGGCAACATTTTAATTTCACTATTATTTTCACTCTGCCAAACTTAGTGCAATCAAAATATGTAATATGCCATGCATGGTACAGCTACTACTCTTATACTAAAACCTTGTAACTTAAATAATGTGTACCATATTTTTCCAGGTGCTGGCAGCAGCTATCCACTACTCTGGGCACCTGTCTGTAAATAGGGTTAAGGCTCAGCTTTTTGTCGTGGTGTTTCTTCCTGCCACTGGCCGCCTCCACAGGCAGAGACAGCTGGAGGGCCTCCAGGAGCCGAGACTGGTTATCATCGAGGTCAGTGATGCAATCCACAGACACTCCGCCCTGCCAAACAGATGGGTGAAAACCATACAGTCACTGTGTCCCGACAAACAGTCATGCAGCTGATCACACATAAATGAAAATGGTCCTGTGATTTCATGGATGAACAAGCCCAACATCACTCCTGCACCAGCTGAATATGTGTAAAGGTCACAAATCACCACAGAGAGCTGATGGCCTATTCGAAAGGGCTCCCTACTGCTCTAATGCAGCTTATCGGGGTTAATGACGGCAAGACGTACCCTCCTGTGTGTCCGTGGTGCAACCTCGGGTGTGCTCCACAGAGGTGATTCATTAGGCGTCTCCGAGGTGGAGCTCAGGGAGGAGTTGCTGCTGGAGAGCTCTTTGTTGGCCCTTTTGGAGTTGGCAGTGAGTTGGAGGAAGGATAGCATCAGATCACTGGGGTCCCTGTGCTCCTCCCGCTGGGGATCATGCCGCTGCTTGTGTGCACGGTCATTGGATATGACCTGCGATAGCGGTATGCCAAACGCCTGAGGCAGAGTGTCTGTGCAGGGGGGAGGGAAGGCAAGAGTCAGGGGGGACCCAAAGTTCATACTGCTGGCTTCAAATCAACTGTGATGTGTCAAATGAATCTTCTGCTAGTTTTGTAACATCTGATGTTTCAGTCATGTTGGCATATTACACTTAACCCTTAGGATTTAGTATGTTCTGTACAAACCATATTATTATGCTGAGTTTGCTTTCATTCCTCATGGTATTTCAAAATGAGAGGCTTGAAATAAACATGCTCAAAATAAATACCATGACAAAAATGCTGAACAAAAACAGCGCTCTGCATTGCACATTCAATATCCAGAGTCAGGGAAGGTGCGGGTCTCGGTAAACAGAGAGAGTGTGAAGAGGAAAGAGGGGGCTGGCTATGCAGGAGGATAGGCTGTGATGAGTGAGCCGCCCCTCAAGATTGTTTTTGTTATTTCCCTTGACTGCCCAGCCAACACAGAGCCTTGCAATCCTGCCAACATTGTTGGAAGGGGCGGGGCAGGGCAGCAGTTGAAGCAAGTAGCCTCTTTGTGGAGACTTCTTCACTGTACTGAGCTGTAGACTCTCACCAAGCGCTCAGTGGGTAGAAACAGCTGAGAATGCCTGCTCCAGTGAACTCCACACAGCTTCGGCCAAATGGTTCAAAGAGTGTTTTCCACTATCTACGGCTGACCAGGCTAGTGTGTGAGAAAACATGGCCCAGCTGGAGGGGAACAAAGGTCCAAAAGAACTCAGCGGCTCTCCCACAATAGCAAAAGAAGCTGTGTTTATCTTCACTGGGTTGGAAAGACTAACAAAAACATTATCACTGAGTGTGTGTGAAAAAGTCTTATCTGAATATAATTTGTGACCCAGTGTACTTGTACTGCAATTACATCATGGTGTAAATCACTACTGAATGATGACTATCGATGGGAGACTGGAACACAATATGCCATTGGGGTGTCCTCTGATGATTGATCAATTTAGGGTACAAATTGAGTGATTAATAACACTACTGAGGAATATATCTACATCCACAGTACCTTTGTCTTTGCTCTTCTCCTTAGATAATGAATCCAACTTTCTCCTTAGCGACTTCTTATGCTTTTGGCCATCTGAAAAAAAAAGCAGAGTTATAGCTAAACATAGTAAACACACGCCAGCCTCCCCAGATGATGTACTGTTACATGCTGTTTTCGAAAACTGTGACACAGCCTCAGAGAGCTGACAAAAGTACGCAAACTTTGCATAAACAACAGGACAAAAATGTGGGATGGGTGTCTTCATTTTTACTCCTTATATGGGACTGCCTGAATGAAGGCATGTCTGTACATACCCTGCAACCAAATCCATATTTCGACAGTTAAATTATGACACCTGCCACTGCTCTTAAGTGAAACTTGAAAAATATTTAAAATATTATTCTTTCTCCGAGACCTGTGTTTCTCAAAAGTATTCCAAGACTGACTGGACTGCATGACTCTTGTGCATCATTCCTATATCAGGGTAAAAACGATAGCTAGAAAGCTAACCCACCAGACAAGGAAATGTGATCCTCAAGTGAAGCAGGGTTGAGGTGAAAGAGTCTTTTATGGCCAACTGTGAGGCAATTAGACCTACTGTGCATGTTTAAAGTAAACAATTTCTCTGAATGTAAAGACAGAATAAGAAACAGAAATGTTTGCCTCTGTTTTCCTGTACTCTGTGTTTATTAGGACGTGCTGTGACAAGATTTAGCCTGGCAAAAAAATGAGTAACTGAATGGTAACTGGGTGGATAAGGAACAGGGTGGTATGTGTGTGTGTGTGTGTGGGTGTGTGTGTGTGTGAGTACATTTAGGGATGGTGATCTGGCAGCCCAGGTCGCACTCCTGGAGCAATCGGCTGAAGGCCACATCCCGTAGGCGAACACGCTCCAGCTCTGAGAGGCATTGCAGGGGGACAGGCTTCAGGCCAACACTCCGCCCTGACACGCTGTTCCAGGTGAAGTCACCCTGGGGGCAGGTGCACACACACATACACACACACATACACACAGATATACGCACACATCAGATACATCTATCATTATTGTCACCCTCTGAGTTCATGACTAGTCATGTTCTCTGTAGACCCTCCAGGACTCATGAACTGACAGGTACCTTTGGCTCACTTGCCAGCTGAAAACCATGAGCACATCAGTCATCTGCCTTTTCACATAACAAAAACTGAGAGCTGACACTGTAAAAATTGTTATTTTTTGGCTGTTGGTATGTCTATAGAGGAGGAGGCCGAGATCCACACTTATCATCTCTTCTTGTTAGTTTTTTGTAACTGATAAAGTGAGACAAAAGTTTTGCTGATATGAGTAATACTCTGTGCCAGACACCCAATTCCCCAATAGAGTATTTTTGGAAGAAACAGAAAAAGCAAAAGCTGAAACAATCCAACTGCCAACTGTGTAGACAAGGCATTGGGGATAGCTGCAGATTATCCTATCTTACAATTAGCAATCAGATGCATGTAAACAACACAAAAGCAACAGAAAGAAAACAATCAAAAAGTGCAGCAGAGATAATTCATTGTCTCTCTTCCTCTGGCTCATGTAACCAAAACAGAAGCAGTAGCACATTACAAAAATACATGCTACCATGTCATTTAGCTGTTAAATGGGGCACAAAATGTAGCCAGTGTGATCTCTTGTAGTTAACAACTAAAGAGGTATTATTCCACATGACTATCAGTAAAATCCCAGCTGTGGTCTATACTTTCTGATTGAGAGGGAACTCGGTGAAAAACACAGCTGGATGGGCCCAAACTCCCACTGGGGTTGTTCTTGCTGAAGCACTACATGTGTGTGCTGAGGAATCTCACGGACGTTAAGCTCTTAGTTTGAAACCCCTCATCTTTATTCTATCCCTGCTCCACTCACTACATGGTGCTCTATATAAATTGAGAGCACACCCAACTGATTTCTGAACAATCCATCACCAATGTCGATTGAAGAACTTTGACAAACAAGCCTCCATCACTAAGCATTACCAAGCATTAGCAGCATTACTACGGATGAGCAATTCTGGGGGTCTAACTAATGTAGGGGCAAATAATCTGAAAACCTCAACCTTTGAGCATCTCCCTTGAAAATCCATGCCAGAGATTACAGTGCCTTTGATCCAGAACAGTCAAGCCAATCATATCAACCATGTTCCAAAGAGGCTTAGTAACTCATTATCAGGATAAGGCTTATACTAAGGTGGCTCACCCCCATTAAATGAGAATTTGGCCTGTTGATACAGAGACAAACTGTTTTCTTCCACTAATATGATAAATAAATGTGTCCAGATTTTAGAGGATACTACATGACAAGGACAGTTTCATCGCCTGTATGTTTGCTGCACAAAGGTAGTGACGCTGTAATTAGCTTGTGACCAGAAGCCGACCAGTTCAAATCTGGCAACCAAGTGGAAAAATCTGACTGAGAGAAGTCAGCAATAAGATGTCAACTTCTCTCACTACTATCATGGCCATGAAGAAGGCAATAACAACTCAGCCGCATAAAACTGTGGTAATACTGGTTCAGGCATGAGTGTGTGCATGCAGACCACACAAACTATTTGCTATGGAAATTGGCTGTTATGCAATCAACCTGTTAGACTGAATTAAATATATTATTCACACATAACTGTGTAAAATAAATGCCCAATAAACAGGTAAAGTGACATGAAAACAGCTTGTCTTATATCTCAGCTCCCTGCAGATTTCTGCACTCCAATGTTGTTTCACTGACTTGTATGTGCTAAGGTGTATTTACATCTCAGTCACAAACCACATCCAGTTACATGTCATCTTCCAATTCACTGCCTATTAAATCAGGCTCCGTAGCTCTGTAGCTCAAGATCTCTCTTGCATGTCTGCAAAAAAAATGTCAAACAGGCCAGCTCAAGTGTGATCCACAGATGTGAGTTGTCAGCTGTGCAAAGTACATCGCTGAGCTTTATCAAAACATACAGTACACCATGCAGAAAGTGTAAAAGATATGTGACACTGATCCTAGTCAAACAATACAGATAAAACATTATACACATATGCACTAAAGGGGATATAGCCTTTTTTGCTGGCAGTTTTGGTTACAGTTTTGTCATTCGATAACAACAGCAGGAGGAAGGAACAGGTGTAGTTTGCTTTCCTTTGGGATCTTCTAGGCCAGTAGGTTACAAAGAAACACTGAGACTGAAATCCCAAATACAAACAAACATGCAAAACAAACTACATTGTGTAAAAGCAAAGTAGAAAAAAACAGAAAAAAGAAAAAGGCAATGATGCCAAACCACAGGTAAAAAACAAAACAAACAAACAAAAAAACTGATTCACTGATTATTTCAGGTCAAATGTGGGATCACAGTTAAAAGTAACTGAAAAACAAGCCTAAAAAACAAGCGTGTTTATAACTGGGTAAATTTTGTATTCCATTTTTACATGTACAGCCACAAAACAATGAAGGAAACAGAAGCTAAGCAACAGATTTAATCATTTAATTGAATTTCTTTATGTTCTACAGCCTTTAGACAAATTAAAAGAATGATTTGTAGAGTATAGAGCTAGATCTTATATCTTAGTTCCAATTTAACTCTCACTATATTCCCTATACCATGTGCAATTGTTGTCACAAGAAGATACAGATCAACATGTTGGTCTGGTAACCACATGAGATTAAAATTTAATCCCTTTTCACTTTGAGCAGCTGGTTTTTGTTGGTCTGTAACTTAACATCTTGAGACTTGCTTTGGATTAAAACAAGCCAGGAAGTCAGCTAACACTGCACTGGGGGGAAAAAGTCAAATTCAAAATGATTCTTATTAAAAACTAAAATTTTTAACTTTGAAAATTTCTACAGCCAAGAAGCTAATTTGAATGAAACCTAGGGAACAGAGACTCAACCTGCTGCCTGATGTCCTTAAAAGGACAAAAAGCCTGAAGCGTATTTGCCCAAATGCACACAACACAAGGAGAAGTGTCCCAGTTGTTGGCATGTGTTTGTTTGTTGGCATCTCTGAATAATGAAACACACCTCTAGGCACTATCTATAGTTAATCAAGACAATAAAGAAACAAGTGTGCCAGTTTTTCTCATGCTCAGGCAGCATGGTTGCACCCCTTTTGGGCAAATTCCTCACTGTACTGCTGTTTCATATGCCATGCTTTGCACAGCAATCATGTGAAATACAGAGTTCTGGTGAGCAAGCCGTTGTGTTATCCATCAGTTCGGTTCACACATTCCACTGGAGTGTGTGTATGGAAGCGGAAGGTTTTTTTCCCCCATCAGATATGAGGTACGCTCAGCCTCCTTCAGTCTGTGAAGTGGTGTCCTCCAACTGAGACTAATGGCTATTGTGGTCTCTTATATTTTCAAGTGAATTTCTGAGAAAACAGGGGTTAATTATGCTATAATTACATTAAATTGTTTGTCAAGTTGCATACTGTGATAATAGCCCACTGACAGCTATTTCTACATTCATAATCATGAGTAGAAATAATGGTTTTGAGTGTATAAACACCTGGGTACTGAAACTTTTTCCTCCCTTTAGTCTTTCTCATGCTGTTATGAATATCATAATAAAACAGAAGCGCATGAATGTTTTAAGTACATTACAAATCATCAGTCTGGAGAATGTCAGTTCGAGATGAATTTCTACATACGCCTACAGAAACTCTCTGTAAAAGGCAGCTGCATTAATGAAGTGCAACGTGTCGTTTAAAGTCTACCAGTTTGTTTCAGCTTGAGTTGTGACTTAAGAGTGGAGAGGCATTCGAAAAGGGTGTAAAAAAGTGCCCTTTAAAAAGTAAATGCTTGACAGGTAGACTAGTAACAGGCGCAAGCACCTTAAATGACTCTGCTATTTTGGGACTACTTTGGGATTGCCAGAGATAATCTTTCATTTCTACGGTGCGTATTTCAGTCAGATAAAATCAGGCATTGCAGAAGTTTCATGAACTGACATTCCCTTGCTTACTTCAATCAGTTCTCCTTGCTTATTTTCATCAGTTCTCATCCACCCATATGTTTCCTTTTCTTTTTCCTGCAGTTATGTGACCATGCAAAATCTGATATTTCCAAGATCTGCATGTTTCACATTAAAAATGGAATTTTTGAGACTTAACATTTAATGAGATTATCTCACTCATTATAATTTTCACTTTCTGCTATGAGAAAACAGCTGCACATACTGTACAGGGTGGTTTAGGGACTTGAAAGGTCCCCCTAGAGTTCTGCTTGATGCCCTGATTGGTTCAAACCCCTGTGTAAGCAAGTACTTGCTCTGCTGAAGTGTCCTTGCCAGCTGTGGGGCTGAGGTCCCCCAGCTGACCCTATTGTCTGACTTTCCTGAGGAGGGGGCAAGTGGAAACATAATTTCCCTACAGGGATTAGGAAAGCATTACATCATTATAAATCATTATCATCAAACATTTAAAAAAAGATTTGGCGAGAGCCAGCATGTTTTCAGAACTTTGAAGAGCAGCTAGATTAATCACAGGTCAAATGTTTGGCCTTGAAATTCAAACCCAGTGCAAAAGCAATTGAGAACAATTGCAGACATTGTTTTTACAATAAATCTTGAGGCAAACTCGCTGCTGCCAAATGTGTCATTTTCAAATGTCCATCATAATTAAGCTTCTTTTTAATTATTTGATGAAATTTACGACAAAATTCAATGTGACAACTAGTAGTTATTACTGCAAAATGACCTACTTTGCTTTGTTTATGCCAGGGTATGCAGAGTATTTCATAATCATCTATTATTGCCAGTGTCAATTGCAAATCAACCAAAGCGTCACTAAAGACAACAAGAGATGACATAATTGATGGCTGGAATGGGGTGCGACAACCCAAACTTGTTTTATGGTGTTCCTGTTTCTCCAGAAATGTCCAAATAAAGCCAGAAATATGACAAAACCTACAATAATGTATCAGTCAACTCATCTGAACAAGCGCTTTTCAATTCCAGCTCCAACACACCAAGGTCCACCTTCCCTTCCTTTCATTCATGATGTAGTGAAACACAAAGCTTTTGCTATCGTTCAGTGGTAAACAATGAGGGGAAATGTGCAAGGTACTTTATACAATATAGTTAGATTGAAAGCGAAGATTGCAGTAATCAGCTGCACTGCACTTGAACTGGATCCACTGAGGCAATGGACATTTGTCAGCACTCAGGAAGCTTTTCAATGGAGCATTACAGGCAGAGTTTTCCCACTAGAGACTCTACACTGTGTTCAAATGAACTTTTTCATTTCTACAGCAAATCTAACACATTTTAATTAGATTAGAGACATTTAACTACTTATCTCACACTGTGTTTTTCATCCAAGTGTGTGGAAATTGTACACTATTCTGTTTGTTTGCATATTATATCCATATGACATTAATTTCTGCACTGTAAGCAGTCAAACAGCAAAGACTCACACTCACAAAATGCTTCTCTGTTCAGATGAAATTAACAGGCCAGATTCTTTTATTTTATTTTATTTTCCCAGGAGAGCCATTGTACACAGACATTTTGGTGCTGGAGGACACTACTAAGGCTGTGATAGTTGAAAATCTGCTAATAACTTAATCAGTTTCATGAAACTGCCAAAACACACCTAACAAGAGAAATTTGTAGAGTTGTAACATTCTGCCGATTTGCTTTCAAATTTTAATAAAAACGGTTTCTGGAAATAGCAAACTTGGAAAATAAAAAATACCAGTGGAGAAGAAAGTCATCACCCGGTGACTCACATTGTTATTGTTCTGTACAAAAGTGTTTGCACAGAATACACCACACTTCCTGGCATTAAGCACAAGGCTTCACATCTACTATTGTTTTCATGGGTTATAAGGTAATTTCAGACCTCTACTATTAATGAAGGGTCCTTGAAAGATTAGGCTAATAATAAGCTATAGATGTTGAGCAATGGCGATGACACATACCTGAGGAGGAAGAAGTAGAACTGAATGACAGGAATTTACAATGGTGACCACTGGGGTATGCAGAGAACACAAAGCAAGCTATCCTTAAGTATTAACAAGCTCTAAGTGGAAATTTTACAGGGCTGACTTATAGAGAAGCAAACATCGTTATTGGTGGAAAAGTGACTTCCTCCAGTCTTGTCAGCTATAAAATAAACTGCAGAAATGTCTCTGAAAACAAAGCCTAGTTTGTCTTAAAAAAAAAAACAAAAAAAAAACGTGGTATTAATGTGAGAATTAACATAGGCCTAATGCATCAGTGTTTATATTAGAATAACAGGATCTGATAAATAGGGCCTGCACTGACACCTCGTAATTGCAGCTATTTCATGTGGAAATCTATTTTATTTTAAGTTAGAGCGACAATAAACTCGTGACTCTGCAAGACATACAAGTCAATACCGGCCAACTCACGAGGTAAGTGATGCGTCTCTGGAGAAGTGGCTCCCCCATTACCAGGACGCATGGAGCCGGCAGGGAGAAGAAAGTGACGCCTCAAACTTATTGCTGTCGAGCGCTCCGCAAAGTGTAGGAAACTCTCGCCATTACAGCCGAACCGCGGCGGATAACCTTAAAACTTTAAGCCACAAACCAGCGGCTCTGACCTGGATCCAACTCACACACCGCCAGCTGGAACTGGCTCCTTGGGCAAAGATATTCATCAGAGAGCCTCAATCCCACTGATAAATGAGCTGGGCGGGGCCAAAGGGAGGGGAGCGCACTCATCACTGACTGAAGGAACAACACACACTGTGTTTTTACATGCAGCAGGCGAAGGCCTCAGCCTGCAGGTCGTCAGTGTCCAAATACACCGAATTTGATAGATAATGGTATATTTGCCGCAGTTACCATGCCATGATTGCACATAAAACTGCTGAGGCAATTTGTGGCAGGGGTACTGAAATATTTTCATATAACTGATATATATGGAAAGTGTTAATTATGCTGTATTTGAGTATACTGTTTCTGCATCTGCAAGAAATTACCAACTACAGGTAGCTGCACAATATGTTGGACTCGTGTGTGCTAATGTTGTGGTTCCACATGAGACAGACTAATATTCAGAGATTCAGTCAAGAAATCAGTCCACTGGGAGTAGACCGGCATGCGGGTGGATGTCGCCTCCTGGGGTGCTGGAATAAGGTGGTTTGTTAATTTTGTGCGGGGTGCTGACATATTCAGCAGCATATTCCCCAGCTCAACAGGAAGCAGTCTGGCAGGCAATAACAAATTAAGTGGAAGGTGGTGTCAGGTTGGGGAGCGCTCACCTACTTTGGTAGCATACTTACAAATGTCATTTGTGACCCTCTCAGCATTACATTATACAGTCTTTAGCCTATACAGGAGAGTTGTTAGTCTTACTTGAAAATGGCATCACCAGCAGTTTTAATGATATTCAACTTCTAACTGTACAATGTTCTGTTAAAGTATTTATCAGTGCAGTTTAAAATCAGTTTAGGCAATAGTCAATCAGACCTCATAGATTAAATATCAACTTTTAAATCTCCCAAATGTTTTTCACTTTAACCCTATAAAGCCTGAACTATGAAAGAATTGGCAGAAAATTCCAATTTTTTTGAAACTGAACCCTTTATTTAGTCCTGTAACAAAATATATACATATAAAAAATTTTTTTTAAATATGTTATTACACGACCTTTCTGGTGTATGATATATGATATGTACTTGAAGTGCCCATGGTATGGTCCAGGGTGAACAGGGGAAGTGTTCAAAGGTATACAACAGTATTTTGGTCAAGTATTGATTAAACTGTAAACGTAAAATGGAATTGAAAATGTTTATCATATATGATACAAATGGCAAAGGGTTAAGGGGAACAGTATCTACCTTTCTATCTCAGTGTCAGAGCTCTGGGGAGCTGCGTACAATATATGCAGAGTGATAAGTGTGTGTTTTCTGTTACATACCCTGCTCTGTCTCCTTGCACTGAATCTGAAGCCCTTTTGTCCTTGTGGCACATGTGCTGACCTATGTTAATAAATAGTTGTCCATATTTTGCTGAAGATTTTCCTCCGAGACATGAATTGCACTTGCCATATAAAATATTCCTGTGACACACAGCCTCCAATTAAGGGAGAAACTTGTCAACTAAACCACGCATCCAAATTCCACAGAGACATATATATTCCTTAAAATACCTCACGAGCCTCTTTTCAATGAATAGCAAGCGCGTGTGAGAACGTCCCTTACTGCATAGCAGCAGGACAGGTGCTGCCTGATCCCACTGCATAGCATATTGTACGTAATTTGAGAATTATAAACACAAACAGCTGGGGCAGAACAACAGCTGCATCAGCCAGCAGATGAGATAAAATATCCATTTTTTCCAGCCAGGGAGACACCACTAATATCAGTTTGTTGATGTATCACGCTGATTTTGGGCCTTCATGATATATCAGATACTGACTAATCATGCTGTTCTAGTATTATGGAGGTTCCTCCATTGCCACAACATAAAAATAGTCAGTAAATTGTGCCAAGGGGTTTGTATTACATTCTTTTTTTGTTAAGTATTCAATTATGATTTTTTTATTATTATTATTCAAAAGCCTAATCATCCCAGAGTACCTGCATAGCTGGAGGAAGGGGGTGTGGGGTCAACTCAGCCTTAAGGAGTCATTACCTCAAAATAATTTGATTAATATGTCTTTCAGTGAAGACTTTTGGCATCATTTGAATGTCTAAATGTTGTTTCGGAGGCGTTTCCACCCTGCTGAGAATAAAATTAGGGAGGGACACTCAATACATGTCATTTTTCTTCAAATTTGGATTTAGATTTAGCTATTTCACATCAACAATCAGCCACTTTAAAAAAAATAAAATAAATTGGCATTGGACTTCAAAGCCTATATAGGTTGAACCCTCCTTTTACCACTGCTTATTCAACTTTATCCCAATTCAGAGGAGGATATGGGAGGAAAACTAGGCTTTATTACACAGGACAAATACCTCGGATCCTACTTTCAACAAGCTCCATATCTCAACTTTTCTGAAAAGAGGCTGCTGCAGTGTTGTGAATCTTGATTGGGGAACACAATTGCTCTCATGCTGTATAAACTAATATCCTATTCTTTTGTAAGAGCTGAGTGGCTGTGAAACAGAAAGCAGTTTTCAGTCTCCAGCGAGCTTTTCCTCCTCCAGGCCGTCTCTCCTCCGTGTGGAGCTCTGAGGAATGCAGATGACATTCCGTCCTAACACTCCAACAGCTACAAACAGCACTCTCCAGCCTCTCTCTCTCTCTCTCTCTCTCTCTCTCTCTCTCTCTCTCTCTCCCTCTCTCTCTCTCTCATCTGATACAGTGGGACACTTGGATATGCTGCATTACACATAATGATTTCTCATTTTTGTATTTGAAAGACAAACTATTTCCAACTGGAGGCTTACAGTCTCGTTTAATGTCTGAAATGAGGCTATATGTCTGCATTTCATGAATGGAGCAGAATCAACATCAAGAATCAGAGGAATCCTTTGTGGGTTTCAATGCCTCAGAGAAGCTCTGCCACAGATGAGGTGAAAAAAGATGCCACAGTCTCTTTGTATCGTTGTTCATTTCATATTCTAGAGGGCTAAAGAGTCTCTTTCCTCCATTCTAACAAAAGACAGTGAGACTACTTCAGCACACAACCAGACCAAATAATGACTTCAAAAATGTGGGGAAAAAAAGCAGTTGTCTTTATGATAATTTGACATGATAATTGTGTTCACTTTAGAAATATTTCACATGAATAAAAATTTTCTTGATTCAGGATTATCAGCCACACCCTTGGATAATACTGCTTGGCAGCTCTTGTTCTTTGTTCTAATGACCGGTGTCCCAAAATCTTTAGATTTCTCTGTAGTTGGAAATGTTTCTGTTCTTCTAATGCAAGTGTAGCACAACACATTGCTGCAAAAGAGTGAATCCTGGCTCCCTCTAAAGGCCTTATAATGACCTGCAGTTATTATGAATTACTAAGAGCAACCCACAGTGCACGCTGCACAAATGGCTACAGATTTAACAATAATTCACAAGTTTTTTGTTAAATTTAACATTCTTCTTCATGTTGTATCACAATACCACACACACATTCTGCATCTGCTGGTTGCAATGCTTCATTGAAGCTACATCTCTGTTGAGTGAGATATTCAAAACCAAAATGCAGTTATTTTATGGCTGCACCATTACATCAGATATAAAACATCTAAAGCTTGTGCATCATTTTATACACATTTCCCTGTAATTCAGCAGGACATATTTGGCATCTCTGTAAAGCATTTTTAATAATCCCACCAATGGGATTTATGGTTGAGGGAGTTAAAATGACCAGGAAAGATATTTTTTCTAAAGGGTTGCACATTACATCAAATGGCATTTAAGAGATATCAATAAATAGGTCTGAGGATTGCACCACACCCTCAGCTCAGCCTGTTAATATCATCAGCTACCACGGACACAAACAGATCATAAGAACATCCTGGAAGACAACTCATGATTGTGGTTTTTGAAAGAGGCATTTATAACAAAATGCTCTTCTGAGTTAGAGGTTTTACACTCCAGCACCCTCCACCAGGGCCTGTGTTGTCTGTGTTTGTGTTGATGTGCTGCCGGTTCCTGTTGGGGTGGAGCTTGGAGGCCATCAGAGTAAATCAGGAACACTCGAATGCTGGCAGCCAAGGGCATAAAGACCGGTCAACACTTGGCACCGGGGGGCATTTTCCCTCTCCCCACACACCTTGTTGTTTTTGTTGCTTTGCCATGTTGTTGATTTATTTTCCTACATCCAACAGGCATTTCACTACATCTTACTGCCTTCCACATCTCACTGGATGGATTTTCTTTTATTATCCTTGACTTTTGGGTTAAGCAACTGAATTATTGTAATAATTTTTACCAAACCGACGCCTGTGTCTCCCATTTGTTTTGACCACCTGAGCCACGGTCATAACAACACCCACAGGCTGGTCCAATAACAACCCAGAGTTAAAATGCTAAATCAGCCTAAATGAATCTAAAACATGACTGTAACAAATGCTAGGGAGTCATGTGGATCAGAGACAGGAATCCACCGCAGCCATATGAAACAATAACTCACTTAGGGAAAATACGCCTACAGCCATCATATTTGAGGATGTGCAAAACACTCCAAATCAGCTCCAGGTTAAGAAAAAAAAGAGGAGAAATGCCTCCTCTGCCTCTGAATTACATTCAACTTTAAACAGAGATGTATAGTTGCCTTGCAGCAAATGATGGTGTAATACTGCATGTGCCAGATAATGTAATAACTTGTTAAAATGTAAAAAATGTTCCTTTCATTCTGTCAAAAATATAACAAAGCCTGTTATGCTAGATAGCATAATGGATAGTGTAATATTTTTGATGATAATGTAGTATATTATTACATTGAGTGGATATTACATTATAAGGGGTGTAATATTCTTCAACTTATAATGCAGTACTTTAAGTATCATCTCCCCACAACAGTTAGAAAGCTCATCAAATTCATAATAATTAACTTTAGTGGGTGGCATTATGTCTCAGTGTCTTATAAGTTAGCTGTGAAACTTGATGACCTTGCTGACCAGCTCTTCATCACTGTCAATGGTAATGTTTCTCATCATTAAAGTGAAAGACTATTAAAGACTTTCTCTTGTGCCATTGCTTCTGGCTTTGCTTATGACTGTGAAGGCCAGCACATGATCCAGAGCATTTTCCAATTAGTTGAAAAGTTATTTCAACAAATGTAGACATGAAGTGCATTGCAAGTTGCTCTGGATAAGAATGTCAGGTAAATGCCTAAAACGTAAATGCAATGTGCATTAATTGCTGCTGATGCTTAAAACCCCATCTGAAGCTTGCAGCATGGTTATTTTTATAATTATGATGTGTTATTATATAATGATTATCTATCAGTTGTTACATCATTAGTTGCACTGCATCAAAGAACATGCTGAACAGAGATGAGCTTGTTTACCATCACAATGGTCTAATGGTCTAAGCTGAAATGGACTGATTATTAACAATATAACAAGAGGCAGCAGACGATCCCATTCTATCGTAATGAGTTTCTGGCTGCTAACTGTCTCTTCTGAATCAACAGAAATCCTCATGACCCAGCCTCTGCATCTGTAACTACTGATACCCCCAAACCCCCCTACTGATGGAGACATATTCTCTCTAAGAAGCTGCTATCTGAATGTGATCAACCAGGGTCAGGTTTCCTGTTTCTGAGGTTGAAGTATGTTTGGACTTATACTGGATAGATGATAGTATTAATTTTGTGGTCACATAAAGGTGACTGATTATTTTACGTGAAACTATTCTTTTAGGCCTATTTGTGGTCTATCAAACCTAACTTTTGTTTTTTCCCTTATCAGATACAGGGGTAACTGCATGCCATGGTACTGCGTACTGCTTGCTTGCAAGCAAGCAGGTTTACTTCCATGCCATGCAAACAGACAGTCTCCTGTGGGAAGAAATATGCGCCTGAGGGAATGTAGCCAAGGATCAGGTCATTCTGCTCTGCAGTGAGAAATAATAGCTGAGGCTTACTTCATGTAAACCAGATGTCTCTTTGCTTTACATTTTAGCTCTGACTACTAAGACCCTGAGTGAGTAGACCCCTTACAGAGTGCAATCATAGTCAACATAAGAGCACAAATTAAAAATATACAAGGTCATTTATAATGGAGAGTGAAAATATCACGCTAACATTCTGCTTTTCTTTTTGAGCAATGGAAAAAGAAACAGTTCATGTTAAAAATAAGTGATCATTTGCTGATTTTTTTTTAATCGCATATCAAAGACATATAACAAAACGTGTGACACAGAAGGTTAGACAACAGGGTGCACTGACAATGTCCATGCACACTGCACTGATGAATGTCCACCAATAATGAAGGATTGATCATTTAGTGAGCCCATTTACAAAGCCTATGACTGCCTATGTAAATTACTCTGTGCTAAGTACAATACATTTACACTGGAGTGCATGCCAAATGCTTATGCATTGGTCAAACATGAAAAATGAATACAGTAACCTTTCTTCCTACAAAAGTCCTGTACAGTCTGAGTTACAAGATACACTGTGCATCTCATAAAAGGAGAACTAGAGAGCTGGGGCTCTTAGTGGGGGCGGAGGTGCAGTGTTTTGTACAAAAAGGGAAACAATGTCAACCTGACTTCACTATTGTTATTGCAACGGTCTCTTAGATACAGTCATTCCCTGACAAACCACTGGTTGTATATTTACACACCCAGAACATGTGACTTTAATTACTGAATTGAAGTGATCTGTGCATACAGTAAGGCACTTTGGCCAGTGTAACTTGGCAGAGTGGTCATGTGAGTCTTCAGGAAGGATCTGTATAGAACTGGCCTGGGTTCGACTCAGTAGCATTCCTGGGCTCTAGAAAAAGTCCGGCTCTAATACCCCGAAGAGTTCTGGTCCATGTAGTAGGAAAAATCAGCAGTGTTCTGTTAGAATATGTAGAACAGGAACACTTATTTTGACTGCAAATGTTTTATTATAAATCTGCAGAGGTGCTCAGATTCTCACACTTTAAATGCACAGCACTTGGCAGTAAACTGCACTGTATGGATCCTGCTGAGGCAGATGATTCTCTGAGCATTATAAACAGAAACCACCACCCCCCACACACACATACAGTGACATAAATCAAATTAAATATTCTTTGTGTCACACAGTTCTTTCTACTATTAATCAGCTTCAATCAGATTTATGGTGATTACATTTCTAAGCGCCCTGGCTCAAGGATCTGGGTTCTTGTTGATGACTGCAGAAGAGACCAGATACCTGGTATTCATTACAGGCCTATTATAATGTCACCTCTCTAATATGTTTCCATTATACTAAACAAATAGTGTTACCATGAAGACCAGCTTGAGCACAGCAGTACAGCAGCAACACATGTATATATGGCACTTCTAGAAACCAGCAAGATACCAAAGACCATCATAAATACTACAGTTAAGTATAGAAATCACACCAGAAAACTCCAAAATAACTCAAGTTTAGCTTTTTATGGTTCTGTCTGTATCTATTTCACTTTACTACACACATTATAGACACATGGTCGGGAACCTATGGCTTGGGAGCCATTTCTGGCTCTTTGCCAGGAGTCATAAAGCTTTCATCGGAAACCATGTTTCAAAAAGAGCACATATTAAAAAAGCAAAATTCTCTCTCTCTCTCTCTCTCTCTCTCTCTCTCTCTCACACGCACACACACACACACACACACACACACACGTTTTTTCTCCTGTGTGTCTGCTCTGTGTTCTTGTAACTTTCTTTGTCAGCACTGTGTTTTATAAACTGTTACAAAAATGCAGCACACGTCCTGGATTTTTTCACCTCTGATCAGAGCTAACATGGCCACAATCGAATAAATAAAAATATCAGACCTCTAGGCCCAGTAGCATGGAAAGCCAGAGAGAGGGAGCGCAGCGGTGGTCGAGTGAGCTAGACAGTGAATGAAGTGAGGGAGCGGAAGTACTGACAACAAACGTTTCTCAAATGTTTTGAATCACTACAACCATGACACAATGCATAACTTACACACCAAATTTAGACTGACAGACCCAGTAGGTTGTGAGATGAGCTGCGAACAGACACACAGACAGACACACACACCCGACCAAATGTATGATGCTTTCCCGGAGGTAATTATGTGTGTGATTATGGTTAAAAAAAAACACAATTTTTCCTCCCACCACCCAAAACACACACAGACACACACACACACACACACACACACACACACACAGACACACACACAAAAACAATGACATAGACGTATAAGGCACCCTCCTTAAGAACTTGAAATTTCTGTAATTTTTTGAATGCCTCAGATCATACTGTTGGGTCAAATAGGGTGGGATGGCATTGTGCCAAGCAGACCAAAGGCCTTTTTTTTGTTGTATCCAAGCCGTGGACGCCTGGGCTCTTGTGCAAGTTTAATCTAACAGGAATCTAAATACACTGTTAAATATTGAAATAAAAAGTCAGCTTACAGTTTACTGCAGGTATTGCATGTATTCCTTCTTGTGATGCTTGTTCTGGTGTGTTTACTATGTCACTGTACAACTGCTGCCCTCTACGGTCCTATCATTTTATAAGAACATTTCATCTCTGTGACCCCACATAAAATGTAAAAACAAAACAAAACAAACAAACAATAATCTGTGAGGTCATAATGTAATTTCAAGGTCTATGTAAAAGAGCTACTTTCTTTTAAACTTTCAAATCTGAAGAATGTCTTTGAATCAACAGAAGATGATCTTGTATTGAAGTAAAATCCGTATCAGAAAGAAACAATGTTTTGCCAAGGTGGAATGGTCATGGGGATTCAGGTTTTCTGGCTCATCAGCAGTAAGTTATTTTAACCTTGGCAGAGCTGAGAGTAAAAAGCCCTGTTTTAGAGGAAGACAGAAATTCAGGCGAAATAATGTCATGTTATTCTTGAACTTTAAAGAACAGGGTCAAACCCATATAACAAATTTCAAAGCATGACTTCTCAGTGCCGCCATTAGCCATGGCTGTGCTGTTATCAGGGAGCCTGATCCTGGCAAGTTATCATTAAATCCATACCCATCACAGACAGTTCTGTGTGGGCCTTCTTCCTGACCTCCACATTGCATCATTGTGCAATGGTATGATGAAATGTGCTTTTTTAGCGCTAAATGGTGACCAGCCAAATTGTTCCCAGATGATGTGACAGGGTTTTCCAGTCACACACCTTTCAACACAGAGCAACAAGTTAGCACAAGCAAAGGCTGCCAGTGACAAAATTTCATCAAAAGGACGTGCTGAATCACTTTTGCTGTCTGATGATGTAACTGTGGTGACTGTCCCAACAAGAATTACTGTATCAAAGCTGCGCACAAAAACTTAAGCCTTTTATATACTGTATGATGCTGTTATTGTCTATACAAAAACTGTTCTAAGATAAGCTGCTGCCCATCTGAATAAAATAAAATGCATGTAGAAAATAACAATTGTGAGCTCATATGTACAGTAAGCCTGTTATTACATGCATTTTGCATTTGCAAAGAAAAAAATATATACTAAGAAAATTAATCAAAGAAGCACTCTGAAATACATACAAATGATTCAGTATTGAAATTTTGGCCACTTTCTGAATTTGGTTGTATTTTATATGTCAGTTGAGCTTGCTAATTAAAATATTTTAGAGAAGTGTCAGTTCCCATAATATAAGCTGATGTTCAGTAAGTAAATACGTCCTAAAGGCTAACCAAGTAGGGGCATTTCTACATCATACCGCCAATTTAGTTAAGAAGGCCGTAAGCAGCGCTCAGCATATGAAAAGTTATCATTATTATCATCATCATGAATATGAACAACAGCATTATCCTCAGCTTTGTCAGTATCATCATCATCCTAAACAACAAGAAACGACGACAACCCAATGTCAATGTTTGAATGAATTTCAAGAGTTTCTGCATGAATATGAGTTACTTAAACTTCTTTGGAATCACTGGGTTTCAGGATGCTGACGGACATCTCAGGCGGTCCTCATTTAGTTTTGGGAATAAAGTCCCAGTTATCACCTGCACATCTGGAGCCCAACATGTCACTGACCTTTTCCGATGTGTCCTCCGCGTCGGTGCCATAATGTCGCATTAACGCCGGGTCCAGGCTTCTCGTCTGCCTCAGTTTGCGTTTGGAGGCAGTTTTGGAGCTTGGTGAGCATGAGAAAACACTACTGAACAAGCCTTGCGCGGACATATCTCCACTCGTTCAGCAAGTGCTGAATAAAGAGCTAATTGAGATGCATATCTCTCTTTGTGAGAGGTCCAAAGTAAATCCCTCTCTGAAGTTAAATCGCCAGAAACGAAGGGGAACCGTTTCACAACAGGTCCCCTTTGCGTCACCATGCTTCGCCCCTCTGAGTAATATGAAATACATGCGCCTGTCCTGCTGGTGTTTCCTTGCGCTCTCAGAGTCCCATGCGCTCGTCGCCTCCTCCATCTCCTGAAGTGTCTGACTCAAACACCGGGAAACCTCATTTCAAAAGTTTCAAGTAACAGTAATTTAAATGTACAGATTTCTATATTAACATTAAAACATTCTGTTCATCTCCAAAACACGCAGTGTATTGATGATTTAGTACAGAGTAGGCTATACATACTAGAACCAGAAAAGAAAGAAAGAAAGAAAGAAAGAAAGAAAGAAAAACTCATATGATACACTGTAGCCTGTATGATACAATGTATAATACAATTCAACCATCCATACGATATAAAGACCTATGCGCTGATGGATCATTTAATTTACTGCAATAATAGCTGCTTGTGTGTATGCGCCTGTGTGTGTGTGTGTGTGTGTGTGTGTGTGTGTGTGTGTGTGTGTGTGGGGGGGGGGGGGGGGGGGGGGGGGCCGTGGTTGGAAAAAAAGTTAATTCATATTTACATACACACCAGTCTAAACAGTATTTTAGGTTCCACATAACATTTACTGTGTGACAAAAACCATGTCCTGAGAATACACACACAGCATCACGTCTAAGACCAGTTATCAGACAAGAACCTTGAATTTCTTTGTGGGAGGACCAGAGGTTTGTAATATGCTGCTTGATCTGGGTGGCTCAGTTGACCAATTTTGTGGGGTAAGCTGAGTCAAAGCGACGACTGCTGTCTGATAAAATAGACATTGAAATTGCATCTAAATAGCATCAAGGGCAACTGTTGATTTTCTTAGACACACAAGACCACTTCATAATCAGAGTACATATAATGAAACAAAAGAGTTTAAAGTATAAATGACTCTGTTGTGTTTTGTTATTTGGCTTTCACCTCTAGACCTTGAGTCTTATAAAGTGTCATAAAGCGACTGAAAGATAGGACAATGATGTCAAATTATTGCCAAAGGGAGCTGCTAAACTGTTTTTCATTGTTTTATGACAATGACAATAAAGTATCTATTCTATTCTAAAACTTCCCTGATTTTTCTTTACTGCACTGCACCTTTTCCTCATAGTAAGGCTGTTGAGATACTTGGCATGTCATGCCATGGGAACAGGCTCTTCCTGTGGGAGCCCTGGGGAAGGGACCTGACTGATAACACGACATGTAAACCAGTACTGTATGGTCACGATAAGGTTTCATCAGATACCAGAATCCACCAAACAGACACGGGAAGTGGTGATAAGAGCCGCTTTGCGTTTGATCCACTTATTTGGTGGTGAGGTTTAGAGAAGGACTCCTTGCAGATTCTCATCGGACTTCCCCTTATGTCATTTCTCAGCAGGATAACTTCAACTTTAGTGGCCTGCACCCACTGCAATTGTAAAGCATGGGAAAGAGAATAGCTTGGTCCTACAATCTGTGAGTGAATCATATTTTAGAGTATCACAAAACACTTCTGCAAATCCAAAAGTTTTGGATTCTAATATTTGGATTATATAATGCAAAACTGCAAATTCCTCAGAGAAAGTAAGAAAGGTAACTCGGATGTTCTCTGTACAACACCTACACACCCTCTCATGACTATTATTCCATGTACCTAACACAAGTATGTGTCAGAGCATGTAATTAATAGTCATGAACATTAGTGAAAATTGTTTAATTTAAGAATAAATGAAATTCCTTAAAACATTTGTTAGAGGTAGAGTAAAGGGACAAATTGGAAGTGTAGTATGACCAACACAATGAACAGCCAGTTGGCTGGGATGTTGTAAGATTGCTGTCTCACTGGAACCTCACAGGCTTCTGGGGATGTACGTGGGAGGTAATTTTTTTTCAATGATTTATTAGGTCGGCTCTCTAGTGCCCTTAGATTTTGAGTGGGCTTCAGGATGAAAGCAGAGGGAGAAGCTCTGTGAGCGCCATCCAGATTCTGCACAGAACTCCACAAAAACGTACAGATCTCAACCTGATGTGAGATTTTGACGACCGTTGTCATAATCTTTGTCTGCAGCAGTGACTGTGGCTCTCGACACGAATAAGAATTAAAACATTTTTCAAGAAAATGAATTTTACTTTGCCTTACCTTCTTTCAAAGTGTCATTTTGATATGTAAAATTGCTGCATCTTTAATTTAATGAGGAGTGCTCACTTTTAGGAATGACTACTCATATCTGAGGTCATACAATGAGAATTATTTAATTGCCTGAGAGATGGGACAAGCTGACTATGATGTGCTGCACTGTATAGTTGTGAGGCAGAGGATCATGCAGTGTGAGTCAGCATTGCATCAAGTGAGCGGCAGAATCTTCCTCTCTCTGAAAGATTAATCCTCATTAGTGGGTACTACCTGAGTGTGACTTTTCAAGTTTTCATTCTGACCACTAGGCGGTGATAAAGCACCCATGTTGCTTCTGAGGCATGGGCTGAAGAAACAGGGTGTGATATGTTGAACTGAAGATATAATTTTATGGAAATTACAAGAGACGGTCCAGGGTCATCAATCACACACCTCTGTAACTATTCATAACTCTATAAAGAAACTGGACATATGCTAAAAATCCATCAAAGCAAAGATTTTCATTTGTTTGTTTTAATCCTAACATAGACCACAGACATTATTATTATTATTATTATTATTATTGTTATTATTATTGTTATTATTATTATTATTATTATTATTATAATAATAATAATAATTATTATTATTTTAAAATTTTATTTATTTATTTATTTATTTATTTTACAGTCATGCAGATGTTCAGCAGACCTTTGAGGTAAACCTAATTTTTAGCTATTTGGCAATACTCCATAGCTAGGTCTTTAGGACTTGTATCAAGAACTCAATAAGCCTGTAATATTTTGTGGATACAAGAAATATGGAAAATAATGAAGAACTGCATGATTAGCCCAACTGTGGCCGGCCCAATGCAGTATTCCACTTTGTCACTTGACTGTGCTGGTGCACTTTTAAGCACACATGGTGCGAGCAACCCATGGCATCATAATGGTTAGCCTGTCGGTCATACAGAGTTGACACACAACAAATGAGTATGACTGTGCCTTTGGAAATATTGTTTCGCCATCGTGACACCATTTTCTATTGAGAAACTGAGAAACAACCTGAATTAATTAAAAGAGAAAACTGTGAGTCATAAGGGGCACCTTGTCATTTCCAGGAGACTTTGAAGAGACAGTTACAATTTAAGAAATCTAGAAATACAATTTGTTCTAACCAGGATTGTTCAAAAGTTTGTGAGATTCAAACAATCAGTGAAGGGCTTTACGTGTGGCCTGTGTGTACGTCACTGAGATACAATGCATTTATCTTTTGGAAACTGAGTTGCTTAGACAAAACACAATTTCAGCCCCTTCAGAGGAGTGCGAGAGTGTGTTAGCGATCAGATTGTTGATTTCTCCGATTACCAGCCCTCACATTTGATAGCACATCTCCTCTATAATGAGGGGGAAAATGGGAGTAATGGTGAGAGCAAAATGCAATCTAGATGTCAGACATGCACTTGATTAACCACTTACAGAAGCAGTCCCTGCGTCAGGGCAAGGCCATGCCATCTCACATTTCCACTCAGTCCGATCCCTCAAACATTACTGGCCACTAAGTATTGATTTTGCATTCTTCTCAATATCCCCTTGCTGTTAATAGAATTTACACCAGACTATCATTGTTTCAAGGAGACCCCCCCCCCCCCTCCCCGTACAGTGTTGCCAGGATCTTCTCCCCAGCATAGAGGGCACACTCGTGGATCGCCCCCCATTAGCTCCAGTAGTGAGTATCTGCCTTGGAGAGACGACATGGAAAGCGACATTACAGACAAAGACGCAAACTGTTACAACAATAGTGAGGACATGCATCAAGACCAGCAGAGGTTAGTCTGAGGCATTTATATTTATTTGTTGTGGTTGTTGTTTTTCTTTCCAACTACTGCATAATTCCAATATAACTGTCAATAGACATGCTCTATGGCTATGAATTTATTTAGGGTGGAAACAAATTCTAACAATCAGTATTGCATAACTGCAATAGTGACTTTTGCCTCTATACAGCATCTATTTGCATAGTTCAGTGAATTAAAAAAAATATATATATAGTGGAAAATGACACTTTTCATCAGTATCAATAGATACTTAAGGCTATAATAATTTTCCAGTGTACCGTGATAACATGCAAAAGCCAATTATCTCTCAGATCTTAAAGCCACTAACTAATGTAATCCATGACATTACAAATGATGCGTGCTCTCATCCCAATGTGTGATAGGCTTGGAGCTCAGCCTGCAGCAACTCAGTGCTTCTGATTCAAGTGACAACTTCTGCTTGGTGACCTTAGCAGCTTTCCATGGGCACATTGATTTTTCTCCCACATTACAGATAATTGCTGGATGCTGTGAATCCTATCCTCCCAGGGCAGCAGGGAGGAGCTTCTGTAGTGTGTTGACACAAGAGCTGCTATCTGATTTGAGTAATATGATATCCTGGAATCTCATTGACTGGAATTCACTTCTGTGTTCTTCCTGGCATGAGTGTGGTTCTTACACAGGTAGTTTATTTCTGTCTCTTGGTGGTTTTAGGGTTCTATTTACTGGCAGTTGCGTTGTGTCTAAGAAATGATAATGATAAATGAGATTCCACAAAAGCAGTTTCTTTAAATGGTGCGAAAACGTTTTTGTTTGATTTAAATGGTGAAACACTTTGCAGACTTTAATGAGAGCAATGGTTTTGTCCAGCTCAGTTAATAGTTTTTCAGCTTCTTTGATTAAACATAATTGATGGCCTACTTGCTATTTTCCTGTGATTGTAAAATTGATCATTATCCTGATTTAGATTTCGTAGCCAAATAAATCATGTTACTGGCATGAATGCAGTTAACAGATTTTGCAAATACATTTGCAACCTTTAGTGGGTCCAAGCTTCTCTCCAGCAGCTCTTATTATATTAATATGAGTTTTCCTGTTCTGCATGGAGCGACTCTCATCATTTTATGCAAATGACTGCATCCACTGTTTGTTCTGCTCCATAAACTTTGTCATCTTCTGATGAAAAAGTCACTTCCTTCCCTGTTAATATGTAACACACAAAAGTAGTCTGATGAATTGTATATCAGCTTCTATATTCTTACTTTTTCATTTTCAAGTTTCACACAATTGCATATTGTTTGTTTTTTTTATTTGCTGGCGTTAACTTGTGGCTATTTTAGAACAATAGGCTGTATTTTTGTTTGTTTGTTTTCTGCCTTTGAGTGTAGATTATTAATTAACCATAAATTTGAAACTCTGCATTGCCATCACGCCCGCTGACAAAGCATTTTGCAAGGAGACATGCAGCTTGACATTGTTCTAAGGAAACAAATGAGCCTTGCTCCCACACACACTCTGAGCAGCACATTTAATTCAACCAAGCCTCAAACGCTCGCAGTTTCTCTTCGCCATCTTAAATCATCGCTGTTGTGACCCTGAAGCAATATGCTAAAGGTGATTCTCAACAATACACACTGCACAAGGTTATTGCACTTTGAACATTTCCTATTCTGACTCTTAGTGGTGTGGCCTGTGTGTCATGGAAAAACAGGCCACTGATGCAGCGCTTTGTGGCCCAGGGGCGAATGTTCGGCCACATGATTGGATGGATTCATGTGCAGTATTTATGTCACACAGGGATCTACTTTTGTCTGTTTTGAGCTCACTCACTTCCCTGTTACACCATATGGTCATGCACAGATATATGCGACAAAAAAGAGGACAGTGAAGCAATCAAAAGATATATGCATAATAGACAAATTACTAAAATGACAGCAGTATACAAAGGTAGCAGGATGCATTATGATGTGAAACATATTGTTCTATCAGGCTCTCTGGTACATCGGGGGATACCGGCAGCTGTCTATTACACAGGAAGCTGAACTTCCAGTTGCTTTCCATAGACCACTGTGTATGCATGGCATGGGATGTGTTATGCAATCAGTTCTAGCCGCTTGCAGTGGCAAACACACGTGCCTCAATTCATAACTAATGGAAGACTGCATATGCCATTCATGCCTGAGAGAATCTACATGGCATAATCCAGCATGGACTATCATGATGTCGTAATTCCTACAGTTTATGGGAGAATGCTTTAAAAATCCAGTCATCTGGACATGAAATATTACAACAGACCATGTTCATTAAATTCAGTAACACAAGCTTATTTGACAATAGATGTGTATATAGAACTGAAAATGGACAGTGAAATGAAATCTGATGCTACTGTATAACATTTAGGTTAAGATCTAATTCCATGTTCTATAGGATTTAGGTTTGGATCTGTTTAGGGTGACATTTGGCAGGCAGATAGTGATAGAGTTTGGATTATCGTGGAAGCTTAATTTTAAGCTCCTATGGAAGGCAAAACACATGCCATTTCCAAATGCCTTGTATATGGATCAGATTAATAGTTCAGATACTGTGCTTTGGCTGCAGGTCTGTTATGAGTAATACTATAAGGATAAAACATGGATGTTTGGCTGCTCAAACTGGAGATATTACAATCGTGTTCACATTCTGCATGGACGCTTACCATGGTCAGAGGAATTGGGTTGCAATATAAAAATGCAACATGCAAATTTGACCTAATCAGAATGTTTTTTTAAGAGTGCCATTTTCCACCTTTAAACCAACACAGCCACCCATCAGAGTCCAGCTGTTCAACATTGATCCCTGCATGTTTTCTGAGGCACTGGCCCGGAATGTGATGTTATTTCATTACTGAGGCAGAAGAGACAAGCTCGGTCTCCTCCCCCAGGGTACTGGCCACTCACTTGGACAGGGGCACAGTATGTGATCATAACTGAATGGCTTAGTCAGGCTAGCTCAGTCGCCTATGGAAACTCCAGATCAAGCCCGGAGCGGGGAGAAAAACTGGAGTCAGGAGAAAGGACAGGAGTGTGCATCAGTGAAAGTGGCTTGACAGGCCTGGGCAGGAAAAACTGAGACAAGTGCTGCATTAGAAACCTGTCATCAGCAATGGACCAAGACGACAATGAACTTGGAGTGTTTACTGTCATTCAGTGAGTAATGCGCTGTGGATCGGAGGTGTTTCGCGCTCATTTGATGTCAGTCATTGTTGATTTCTCATGACTGTTGTATCTCTCACAGGTAATGATGATTGCCTGTTAGAGATGTAATGATGATTGCACTGATGACACTGCAGTTAGTGTAAATAAAGTTCATCTGTAATGGCCAGGGAAGTAGAGGAGTGTAATCCTATCTAATTTCAGTTTACCCACCTTTTTTATAGTAATGTAACTCATTTTGATGTGAATTCATGATGGGGTTTTATATACACCAGTGCATAAATTATGTATATTATTAATTTTTGGCAGTCACAAGTTATAGTTCTTTTTTATTGACATGTTTTCCATTTGAGATTCAGAGCCCTTGCACTAGCAGACTAAAACTAATTTACTGGTTATACTTTGTTCTCCTCTATAAAGATGGTAGTGTGATATTGTTGATAATAGATGATTGATGGAATGACAGTAATTGGCTTTATCACTGCAGTCCTCAGTAATGCAAATGTATTCACTTGATTAACAGAGCAACACAAATGCCCAGTACTGAGCATTATATTTCATAATTCATTAGAAATAGGTTAGCAATTAGTAGAATAACTTACATAACATATTGCATTACATGTTTACAAATTTTTAACAATTTGGGAGCACTTTGCATCAAGCCTGAGTTATTAATAACCCCTGTGAGCATGTTTAGTAGCCTGCACACTGAGCAGGCATACCTTTAGGTGTCAACATGACAGATGTACTTAGAGTGGTGGCGGGCCAAGAATTATCATTTTGGCACTATCTCCAGTGTGTTAGCCTCCCAGTACTCACTTTAACTTTATCAGCAGGGTGTACTGAAAATGACAAACCAAATCCATAGACTTTTTGAGGCATTGCTATGAACTCAGCCAGGTAACACTTCACTTCTTATCCCAATTAGTCACACCACTGAATATTCATTACGAAACTCCGCTCAGATTTTTAAACCTCCTCCCAAAACCTATTTAATTCAGTGAATAAATCAGCAGTGGCAGAGGTATAATTAGTGTGGCACTAACAGATTGGGGATGTTGAGTTACTCGAGTTGCTCAAAGGCAGATAGACGTCGATGGATACACACCAACACACGGCCCACCACAGAATGATATGATAGGGTTAAGTGTGGTTTCAGAGAGCACTGTGCTGTGATGGCTGCTGACTCACATATGGTTGAAGTCCAGGGGGCACTACGATGAGAGGGCAGTCTATGAAAACTGACAAAATGACACATTACAATTGCACAGGACAATTAAGTGCCTGGCTCAATCCGCAGTGTTGTACTATGTAATACAATACTTTAATGGAATAAAATTGGTTTCACATTCTGATTCTGATATAAAAAAAAAAAAAATAATATAATATTCAGTGTTTTGTAATTTTTCAGTGTTGAGTACATGTGTATACCTCTGGTATTTAGCATGGTGAGCAATTTAGCCAAAGTGATTATGCACTGCTTATTTTAGTTTTTCAGGGCAAGCAACGTGATCCAAAGGCTGGACTTGCAAAATTTAAGCACTGCTGGGTTTTAAGTTTCCAAGCGTGGTCAAATGACTGAAATCAGCTGTTTTCAAATGGGCTTGGAGAGACTAAGGTTAGGGATTGGAGGGACAGCAGGATTTTATTGGTCAAAGTTTGAGCTATAGTCTCCTTAGATCCCACGTCTGCCTGACCCTAATATCCTCTGCCACTCATGTTGGCCTCTGGGCCATGAGCCTAAACAGGCAAACAGCTGGCCAGAATGCGCTGAGTCTCTCATTACTGCAGCCGTAGGACACACAGTTAAAGCAAATGTCAAATATGTTCTACTCATTGATCAATGCAGCCTTGATCTCCTCTTAAAGTGCCAACATACATGATAGCTCATATCATTCCAAAGGTATACCATCAACTCAGTCGTATGTGCAATGACATGACTGACATCGAGCTTCACTGCACTTGTCTTAATTTGTTCGTTGAATTAGACCTCTGCATTTTTCCATTTGTCAGCATTACTTACAGCCTGATGGAGAGAATCAAGACTCCTAATGCTGGTGCTACTAATTTTCAGTAACTAATGAAAGGGTGCATTTTTAGGAGAGTTTCAACTTCTCGGCCATCTAGTTGCATCTCATCAATGGCAGCAAACAACTCATGATCCTGACTGGAGTAGAAATGACAATGTTCTTTATTGCATCTATCACTCTTAGCAAAGGCACATTGAGTCACCCTCTGGAGGCTAACAAGTTGTGGCATTTTAATACAGAATGATTGCCTCTTGTCTGAGGACGCAGTTGCAAATCATAACTTTGAATACCTGAACCTGAATCTCCCAGCATTCATATCCTTCATCTATGTATGTATGTATGTATGTATCTATCTATCTGTCTATATGTTATCTATCTGTTATTAATGAGTATGTTTAGCGGTCTGCAGAGAATCACACTCCTCCATAGAGTGCAGTTGGGTAGAGGAATAAGGCCCTTTCATTCCCGCTGTGCGACACTGTGAGACTGATTATCTCAAATGAAAAATTCAGGACATTTGAATTATGTTTACCAATATGTGTACTACAAAATAAATATGCTGTATGACATTTGTGCCTTAATCTCAGAGGTGAAATTAGGCCATATTTAATAATAACAACTGGGAAAATGCCTTCATTCAAACAGTGTCCCAAGTGCTGTAATCATAATTAACATTTTAGTGTGTGCTACACTGATGCAGTTTGCATCTTTAATGTCTTTTTGGGCACTTGTGAAGTAAGCTTTGTTTGACTGTGTGTTTCTTGTTGGCACATCACAGGGTAAGGAAACACAGTAAATTGACTTTACAACTGTGAGAAGTTCCTTTCATCAAATCTGGCTGAGGCACATGAAGAAGTATCAAACCCGCTTGGATCAAAGAAGGGCTTAATTGGCTCTTGGTGGTTTTTGACAGAGGTGCCTACTCTATAGTCTTTGATTTATGTGGGATGTCTCTTCCTCTATTGGATAACAGACATGCGGTGATTCTTCATTTGGAGGTGGGGCTAAAATGGTGATGATGCTGTAGTTATGGTATAGTTTGGATGATATATATATATATATATATATATATATATATATATATATATATATTTAATCTTTTCTTCTCTACTGTTCAAGTTCTTATGTCTCCAAGTTAAAAATGATCAAAATACCAACATAAAAAAATGAACTCCCCCTCAATAAAACAAACACTGCATTGACATAGCATGAATATGTGTTTGCAATTTACATGAAAATGATATGAAAATTTATTGAAATGTATTACAAACTGTGAAAATATCACAGAGGAAATTAGATGCTTGAAGTGTGCCACTAACATGCAGCTGACTGATGAAAAGCTATGAATCACAATAGTCCCCCTCTCCTCCCCTCTGGACATTGATTAATCACACATACTCAGCTCTTATTATGCTCCTTGAAATTCCATTCTGTGTAAAGCCATCTAACAGTTTTGGTCCTCTGTGGAAAGGCTATAGTTTTAATTATTTTGATACTACTGCATCATTGTGTGTGTGTGTGTGTGTGTGTGTGTGTGTGTGTGTGTGTGTGTGTGTGTGTGTGTGTGTGTGTGTGTGTGTGCGTGCGTGCGTGTGTGTTTGTGTGCATATTGGATTGATGGCTAAAATGTTTGTAGTCTCCTCTTACGAATAGCCGGTAAAAATTTACAAGTTCAGCTATTTTCAAATGTGGAAACAAATGTATGGGCATCTGATCTATTTTGCAGTTGTGTAGCAGAGACTTTGGCAAGGGAGGAGAATACGAGGGTCCCCTGCCTTTCCAGCTGCTCCACCTGCTCCTCTGTGGCCTTGGCACATATATAATATGCACATTATAATCATCATCACCCCCCTTTCCACCCTCTTTTCTCTTTCTCTTCTTTTGCCACACCTCACCTTGTCGAGCAGCAGCATCCAAGCTCCTGTAGATTCTTCTTCTCTTCCTCCTCTCTGGAAACAGACTACATGCTTGGGGATTGATGAGGCTGGCCGATGGGCAGGAGACGGGGGATTCTAGGGAGCTGGCTGCATCCATCAGCAGTTATTTGTGAGCCCCTATAACCCCTGCTGCCATACCCCCCACCCCCACCCTGTCCAATGTCCTCTTGCATTCCTCCTTCCTCTCTTTACCACTGTCACCCCACGCACCCACCCCTCCCTCCCTAACTCTGCCCCTCTCCCTCTCTCTCTCTCTCTCTCTCTCTCTCTCTCTCTCTCTCTCTCTCTCTCTCCCGCTCTCTCTCTCTCTCTCTCTCCAAAGCTGTTGTTACTGTGCGGCTCCTGCACATCATTCCACTGCGATGGAAATTAAATGAAGGTGGCTTAGCGCAGCTAACAGAGGCATGCTTTGAAGGATGTAACCGGGGGAAGCTGCACTGCCAGATCCCTTTCCATGGACTGTGGATTTGCGCTGCTGAGGCGAGGACACAGCAATCACTCAGCCATGCAGAAGCCCAGACAACAGGACTAATCTCTCCACCTGACTTGTGGAAGCTCCGTTTTTTTTCTGAATTATTTATTCCCTACTGCTGAAGACAGTGGGACAATGGAGCCAGAGTGAAGTAGATGGTAGATTTGTAGCCCTGACTGCAGTCTGCAGCACACATGGATGTGTTCAGCTTTGTGAAGATGCCAAAGCTGTCAGGGTGAGTCCGATGGATGCTGCTGTGTATGTGCCTGTCTACCCCTGCATGGCATTTGTTTAAAAGATGCCGTGTTGTATAGTCAGAAGCATGATGTAGAGAATAAGACAGCAATTAGAAGAACATGTTGAGAGGGGTTAGAATAAGAAACACGCCGAGTTTTAAAACGATCATGAGAATAACTTGTGAAGTCATGTATGTTATGCGAAATGAATGACCAAGTGAGGTAGATGGGAGTGGGGGAATGGGATGGCTATACTGTGGATATTACCAGATGTCGCTCATGTGTCTAAACTTGGCACAATATTTACTGTGTTCCTTTCTAAGTTCATAAAATTGCTGTGCACCATATAATGTTTATCTAATCATTTAAAGGTTTTTGATGCCATGGCAACCAAGGATATTTTACCACACCATGAAAACCAGCAGGAGTTATTTCAGATTTTGTTTTGTTAACACAATTTTAAAATGTTTCAGTTAAATGCATACTGGGAAATAAACATGGAAACATGATCATTTTCTTTAAAGAGAGCTTTAAACTATTTCCACAAATCAGATATTCAGCATTAAACCTGTCTTCTTGATGGCAAAGTGTGTTCTGTCAAAGGTCACCAGAAAATTATCATATTAATATTAATATTAATATTATCATCTAATATGGCTAAGTTCACAGTCCATGGCTTTCAACAAATATGCACGGGGATGAGGACTCACAAGTTCGCTAGCTGATTCAGAGCAGGTAAAACCTGATACTGCAGCTTTACCCTTTTTATATTAAACTGCACATTATTGCACTGTTAATTTGGTGTGTTTCAGTGTGACATAGAACTTGAATGATTGATTTTTACCAAGAAGCGTTGGGATATAAATGATGTAACATTAGTGGTTGTGCAGATCCTGAGTAATTCATTCATTTCCGAGGCACACAGCTCACCTTATGCACCCATGAGTTCTCTAGATTGTGTTCATCTGCCACAGTGGACGGTAATCCTCCTAGGGGATTTAGCTCCATCAGCAGCACCACAGGCCATTGGTTGTGAAAGCGGTTGATCATAAAAGGAACATATTTTATCACATATATATCTCACATATTATGGGATACCCATTCATTGCATTTCTCCTCACTTATGAGTCATCATCTGAATAAATTGGCATTTGTTCTCTGCTGCAGTTCAGCATTGTGTTTCATTTCTTTTGTTGTAAGGAAATAACCGCCTCTGTTTGGAAACAGTCCTGCAGGAAAGCAGGTGGGCAGGTAGAGCTATTCCTTCAGATGATGAGACCATCACTTTTCAGTTAGTGTCCCTCCATGGCTGCGTTTATGATGTGGCTCCCAATGGACCACCAACATCAGTGCATCCTGTCACTGCTAATAATGCCACACACGCTGTTGTGCCTGATTACTGGTTAGCACTGCTGCTACACACGCTTTTTTTTCTCTGCTGCCAGCCAGAATTTGAGTCAACAGGGTGCTATTTTGCTGTGGCTAAGAGAACATTTTACACAGTGAGCCATAGTCTGTGTTTCAGAGATCCATGAGCAGAGGAATATTTCCCGCTGTCGTCTCTTCCTGCTGCCTAACAACACCCCCAGATGTCTCTGCTGTCAGAAACAGGAGCATAAATTTGCTTTGACTTTCTACATTCTTCAGTGTGTTTATGTCTAGTGAAGATTTTCACTGGTTTGATATTTCTTTTTTATTTGAAAGATCTTGTACTTAATACTCATCTTCTACTTCTTGCATCCAGAGAAAAGGTTGAAGCATTTGACCACAACTGTTTAAAGTGGTGTCTTCTGATCTTACAATGTAGCAATTTAGGTTAAACTGAGAGCATAGTCTGAGAGGCAACATTTCTGATGGATCCTGTGGGAGCTTTAGATGTGAGGTGACTGACTCTTTTAAGGAAATAATGTTCATAGAGTGTCTATGTAAAAAGCTAAAGCCAATTATTATACAATGGTAGTGACTAACTGACTGAATGTTGTTGTCAAGGTCTGTGTGCGTGTGTGCGTGTGTGTGTCTATATGATATTAAAAAAAAATAGTTGTTTAAGTGACATGAAAAGATGTCACTTAAACAACTATATTCACTAAATGAGTGAATATGATTTTTTTTTTTTTTTTTTTTTTTTTTTTATAGCAGTGTAGCAAGTGGTGTCAAGCCCCCAATGCTAAAGATTAGTCAGAGTAAAATTAGCTGAACTGTTGCATGTGTGTCGCTATTTGGTTCATATTACAGTTTACTATGTGAGCCATGGTTAGGCCTATTTTAACTGTGCAAAGTTTCCACACAGAAGTCACTGAACTGGACAGAATTTGATTAACCTAAATGTTCATCAGAGTACAAGGAGACCAAAAGATTTGTCTTACTTGGCTGTTCAAATCAGAACCTCTCAGGAAGAGTAGACCAGAAATGGCTTGGGGTTAGCAATGGGAGCCAGCTGGCTGGTGAAAGAAGTCTCAGGCAACCATTTATTTTGTTCTGTCCTTTAGAGCTTTTAGCATAAAAGCAGTGAATAGCACAATGAGGTGCAGGAGAATCCAAAGCAAGCTCAGTGCCCACAGGGGAAGTTCATCACTATATTCAGTTAATACTTTACATAAAGCACTGCAGAGCAAAGGAGGCCTGAGGAGATTACAGTGTAATAAAGAGTGATATGTTTTATGAAAATACACAGATGTTCTCCTTTCCTTTCTGCGTGTCTCTTTGTTATAGCAGGCTATATATTTTAAGCTTAATATTAATAGAATGAGGGAAAAAGATCCCTCCATAGTAAATGCCGTGGGTGCTGTGACAGGCATGTGTATGCTGAGGCCAATTGCAGCCCATCTCTAAACCGTGCATTATCTTAAGCATTGAAAATGTCTGTTCCTATGTGTATTTGCACACATGCACATCCATTTTCCTAGAACCTGTAAGCTGCTTTCCATACCATTAATCCAAACCATCACTATTCTGTGTCACCTGCAATGATATTATATATTCATATTTATTACAGAATGAGGATGAGTGCATTGAGAAATAGTGCTTTGTTTGTTTGAGGTAATGATCTAACTTAGTGGCTAGTGTAGTGCCAGGCTGGTTCCTGTGGTGCAACAGAATACAGTTTCAGGTTTCAGAGGACCGATCACTGTTTGACAATATTGATGCATGTGATAGTTAACAGATAAACCACAATTGGAGACATTGGGACTCCTAGGCTCACTTACTCACCATAGAATACCAGGAGGATCTTAGTAGGTGGGTTGGTTCCCACATGCTGTTTTATTCCCATCCAGAGGAGATTAGCTAACCAGAAAAAACACTCTATATAGAGACACCAGAGAGCAGCTCAGGATAGTGCTGTTGCCCATGGCAACAATATCAGCACTTCCGAAGACAAATACGGAAATGCAATATTCAGCTGTTTTGGAATGATGGTAAAAATACTAAGACAGCTTTGTCCAGAAGCAAATTTCTTGGATTTGAGTATTCCTGCATAATGTCAGTACTCTATGCTACATGGCAAACACTAGAAATTCTGGTCATGCAGTTCCTATGTTTAATTATGTTGGTGTGATAATTAGACTATCAGCTCCTGATCATTCACATGATATGTAGGTGGTTGACACCAGTTTTTTTTTCCCACTCCAATGGCTAATTAACTGTGAAGCTGTCTTGTTACATAAAATGGTGGATAAAAATTTCATAATGTGCTTAATCTGTAACTATTTGGACTATAATGTGTATCTTTGAAATAACTTAAAGTCTTCCTCTTTTTTTGTAGGGATACTTTAGGAATGAAGTTTAAATAGCAACATACAACATAAATAGTGGACCGGATCAGTGTACACAATGCTTTCATGTTGACCAGAGGATTTATACAGAGCCATGACAGTGCTCGGGGAAGTCAAACAGAAGGCAGATGTTTTCCAAGACAAAAGGCAGAACATTTCTGCCCCCAACAGGATGCAGGCAGTCTTTGAGGAGCAGAGGAATAAGGCCCTTAATCAGAGTGGTTCCTCTCTGTCTGAACCACTTCTCTGCTCCACTCCCCAGCCTCCTCCCAGGAGATGGTCATCTCATCTGCTGTCTCTTAACAGATTACATATCCAAACAGAATTACATTAGCAGTCTCCCCATGCATAAATATCTCTGTTTAGTTCAAGAGCACTGGGAGAGCAGTGTCATAGACAGCTCATCATGTCACTCTTGTCACTCATGTAACCTTGCATTCCCTGTTGCATGAGAATAGGAAAATACACATTTCTTACACCTTGTTGCATTTGATTTAGGGGTGAAGAGAGTAAGTGTGCAGTGTTTGGTGATAAAGTAGAAAGTATTACAGCATACTGTATATTATATGCAGCAGAAACTATCTGGAGTGTTGCAAATGTCACGATGCATGAGGGAAGGGACTGTTGAGGCCAGATGGTCTATGAGACTGTACCCTTCCATTAAATCACACATTATACCGCAGTGTTTTCCATAGTGGCCACTTTGGTATACAATTATGTGTTCTGAGATCAAGTATAGTGGGTAGGCACCAAAGAACAACTGATATTCATATGGCGATTTTGAGAGTGTGGCCAAAGAGCCAGAAAACTGTGTAGTCTGGTTCTGTGGTAATCATCATGCAAAGGTCAGCAAAATTTAGCTATCTGGCCAGAATCATAGGGGCAATCACTAAATTGCCCATTGCATATAGTTCTCTCAAGGGAAATGATGCACTGAACATACAAAAAAAGAGAAAAAAAACATATTATAAATTATCCTTTAATCCTCAATACTGATAATGGTGGGCATGTGGCACTAGAGCGAGGTCTCATATAGCCAACACTCATGGAGATTGTCTATGTAAATTATTCAAGTGTAGTTGAGTGTCCCACTGCTAGAATGGTCTTGCTAGCTGTGGCTTGTCAAAAAAACAAACAAAAAAAAACATAGTTATATCCTCCATTAAGAGCAATATAGCCCTCACAATGCATTGAAATGCCCTCTTGCATCTGACTTGTAAAAGACTGAGAAGCAAGTGAAAGTGAACTACTGTGATAAAGCAAGGATCACGTTGTTCATGCAGTTTTTATGAGGGACTGAAAAGTGATCTTTTCCTGATCTTCCCAGACAGCAAAATAAAACAAATCTATTCAAAATTATAGTTGCTGGTAAATTTAGATGACAGAACATTGGCTCGCTTACTGACCAAGACACTGTTTATCTGTTTCCCAAAAGATTAGGACAGATGTGTGCAATGAATGACAGCGTGACACTGCGCGACAGTGTGATGTAATCTCTCAATCTTGATTATAAAGCATTCTTAAATTCACTGACCTTAATTGCCATGACAACAGCGGCTTTCACTCTCACATAGCTGCAATGCTCTCCGCTGATTATTATTTTCATCTACTATGTGTTGTGTAAAGAGTGTTGGTTGTCTTTGCGGGGGAATGACTGACAGCATGTGATGCCTTTTTCATTTTATGATGCTCTAAATGTCTGCTACTGTATTATTATTTTAGCTTATTTGGTTGCAACCGAATTAAAAAAAAAAAAAATGCATCATGTGATATGGATTGTATTAATGTGCAAATTTTTTAAAAAAATGGACAAAAATGTGATGCTTCTTGTAAATTTGGTGCATTTTGCTTCAAAGGAGATCCATGAAAAACCTATATTTGACTGGGAAAAAACATCACTTCTTCTAGTTCTAATTCTCCTCCTCCTCCTCCTCCTCCTCTCTGACTCTTGGGTAACCTGTTCATGAATTGTGTAGTATAGCTTACCCACTTGGCGCTTGATTACTCAGTCCTACGTGACAGTGCAGACATAATTTATTAATGCCTGGTGAGAAAGATCGGTTTCACTGTCCACCAGTGGGTGAACCTTTTTAGCGTCTTTGTAAGCTATTATTCTGCTGGGGTGCTTTGTCTCAATGATATAACGCACTTCCCATCTACAAGCAAACTAAATCAAAGATCACAGCATCTGTGACTGCCATTAAAAGTGAGAATTGTGGCTGAGAGGAACAGGATGGATTTTGTGGAACTACTTGTCGATTCAGAGCGATATTATGAGGGCGCTTCATCTAAATCTGTGAGTAGAATGCTCCATTATCCTGCACACCTTAAGAAAATTGCCCAACTTGTATGTGGTTGCTTTTGTACAGCTGAAAGCCTGGGAAAAATACAACAAGTAACACTCATATTCAATAATTCTTTGAGCTGCAAGTCCTGTCACTTACATACATTACCTCTGAGCAAGCTTGATTTACATTCAGCAGCTTTGAAAGTTAAACATTAATATGTACAGCAATGGTAGATCAAAGATTGCTTGTGTTAACATGGCTGTGCATTTTCTTTTTTTTTCCAAACATGAAATGGAGGATAGAAGTGGGAGTCGTCAATGAGATGAACATAGCCCCAACAGTGTCAGACAGTATCCAGTTGTGTAGACACACATCATTTAAGCTGGAGGAAATATGTTCTAAATATACACCGCAGAGGCCTGCTCCCAGCTAATGTACTGTAGGTCAGATAAATCCATATCCATGTGGAAACTCTAATACCCCCCAAACACACCGCTGCGTTGGGACAGAAATCAGATTGCTTCCTGTGTTCTAAGCCAAGCCCCAAATAAACTGTGCTATTATGCAGTAGGTAACATCCACACTGTTTTCCCCTACCTTTTCAGTGTGATTGCACTATGAATTAATTATGATTTAATGCACGCAATAGCACTTCGAATGTTTTTCTGGTGAGGTTGTGTGACCTCGGAGCTGTTTTTAAGCTTTGGTTGCATTCAGTTGCATTTTGCTGTAGCTGTTACAGCAGATTGAGGGGGGAAGAAATTAAACATTACAACCTTTAGCAAGGCTGATCTTTTTGTTTCATTTTGTCTTCTCTCAGCTTATACACGTGTTCATAAATTAACAGTATAAAGGTGTTCATGCATAGCTCATGAAAAGGACATGCACACACACAGACAGGATGCACATGGGCTCACACAGAAACACACACACATACACACATTCACGTTTTGCACACAACTTATTCTCATCGGTACAGTAACTGGGAAACATTAAGAGGGAAAGAAAGAGGAGCTTTGAATAATGAATGCCAAGAGCCCTGTAACACGGCAGACAAGCCTTTGAAGTGACATAACTTACTGCCACTGCTTTCATAGCATCACCATTCTGCAGACACATAGACAGAGATACTGAGAGAGGGAGGGAGAGACAGACAAATGAACAGAGAGAGAAAGGGGTGGATGGATTTTAACCGTTTCCAGTCAGTCTTCTGAAAATCTGCACCATGCCCACTTGTAGCCTAACCTTGAGGCATGTGTTTTGTTAGACAAATGTGATTTTTTTTTGTTGTTGTTTGTTTTGTTTTGAGAAATTCAGCTGTAATGCTATTTTACTCATACACAAGGCTATCATAAATTGTTTGCTGAACAGCGGAATAGCTCATCCTCTTTTCTCCGATAAACTCTGTCAACTCTTCTTGGCACTGAGCATATCAAATAACTACCTTATAAGAGAGATTCCTCTGGGCTTTATGAGGAATCTGCTGACATCTAGGAATAAAACCAATTTCATGCCTCTCAAAGCAAAAGAGTGAGGCATGACAACTCCGCCTGTGTGTCTAGGTTACATAATTAATTTGATTTGCATTCATTGACTGAGCCCTGGTTATAGAACACTGTTTATCACATTGAAATTAGACACTCACTTGTCATTAGTTTTGAATCACCTCAGATTATGCTGTGACTCATTTATTCCTAGTATATGATTCACACTGAGCATCACATTACTCTAACAATTCTTTCTTGATTTTTTTTTTTTCCGTTTCTAAGCTAGACACATATGTGCCATTGTGAACATCATCAAGTATGAGCCATTTTATCGGGTGCTGCTGGTGTGGTTATGCAAGCAGTGTTTAATGCACTGAATTGTGATCTATGCATGATTTCTTTCTCTTGCCTGCTTCTCTAGCCACAGGACCAAATCCTCAGGCTGGCCACCCCCTTCAGGGACCTGGAATTCATCACAGGGACCCCCCAATGGTTGGGACATGGGCACCACTAGAGAGGGGCGTGACTGCTACATCAAGTAAGTGACCGGTTTTAAATAAACCGAACGGGAGCTTTCTCTCCCCCAGATGTTTCAGAGGCTTTGCCAACCTGTGATTATTCTAGCCACGTCACCGCCTCCACACTGTCTCCATCTGTGCATTCAGAATACTGATTCCCTGTTTCTTCCACTGCTGCGCACATACTGCCCCTGCCTGCTCTGTCTCTCTCTTTCTCTCTCTCTCTCACACACACACACACACACTTATGCACACGCTCACATTACTTCTCAAACAGACGCGAACCATCCTGATCTTGCAACAGCCGGGAAGGGCTTATGTATGTGTTTGCGCTGCTACTGATGGAGGATTCACCTGCACAGGGACTTGTATTGTTCTGACAGTCTGCATGTCTCTGCGGAGATGCCGGGTTGCAGCGTTATCAGCATAATTGATCCTTAGGCACTTCTGGATATCTGTACTGACAGGTAAAAAGAAGCCCTCGATGTCTCTAATGGCACAGTGTGTTGGTCGGTCTTATTCTTGAGTGTGTGAGCGGGATGTTACGGTGTAACAAGTGAGTGCTTGGCTGCTTCCTCTGTTATTTTGTTACTGTACACTATGTATCTCTGGACTTCACTGTTTTGTTTTGTTTTTTTTTTTCCAACATTCTCATCTCCCACCACTGATCTACAATTGTGCATTCATATTGAATGTAAAAACGTTGCAGCCCCCATGAACCAAATTCCATCAAATATAGTGAATTCTAATTTTCCTGTTCACTGTTTTTCCTCCCATTTTGTATTTGTTCTTATGCAAATGAGAACAAACAGTAAACCCTGTTTAAGTATGTTTTTTTTTTTTTTTTTGTCTCTCACTGAACAGTGGAATAGAACATAAAGGAGTGTACAGTGATTTGCCATTGGATTGTATGTGACTCTGTCTAATGGGAGAATGGTTTATTTTAGTGTTACAGTATGCCTAGTAGGAGGAACATAACTCACACATGGGTTATAGCAGGAGAGGCATGATGGCATAAGAGTTACATAAGAATTAAGGAGCAGTGGAACAGCTGCATGCAGAGGGCTTCTAAGATGTTACATATTGTAGGCTTGTTTAAGATCCAGCCTTAGTTTTCTAAATGTGAAGAGCATTCATAAATAATCTAGTACGTGTGTCTGTGGCTGTCAGAAGAAATCTGAGTTTGTCACGGCTCTGGTGTTCTCATACTAAATTGTTGTATTTCTAAATGAGACACTCATTTTTAGTCGTTGTGACAGGAAAACATTAATAAAGTATCAGCTGTCATTTAATATGTGACACATAGCATTTAGCAGATGTAGTGATGAAGCGTAGGGATTGCTGTAACAGCGTTCAGCAAAAAGGATCAATATCAGAAAAGGCTGTTGGAAAGACGCGTGACACGCTGGCTCGTGACTTCTCATCAGATGAGTCTGATCAGCAAACCCTTATTATCGAGCATGTACATGGATAGATGTCAAAATGGCAACCTTTGTGTGCAGCGGGCAAGGATGTCAGCATTAAATAAGTGAAATGGTGGCGGTAAGCACCTAGTTGTGATTGCTCAATTTAAAAAGGTTGTGTTCCAGTCTGGACAAATATAACTCCTTCATGACTAGCAGCAATAACAATTTGTCAGCTATGTTAAAGCAGCTTCTCACAACTGAGGTAATAAGACATTGCTTTTGGCATTAAGCTCACACCAATTTACAAAAAGGAAGGCAAGAGTGAAAATGCCTTCTTTGCACAGTGGCAGTGTAAGGCCGGCATTTGTTGCTGTGGCTAATAGTCACTCAACATCATTATTCCTGATCTTTGTGTTGATTATGTAGCCCATAGTGTGCTTTTTGAGAGCTGTATATAGTATTGTGGAGCTACACTGAAAGCTAATGGGGATGATTAAGGACCATTAGACGCAAGGCTGTCAGCACATTGGGAGGCAAGCCATTTTTAGCAGGTGGCCATGGTTGGGGAGGAGACAATACACTTCCTGGATGCACAAGTCCATATGGTTTTTGTTTGTGCACAATCTGGTAAGTTTCATCACGTAAGAGATCAAATTGACACAAATCCAAATTCAGCGTACATCAGAGGCACCTTGTGAAATTCAAGGTGACACTGCTCATTACTCAGTGCTTCTGTAAATATTTGTAATGCAGTTATTACATCTTGTTGGGTAGTGTGAGCCGGGGTTGCCACTCATCATATGCTGCTACTATAAAAAGTCATCCCACGATGATCAGAAAAAATATTAGTAGGCAGTATTAAATCAATATTAGAGGTGATTTGTTCATTGTTTTGCACTAGGATGATGAAAGTGAGGAAATATGGGTCAATAAAATGTATATACACAAAATTATAGAGTGCAGAACAGCAGGTAAGCGCTCTGTGGCTCTATGACTGCACAGCACATTTAGTGTATGTGTCAATGCGTACAGTGTGTTTGTGTCGGTGTGCTTCTGAGTGAGTGTTTCGTGTTAGTGCTGCACACTTTGAGTGACTGTGAGTCTACATTCATCTTAAGGAGTTCATTGGAAACAAGTTAAGCTACAGTACTGAAAAATTTTACGTGTACCCTCCTGGTGTTTTTAAACGCCACTCTTTTCTGTTACAGGGCCAGAGATTAACGTATTGATGCAGTCAGGCAACTGATGGATAAAAAAATATTTGCAGAAGTGCAATTAGGAAGCTGTCAAGCTTAAGTGCATCAGGTGAAGGCATGTTTGAATGATTTGCCATAAATAAATAAATAAATAGGTTACGTGGATATACTGTATTACACAAAAGTTGGGTCCCAAGTAAAAGTTGTATCCAAATGCTACAGCGAGACACATTTTGTCAAATTCCACTTTACTATCAACTAACTGTATGTAGAGAAGAGCCTGCTGATTTTAACAAAGTATTTACAATTTAATGCAGAGCCAAGGCCACCCATTGCCTGATTAGAGGCTACATGGCTGGTTTGATTTTCAGCAGAAACAATGATGATAATGTCTTACAACAATGAAACAATACAGGTAATCAGAGTGGGCTATGTGCAAAATATACAGTGGCCTTTGCTTAAAATATTCATACATAATTCAATTATTATGTATTAACATGCAGCATTTTAATATCATTACTGCATTAGCGTAATTACTGTAAGCAAATGAGACGCTACACTTTTGTAGTGAAATTTTTTATTATGTTCGACTGGATAATTTTTTTTTTTTTTTTTTTTTTTTTTTTTTAAGGAAATGTGCTGGACTGTGTTACAGCACAAAGACAGATTTCTTAATCACAGTAAACAGGAACAGTTTTTACTTTGCAGGTAGGCCTAATAAGCACATTTATTCCTCTCCCATTATTCTAACTGCATGACTTTCACTTCATGTTCAAAAGCTTATTTGCTGTTACCGTGGGCGGTTATCTATTGCCATCCCTCTTCTTGATGCGTGCCTGAGATCAAGAAAATATCAAAATAGTATTTTTTTTTTTAACCTCAGCTGATTGGATAAAGCCATTCACTCTGCTGTCTTATCTCCTCTAGATTGTTGTAGCTCCCTTTATTTACACCTGCCTTGGTCGACCTCTTGGCTCCGGCTTGTTCAGATAGTGGTGGCTCGGGATGTAAGTGATGGACAAGAAAACCATATCACTTAACTTCTGTTGACTTTATATCGGTTGCCAGTCATGTGTAGAAGTTTTATCTATTTATCTATTTATTTATTACTTTTAAAGCTCAGCAAGCACTGGTCCCTATTGTAGTTATCGTATATTGCTGACCTTTTAAATCCCTGTGAACTGTCCTGAAATTCTCTGGTGGAATCTGGTGGATTGACCTGCCCAAGGAATACAGCTTTTTTACATTTTTCTCTTTTACTCCTTCATTTTATTTTATTTTATCTTATCCCAAACACCAAGCTATTCCTTACATTTTTTGCCATTGGAATAAAGTTTTACTATTACTACTGTTGTTGTTGTTGCTGTTGTTGTTGTTGTTGTTGTTGTAAAATCTTAAGGCTCATTTTTGTCTAAGGTGGTGACAAGAGTATAAAGCAGAGTGTATATGGAGACACACTCAGATTAAAGGAAAGGATTCAGAATACATAACAAGCAGACACTAGGAAACATACAATTGCATTTGCATTTGTTTTAAAAAATGTTGGATTCTTAACTGAAATATAATATGTGTGTATAAAATATATAAGTTCAATCAGCTGTTTCTTTATTGCCTTTCTAGAAGTGGCAAACTTGATATGTGTGTGTTGGTACTGAGTTTTATCAAACAGAGATTGCTTTCTCCCTTTGCCTTGAAAGAATAATTGTTAGGATTTTGAGGCAAATGGTACATGTGTCAAGAATAACTGTGAATTACACTCTGCCTTGTCTGCCCACGGCCTTAATTAACCGACACTGTTGGCACCATGGGGAGCTGCTGCTGCTGCTGATGCCTTCGCTGCCAGAGCGGGGAGGAACCCTGTAAAAACATACAGATTACACAGCATGCATAAGCTACAGATGTGCACTTTATTTGTTCTCAGAAGAAGGTAAATGTAATTGAGGCAGAAAAGGTGTTGCAGGAAGCATGTGTGATGAAGTCAATCAAAATATCTGAAGTAAGGCATGAAAAAAGGTCCAAAGTGTAGATTGCCATGTTTGCAGCCAGATATCAGTGGCAGGGTTTCTACATTTGTGCACAGCAAAGGTCAAATTGAGGCAGTGAGGAAATTGCAACAGCACGACACTCCAAATCATACCTTTCTTGCATCTTTATTAGAATGCAATACCTTAGGAGGGCAAAAATCCTATTTGGTAACATGCAGTCATGAAAGTGCGATGAAGTGCTGAGGAGAGCAGTGTATGCAATTGCAGTTCCTTTTCAAGTTACAACAGGAAAGTACAATTGTGAGCTTGATTGCCATCGCCCACATGTTCTGTTTTAGAAGCAATGCACTAGTTCCTTATTTCACAGAATATGTTGCTTTCTAGGTTTGAACGTTTTAGGGGATTTTAAAGGCATGGAATTTGCTGCCTTTCCTTTTATTCAAAATATTTAACAGCCATTGCTTTTTATGTTTGTGGCACTAGAATCTGTTGGTTCAGCAGGCAAATGCTGTCATATTCTGGGTCATGAATGCTTTGTCACAATGCATAACACAGTGATAAGAATCGATGTGCATAAATCTTTGATTTTAACTTTCTCAACATATGAATGTGCAGAATGTAGTCTCAACAATATACTATCTTTTTGTTCTGTTCATCCACCATAACTTCCACTCTAATGATAATGATTGTCATTACTGTACACCCTTTCGCACAGCCACGTCTCTCAGAGCAGTTCCCTGGAGGAGGTTCGTCTAGATGGGGATAAGTTTGTGCCTCCAGCCCCTCGGAAGGTGGAAATGAGACGAGACCCAGTCCTTGGCTTTGGCTTTGTGGCAGGCAGTGAGAAACCTGTGGTGGTCCGCTCAGTCACACCAGGTAAAGTGGCCCAGCTTTTGCAGTATGTTTTAATACACCAGTGAGTCATTCCACCTGGGGCAAATATCTACAGATTCTCCAATGGAGAAGAAATCCCAAAATGGAGCTAAAATGGGAGAGAGAAAAAAACACTCAAGTTGTGCTATAGTGATGAATCATTGATTTTAAGAGTGCTCACTGACTAAGCATCCATTGGGGCCTTGGGCCAGAATGCAGGAAACCAAGAAAATAAAGAAGAATGGTTTGACCTTCTGCAATTTGTACCACTTAACTCTTGTTTGGTGTGTGTTGGCAGGGGGTCCCTCGGAGAGCAAGCTGATCCCAGGGGACGAGATCATCATGATTAATGATGAGCCAGTCAGCTCAGCACCCAGGGAGAGGGTTATTGACCTTGTCAGGTGTGACAGCATGCTAAGATGAGATGACATTTGGCTTTTCTTATACCTGTTGTGGAGAATTATACACACACTTCCTGTTGTGTTTGCCCTGTGAAATGCAACGATTAAGTTTGTTTCTCCCGGTTTGTTACTTATCTACTACTGTTTATTTATTTATCGCAATAATTTACGGGTGGGCATATTGTAGAAAGCCATAGATTTGCATAACGTATCCAAAAAAAAAAAAAGAAGAAGAAGAAGAAGAAGCAAAAAACAGCTTGTCAAATTAGTCATTTATGCCTTCATTTATCAGGTGTTCTAATAAAGCCGAAATAATAATTGGATCGATCTAATGAAGCACAGACGACACCTGCACCATGCACTATGATTCAGCTGCACGCGGGTGTTGGTGTTTCATCATGCGTCTCATTAGATTAATGTCATTGACACAGCTGAGTGACTGGCTGTGAGTGCTGGGTCCTCATATGACCTGTGCTGCAGCCTGTAAACAGTAGATTAGTGTGGTGAAATATGCCCATGTGCAGGCCACTCCATCATAGCCCCTTTTGTCTTGACTGGGCTCTATCTCTGCAGAATGATGCACTACTTCAGCAAGACGGGCATCCAAGACCCTCACTAGGAGACAACGCTCCTCTTGCTGCAGCCCAATATGGTGTTAATCTCTAGTCCCACTCATCGATTGAAACGATAAGAAAATGCTGCTCACTGAATAATCACAGTACTTTAAACAATAGTGATTTTTTGCTGAGTGATTAATCACACTTCTTTCATGAATGTAAAGAATCAAATGTCAAGTTTTCCATTTCAGATTTGTCTGTGTATGTTCTTTCCTGCAGGAGCTGCAAGGAGTCCATAGTGTTGACTGTGGTTCAGCCATACCCAGTGAGTTCTTCCATCTTCAAAGTCTTCATTCCCAAAAGGAATACCCTCCAATAGACTGTTTGTGTGTTTGGGGCTGATTATTTTGTTGACTTTGTGAATACAAGACATGAATCATGCCCATATGTCGGTGTTGGCACTGTATCAGCAATGCTGTTGCTGAGTGCTACAGCCTGGCTAACTCAAAGCGAGTCAAAACGCTGCAGTCTCTCTAAGTCTTCTCATGTTGTAGCATCAGATCCTCTCAAGACCTCAAATGACCCTGCCTTGTCAACATCGACTAGAATCAGGGAGCACCAGATGGTGATGATACCATGATGCCAAGAGCATATATTCTCTCTTTGTTTATAGTTTGTGAAATAAGTCAGTGGAAATTATACATGAATTCCCACCAAAAATAGACCAAATTTGTGCATGCTCACTGAGAACAATAATGCAGAAAACCTGAATAAGGGTATCCTCTGTACACTATGACATTAATTACAATAATTTGCACCATGCACAATTTTCCAGACCTTTTCAAATTATTGTTTTGAAATTACATCCTTCCACGATTCATTTCAATTAATCATGTTTCTCAGAATCATGAGTGTTTCAGGGGAAATGGTATGATAAGTGTTATTCTTTGAAAAAGAGGCTTCCACATAACAAGCAGCTATACTTGAAAAGGACTTCAGTTTGCAGGAAAAAAAAGGAATGCAGGATCCCATGAGACACAGAAGAACAGGAAGAGGAGCTCTACTAATCCGGCCTGTAATTGCTCCCGTTTACCAGACATTACTTTGCAGGCTCAACAACACACCACCAGTGGGGGTGTTGTCCCTCTTATGTCCTTACCCAGGACTGTTTTAATTTCA